>NC_060124.1:365343255-365646286 GCF_021461395.2 Schistocerca americana | reverse complement strand
AAATATACACTGTTACAGAAGTGCTGCTATTTTCGGGCGAGCTGCGGTGTTTCTGGAGGACTGGGATTGAAATTATAGTCTAGCTACTCAGTTTCCCTTCATCAATCCTCTCGATTGCCAGGATGATTCTCTAGAATGTGCCGGTTTGTTCGTACAAAGATATCTTTAGTTAGGGTCATCCGTTTAGGAATACGGAAAAAGTATCGATATTCCTTTGTAGTGACTACTTTCATCGTACTTTCACGTAATACGCGACGCTTGCCAAATGATACTTTTAACCATATGAGTTGTTTATAGGAATTATCGAATCGAATGATCCTAGTAATGATTTATTATTTTTACTTCAAAAGAAAAATATTCGAAATCGGCCCCTATGAAGCAATTGTAGACATACGAAAAGATCATAAAGACCTTTATGCAGTTTGTGGGACGCTGGGCAACATCTAATTAATCCTATCATCACCATCTCCATCGCCATCATGTTCATAATTGTGGCATCGATAGCAACGATGCCACGGCATAGTTTCAAAGGTTGGCACTACCACGAGACACTGACAGCGCCCTCTAGCTGGTGCTGTGCAGCTCTACGAGCTTCGCTACAGATTCGGCCCATTTCATCAAGTGCAGCAAGCCAGGAAACTTCGCTTCAGTTTGCTCTCCATACGACGGGTCTAAGACTTCGCATCTGTACAAAGTTTTTTATTCTTTTTGCACCAGTAAACCACTTTTACTCACTGCAGTACCGACGTATTTTTCCTGCTCCTGCTACTATCCACGCGCCGCCTTCTAGGCGGGATGCAAAAATCATTATCATCACCATCATCATCTTGAAAGTACTTCAGAGCCTATACGAAAGCTCTAAAGAAGGATTAAAAATTCAAAACTTTCTCTCGCCTCAATTTAATGATACAAGGGGATTACTTCAGAGATACTTTGTAAAACGTATAGGGTGTCTCGGGAGGAATGATTAGTATTCAGGGTTATGAGAGGAACGATCGTTCGAAGCAAAAAAGAAAAAAGAAGAAAGAAAAAAAATGTGGGCTCCAAAATGCATAGTTCAAGAGAGATGATCATCTCTACTGAACTGTGCCGTAGCTGGTAAGGTATGCATTTAGGAACTCGTATGTACCAGACTTTCTTTGCTTTGAATGGTAGTTGCTGTCATGTTTCTGAATATGGATAGTTCCTTCTGGGACACCCTGTATGCAGTGGATGCGGTGGAAAACTGGACGGAAAAGAAAATGTAAGAACATGGGAATTACGATAAAAGAAGTTGTCACGTATTGTCTGCAGTCTGCTAATGATCAGCTAATTTTAGCACAAGATGAAAAATGGAGGAAGAGTCTGGGTCTGCCTACTGCTGTGGCCGAGCAGTTCTAGGCGCTTCAGTCCGGAACTGCGCTGCTACTACGGTCTCAGGTTCGAATCCTGCTTCGGGCATGGATGTGTGTGATTTCGTTAGGTGTAAGTAGTTCTAAGTCTATGGGACTGATGGCCTCAGTTGTTAAGTCCCATAGTGTTTAGAGCCATTTAAAACATTTGATTATGGTTTCATGTCTCGTCGACATCGTGTTCACCAGAGACTGAGCATAAGCTTGGAATGTTTGAACGATCGGCAAAGAAATCGGTCGTGTCCTTTCAAAATATTTAGGGAAATCACGGTAAACCCAAACTGGAATGGCCAAATGCGGATCTGGACCATCGTCCTTTCGAGTGCAAGTCCAGTGTGCTACCATGGCGCCACTTCGCTAGGCGCACAAGATGAAGACATTGAATATATCACCAGGAAATTGATAGAGGAGACCTTGGGGTCAACAGAAGTAAAACAAAATACGTAGTAATAGAAGGAACAGATAAAGATTGGTCGTGGGAAGAAGGGATGGGACGATTACACACACTGAAGAGCAGAAATATCTAAGAATACCCTCCTGGCTAGCCGCCCGTGTTAACGCGACCCTTTCTAGGACGGGGAGATATAGCGGGCAAGGATCGAATCCCCCTGGCGGATTGACGATGGAGGTCTGTGTGCCGGCCAGCCTGGATGTGATTTTTTGCGGATTTCGATGTCCTATCGTGCTGGTTCCCATGTTCCGCCTCAGATACAAGCTACACAAACATGTAAAACACTTTCTCCTACTTGTACGCATAATTTACTCTATACGCAGACAGAATGGTTACACTATTTCCTGTGGGTGGGGGTGGGGGGTTAATGGTGGGGGGGGGGGGGGAGTGAGTAGGAGAGTCATGACCTTCGCTATTTAGTCCCCTTAAATACTGAGTAACCCTGGGAGTAAAACGGGAAATTAATTCAAGAACAAATGCTGGAAAATTCGCTACTGCAAAATTAATTCGTGTTTTATGGGATCAACAGATTAGAAAGGAAACAAAAGAAAAAAAACAATATTAAAAGCAATATGGCATATGGATCAGATGTGTAAACAGTTAAATCTTAATTAATGAAAAGATTGATGACAACTGAGTTGGACTTTTGGAGACCGTCTACAAGTACATCCAGGTGGGAAAGGGTCCGAAATGAGGTCATCAGGAAGAAAATGGATTTAAAAAATTCGATTATTCACTTTGTAGAAGACAAACAGCTCATATAATATGGGCATGCGGATATCGGAACGTAGAGTGCCTCGATGGATCGTAAATGGGAAACCACCAGGAAGGAAGAAAAGATGGAGAATTAAAAATTAAATTTTATGCATAATCGTCGGTTACTGGAAATTGTAAATATAAGTGCATTGTAAAACAGGTAATAATAATAATAATAATAATGTTGTTGTTGTGGTCTTCAGTCCTGAGACTGGTTTGATGCAGCTCTCCATGCTACTGTATCCTGTGCAAGCTTTTTCATCTCCCAGTACCTACTGCAACCTACATCCTTCTGAATCTGCTTAGTGTATTCATCTCTTGGTCTCCCCCTACGATTTTTACCCTCCACGCTGCCCTCCAATACTAAATTGGTGATCCCTTGATGCCTCAGAACATGTCCTACCAACCGATCCCTTCTTCTGGTCAAGTTGTGCCACAAACTTCTCTTCTCCCCAATCCTATTCAATACTTCCTCATTAGTTATGTGATCTACCCATCTAATCTTCAGCATTCTTCTGTAGCACCACATTTCGAAAGCTTCTATTCTCTTCTTGTCCAAACTATTTATCGTCCATGTTTCACTTCCATACATGGCTACACTCCATACGAATACTTTCAGAAATGACTTCCTGACACTTAAATCAATACTGGATGTTAACAAATTTCTCTTCTTCAGAAACGCTTTCCTTGCCATTGCCAGCCTACATTTTATATCCTCTCTACTTCGACCATCATCAGTTATTTTGCTCCCCAAATAGCAAAACTCCTTTACTACTTTAAGTGCCTCATTTCCTAATCTAATTCCCTCAGCATCACCTGACTTAATTAGACTACATTCCATTATCCTTGTTTTGCTTTTGTTGATGTTCATCTTACATCCCCCCCTTCAAGACACATAATAATCCAAAATTTTTGCCGCGTGAACTGGCTCATATTGCACACCAAATTTTTATGTGAAATACAAAGGCACCACCTACTCTGTAAGCTTTATAAATATGGAATATTAATATTCTGAAGGCACTACAACATGTCTCTAAAGAGCTGTCAGGTGAGCAGTGTGTGAGGGTACACAAAACAGATAGTTTAACTGACCCTGGTGACTACATAGGAGCAGCGTGATAGTGGCGGTCAGAGGTGAGCTAAACAAGCAAATTGAACGCATATTTGGGCCAACTAAGATAACAGTTTGGCTGCAATATACACCTTGCTTGACCCAAGATTCAGAAAAATACATTTTCAGGAACCAGAGCTTGTGCTACGGCAATCTACACTACTGGCCATTAAAATTGCTACACCAAGAAGAAATGCCGACAATAAACGGGTATTCATTGGACAAATATATTATACTAGAACTGATATGTGATTACATTTTCACGCAATTTGGGTGCATAGATCCTGAGAAATCAGTACCCAGAACAACCACCTCTGGCCGAAATAACGGCCTTGATACGTCTGGGCATTAAGTCAAATAGAGCTTGGATGGCGTGTACAGTTACAGCTGCCCATGCAGCTTCAACACGATACCACAGTTCATCAAGAGTAGTGACTGGCGTATTGTGACGAGCCAGTTGCTCGGCCACCATTGACCAGACGTTTCCAATTGGTGAGAGATCTGGAGAATGTGCGGGCCAGGGCAGCAGTCGAACATTTTCTGTGTCCAGAAAGGCCCGTACAGGACCTGCAACATTCGGTCGTGCATTATCCTGCTGAAATGTAGGGTTTCGCAGGGATCGAATGAAGGGTATAACCACGTGTCGTAACACATCTGAAATGTAACGTCCACTGTTCAAAGTGCCGGCAATGGCAACAAGAGGTGACAGAGTCGTGTAACCAATGGCACCTCATAACATCACGCCGGGTGATACGCCAATATGGCAATGACGAATACACGCTTCCAATGTGTGTTCACCGCGATGTCGCCAAACACGGATGCGACCATCATGATACTGTAAACAGAACCTGGATTCATCCGAAAAAATGACGTTTTGCAATTCGTGGACCCAAGTTCGTCGTTGAGTACACCATCGCAGGCGTTCCTGTCTCTGATGCAGCGTCAAGGGTAACCGCAGCCATGGTCTCCGAGCTGATAGTCCATGCTGCTGCAAACGTCGTCGAACTGTTCGTGCAGATGGTTGTTGTCTTGCAAACGTCCCCATCTGTTGACTCAGGGATCGAGACGTGGCTGCACGATCCGTTACAGCCCTGCGGATAAGATGCGTTTCATCTCGACTGCCTGTGATACGAGGCCTTTGGGACCCAGCACAGCTTTCCGTATTACCCTCCTGAACACAACGATTCCATATTCTGCTAAGTCATTGGATCTCGACCAACGCGAGCAGCAATGTTGCGATACGATAAACCACAATCGCGATAGGCTTCAATCCGACCTTTATCAAAGTCGGGAACGTGACGGTACGCATTTCTCCTCCTTACATGATACATCGCAACAACGTTTCACCAGGCAACGCCGGTCAACTGCTGTTTGTGTATGAGATATCGGTTGGAAACTTTCCTCATGTCAGCACGTTGTAGGTGTCGCCACCGGCGCCAACCTTGTGTGAATGCTCTGAAAAGCTAATCATTTGCATATCACAGCATGTTCTTCCTTGTCGGTTAAATTTCGCGTCTGTAGCACGTCGTCTTCGTGGTATAGCAATTTAAATGGCCAGTAATGTACTAGTACATTGTGACAGAGCCAGTCACCTGTTGCAGGTTGCCCATCTAACAGCTCGCAGGGCCAACAAAAATTTGAGTTTTTGTGTTTCGGGGGCTTACTGGCCAAATTTAAAAATTCAAAACTCTGTCAAAAGCCACTCATTAAGAGGTATACTCTCATGTTAAAAGTTTAGTGCAATAGGAAAAGTGTTATAATTACAAACTGTGTGTTTGTCTTGAGGAGCCGGCTATGGTGCCCGATCGGTTCTAGGCGCTTCAGTCTGGAACCGCGCGACCGCTACAGTCGCAGGTTCGAATCCTGCCTCGGGCATGGATGTTTTTTGTCGTGAGGAAGCGTAACTGAAGGCTCGCAGATACCCGGACTTGAGTCATCCAGTATTTGAGAATGAGAGCACTTAGCCACTTCCGACAGATTTTAAGCATAATTTCAACATTTTCCGAGTTTTTCTCATTTACATTGCTTAACGTAAGATCTTTAACACGTTAACTCATTTGTAGTCAGATGTAAGGAGCTGTTTTATCCATGGGAGATTGATTCTTTAAAGAATCGGGCGTTTACTGGTGCCTACAATAAGGCGTTTATTAGCCACTAGCCGTGCTGCTGCCGCTGGCACCAGCAGCAGTGGGCCAGGTTGTGATTCTTCACTTGAGACGGTACGTGGCGTTTGGAGTGCCCATAAGACATTAGCACACGTCGGACAAAAGGGAAAAAATCTCACATCTTTGGAACCCGCACAGATTGAACAAAAATGTGGAATAAGCCTTTGTTTGGCAACATCTGTATTTCCACTGTTGGACTAATTGCATAGAACAATGAGAAGATATGAAAGCTTTATTCTCCCAGTTGTATAAGCCAGCGGCAATGAGTGCCTGACAATTAAGGCAACGTGAGTGCCCTTCGACCGTTTATTTTCAAAGGCAGGCAGGACGATGACAATTATCAACCAATCGACTGGATAAAATATTATTTTTATGTGACTGCACGGAGGAAGAATAGGAAGTTTAGTTAACATTTACTGATACTTCACTTACGTTTCAGTTCTTTTCAGCTGTTTTTATGACGAACTGTTCTGTAATTTCATTCGATTTTTAAAAATTGTAAACTGTAATGAAAATAAAAACATTGCTTAACTTAACTCTTACATTACTCTGTTTTAAATTTGTGAAAATTCAGGAGATGAAGAGAATAGAGCCGATAAGAATATCTACTGTAATCTTGTTATCAGAATTAATTATCGATAACGCAAGGTTTCGATACTTTTCTGAGTACGATTGTATATGTACGATACCGTGTACCTACACCTGGCACGTTCTTAGAGCTTTAGTTGTCAATATTGTCAAACCTGATGCACGGACAGTGATAAATAAGACTGCAGTGTGGCGTGAACGCGATGTGAATTATAACAGCAACTGCAATGCTATTGCTCGCTTCCGCGGGGGAGGGATTAATTAACCCTTCCTATAGATTCTAAAATTATGAAGTCCAGATATAAATTAATAACTGACATTTACTGGTGGACATTTCTGGTCTACATAACGAAAGTGCAATTCCTATTGCCTTTACATTTCAATGAATTATTATTAATTGATGCCACAGCACTTGACATTTCACTTTATCAACATCAAAGGGCCTGACGATCGCGTAATACACGACGCGCGAGCGCATTCCGCGGCTACGACCTTTCACGCTACCGCCCATCAGTTTCCAGGGGCAACAAGAATTTGATTTTCAATATTCCGCCTAGTTGTAGATCGAATTTAAAAATTTAAAACGCTATCATAATCTAATCACTAAAAGGTATAATTTTGTGTTAAAAGTTTAACACAATAATAAAATTATAACTGTTACAAACTGTGTATCGTGAAACAGCATAACTGTCGGCGCGCAAATCCGCGGACTATATTCGTGCAGTATTTGAGAAACAGAGTATTTGGCGACTTTCAAACTAACTTTACACACAATTTCAAACCTTTATTAAACTGTTTCTCGCTGACACTACAGTAAAATGATAAAGAAAGTTTATCGCTTACTCAGTTTTCGCCTTTTATGCAGTAAAATTACCGCGTCAGGCATGACTATTTAATTTATTATTTCTTTACTACGAACTCTATTCGTGATACAGTATGCAGATAGTGCATACACATATACAACTCAATATATCTTCAAAATTATGCCTTTTTACGACACACAGTTCGAGAGATATGACGTCATAAACATTGAGATGTATGAAAAAAGTATCTTTCGCTTAAAATGGAGCGCAAATTACCCAGACGTATTCATCCAGTGTTTCATTATGGGAGCTCTTAGCGACCTCTAACAAACTTAAGAGGTAATTTAGAGCCTTCCCCAAACTTTTTTTCGATTACATGCTTAACGTCAAAATATTTATCACATTAACTCGTTTGTAAAGTAATAAGACGTTGGAAGTCGTTTTATACGTAGCAGTTAGATTTTTTTAAAGAATCAGGAGTTCACGGGTACCTTTCGTATTATGGTAATGGAGTACGATTGGAACCTCTCAGGAGATCCGTCATTTTATGTAGATAACGAACAATCCTCTTCTATTATACATACGAAATATATAAGCGTGGTTAACACGGGGCATGCTTCGACGCACTTCATAGTAAATTGTTACTTGGAACGTCTGTTGCAATTATTGTTACCAGTAGTAATAATCAGGAAGTTAGTAACAGGGAAATTTTCAGCGACAACCAGAAATTTGTGTTACCCACACAACAAAGAAATACATACTAATCTTCGTAGAAATAACGAAAAATTGCCACTATTATATTCGGAAACTTTTTTTTTTGTTAAAATTTCGGAATGTCTCCGTAATCATCCATTAACGTCTTCACGCACCAGCACAGGCACCCTTGTGATAAGATTCTATCAGCTAGATGCCACAGATCAGAAACTTGCTAAGCGGTATGACATGAATGACGATTCATAACGTGACTGGAGAGTCGTCTAGCCAATTATTGTGCTAAAGCTCAATGTAACAAATATTATATTGCGATTCGTGTCTTTGATGGTACTCTCGCAAAGTAGATAGTAAATGCTAATTGTGTCTTTATTGTGACTGATATCTTAGCTCGATTGGACGAAAACCAGTCTTGGGTTGTTTTTATGATGACATGGTTGGGACTAATGTCTAGGAAATGCCCTCACACTTGCAGTCCGCTTCATTCGTCGAACCAAAGCAGGCATATGGCTTTTGAATACATCAATGTAGTTGACACCGGAGGACATTCTTCGTTCCTTTTTCTGTTTTGGGACGTTTGTAATTCGTATTGGTTTTGTTTTACACGGTACCGTATTTAATCTAGGATGTTTAAATTCACGCTACCTCATTTCGGTGGAATTTTTAATTTTGTAGCGGTGAAGTTAATTTTCCGCTCGGCAGCAAATTTATCATAAGCATCAAAGGCGCTGCTATAATAATAACAGGGGTCATTGGCCATGGGCAGCGTCCAACGTGCGTGGAATAGAGAACCTTTCGCACATCAGGCAACTGTACATCTGAGAGCTCGAGATTTTGCAACTCGGAAACGGGGAATCAGAAACATTTGCGTCGTTTTTTGCACTGGTACTAATTAATTGCATTAGATGACCCGTGAAAGGAGTGGCACTGTAACACAACACATACAGGTGTTCATAGCGGAACTTTTCGCAAAATTAACTGGGCGATGCGCTGGGCGTGTGACCCGCGTAATGCGATGTTTATAGGCGCCTCTCCTCAGGAGTTGTCACGTGCCTAGCCTCTAGTGTCACGTGATTCGTAGGGGTAGTCAGCTCCAAGTCTGACGATGAGATGTGCATGCGATGCCCAGTTTCAACACAAAACATGTTTTTGGTTCTCATAACGAACAAAATATTGTCGACACCGCAGTTGTGCCTGTGCAGTTGATACAGCGGCCGTATGTTAGGCTGGCGCAGTATAAGGTTCGAATGGCGATGATCTGCAGTATGAAGACTGTTTCGGTGCACCTGTCCATGCTAGTCAATCCTTTGAAGGGCTCTTCATCTCTGTGCACATCGCAACCTACATCCAGTTGCCCCTCTTTGACATATTCATCCATCGGTGTTCTTCTACAATTTTTACTCCCGAGTCTTTCCTCCATTACCAAGCTGAAGATTCCTTGATGCCTCAGGATGTTCCCTACCAACCAATCCCTTCTTTTAATCATATCAGTATTGTTCTGTAGTATCACATTACAACAGCTTTTTTTTCTTTCCTTGTCTGATTTCCACATCGTCCACGTTTCACTTTCGTCCATTCCGTACAAATACCTTCAAAAAAGACTTCGTAACTTTAAATGCTACAGACCATATAGACTGTGCGTCCCTTTGGAAGTCAGATCTGGAAGCTGGAGAGGGTCGACAGAAGCGTCCGATCCCACGAGTCGGCTTTGACCCGTGACGTAAGGGTGGTGTTGTGTGTGACGTCATGACGGCGCGGAGTTTGGTTTGTGAGTGTGGCGTGTTTGTAGATGTCGTCGTGTTGTGGTTTGTTGTGCTCTCTGGTGTTATGTTCAGGGTTTTCGTTTGTGTAGTGTAATGGGCTCAGTTTGTTTTTGCTCATTATCCAGAATTGTTAGTGTGTCGGCTGTGTTTGTAGTGGAATTCGTTTCAGGGAGTTAACGATTTTGTGTGAAGGTTAATTTAGTCTTGTTCACTGTACGTCGTGTGGTAATCTTAGCAAAATTAGTCGGTTGTTGTTTTTGTTCAGGAATGGATATGACGGATATAATTAACAGTGCGCAGGTCAAGGGAAGTGTTCGATCCCAATGTGTGGCTGTGTATGTTGGAATTGATATCGGGAGATATTTTTGAGCTATATAGGCCAAGGGAAGTGTTTGATCGTAATTTATGGGATCGGGAGCTGCTGTTGAGCTATATAGGGCAAGGGAAGTGTCCAATTCCAGATGATATTGTGTTTATTGGTATCTGGGGAGTTTTGTGATGTCGGTTTTTTTCGTCTTTTTGTGTGGTTTTGTATGGGGGTGAGTGTCTAAATTTGTTTATATTTAGTTTGCCCCCCCCCCCCCCCAACCCAAAAACACCCCATTTCCCGCGCTTGTCCCGTTAGTGTCATTAGGCTTTTTGTGGAAAATGTGTGTGTGTGTTTTTCGATGTATTTTCGTCCTCATAATGTGTACATAACGACTTTATATACGCCATATTGGAATCGTGGTTTATGGTCATTTCCGCCATATTTGTGACGTCATGGGTCAAAGCAGACGGGCGGGATCGGACGCTTCCGTATTTCCTCTGGAGAGATCTGGAGAGATTGAATAAGAGTCTCTTACCGTTCTTCCCACCAACCTGTCGTCTTCTAAAGTTGTGACACAGCGCAGAAGACAGCTCGTCGGTCGTGGGATCTTCTTCGGCGGAGGGTGCTACGCTGTCAATTCGAACCTGTGATGGTGCTTTTTTGCGGGATGCCACTCGCCGACGTTAATCTCTCTGCATCTACAGAGGGAAAGATCTGTAGCACTGACAGTGATGCTAGGCGACACCTCTCATTAATGTATCCTGTTTGGTTATTATTCAAATATTCTCACATCTACACTGTGTTTTACAACACTCGACATAGCTTTCTTAATTGTATGCTCACTTTTCCATCAAATTTCCGAAATATGATATACATGTCCGGCTCTCCGGTACGGACTAGACAGAGTGAGTGTTACACATTCACATCTAAGTAACGCACGATGTAGAGTAAAACATGTCCGGCTAAGGAGAAAATATAAAAATGCAGTAAATGAAGCAGGCAAAAAGGAATAAAAGCGTCTCAAAAATGAGATCGACAGGAAGTGCAAAATGGCTAAGAAGGGATGGCTAGAGGACAAATGAAAGGATGTAAAGGCTTATCTCACTAGGGGTAAGATAGATACTGCTTACAGGAAAATTAAAGAGACCTTTAAAGAAAAGAGAACCACTTGTATGAATATCAAGAGCTCAGATGGAAACCAAGTTCTAAGCAAAGAAGGGAAAGCAGAAAGGTGGAAGGAGTATATAAAGGATCTATACAAGGGCGATGTACTTGAGGACAATATTATGGAAATGGAAGAGGATGTAGATGAAGGTGAAATGGGAGATGCGATACTGCGTGAAGAGTTTTACAGAGCACTGAAAGATCTGAGTCGAAACAAGGCCCCGGGAGTAGACAACATTCCATCAGAACTACTGACAGCTTTGGGAGAGCCAGTCCTGACAAAACTCTACCAACTGGTGAGCAAGATGTATGAGACAGGTGAAATACCCTCAGACTTGAAGAAGAATATAATAATTCCTATCCCAAAGAAAGCAGGTGTTGACAGATGTGAAAATTACCGAACAATCAGTTTAATAAGCCACAGCTGCAAAATACTAACGCGAATTCTTTACAGACGAATGTAAAAACTAGTAGAAGCCGACCTCGGGGAAGATCAGTTCGGATTCCGTAGAAATATTGGAACACGTGAGGCAATACTGACCCTACGACTTACCTCAGAAGCTAGATTAAGGAAAGGCAAACCTACGTTTCTAGCATTTGTAGACTTAAAGAAAGCTTTTGACAGTGTTGATTGGAAAACTCTCTTTCAAATTCTGAAGGTGGCAGGGGTAAAATACAGGGAGCGAAAGGCTATTTACAATTTGTACAGCAACCAGATGGCAGTTATAAGAGTCGAGGGACATGAAAGGGAAGCAGTGGTTGGGAAGGGAGTGAGACAGGGTTGTAGCCTATCCCCGATGTTACTCAATCTGTATATTGAGCAAGCAGTAAAGGAAACAAAAGAAAAATTCGGAGTAGGAATTAAAATCCATGGAGAAGAAATAAAAACGTTGAGGTTCGCCGATGACATTGTAATTCTGTCAGAGACAGCAAAGGACTTGGAAGAGCAGCTGAACGGAATGGACACTGTCTTGAAAGGAGGATATAAGATGAACATCAACAAAAGCAAAACGAGGATAATGGAATGTAGTCGAATTAAATCGGGTGATGCTGCGGGAATTAGATTAGGAAATGAGACACTTAAAGTAGTAAATGAGTTTTGCCATTTGGGGAGAAAAATAACTGATGATGGTCGAAGTAGAGAGGATATAAAATGTAGACTGTCAATGGCATGGAAAGCGTTTCTGAAGAAGAGAAATTTGTTAACATCGAATATAGATTTAAGTGTCAGGAAGTCATTTCTGAAAGCATTTGTATGGAGTGTAGCCATGTATGGAAGTGAAACATGGATGATAAATAGTTTGGACAAGAAGAGAATAGAAGCTTTCGAAATGTGGTGCTACAGAAGAATGCTGAAGATTAGATGGGTGGATCACATAACTAATGAGGATGTATGGAATAGAATTGGGGAGAAGAGAAGTTTGTGGCACAACTTGACTAGAAGAAGGGATCGGTTGGTATGACATGTTCTGCGGCATCAAGGGATCACAAATTTAGCATTGGAGGGCAACGTGGAGGGTAAAAATCGTAGAGGGAGACCAAGAGATGAATACACTAAGCAGATTCAGAAGGATGTAGGTTGCAGTAGTTACTGGGAGGTGAAGAAGCTTGCACAGGATAGAGTAGCATGGAGAGCTGCATCAAACCAGTCTCAGGACTGAAGACGACAACAACATGTCCTGCTTTGAAGAACACCTGAAACAGAGTGACTATTACATATTCACATGTAAGTAACGCACGATACTGAGATACGTGTCCGGCCCTCCAGAACGCGCTAAACAGTGACTAGCGCAGCCGAAAGTGCTTCGTCTCCCAGGCGGGTCAAAGCGTAGTCCGAAGCAATACGGTTGCAATGTCGTTACTCTTATGTTTCTCAAAACTAGCGAAATTTAATAAATAAAAACGACAGACTTGTAGGGCAACCATGAGAGATTGTCATACTAAAAACTGGGTTAAATACAATGAAAAGTATATAAATAATTAAAAAGAAAAGTTAGGCGTTTTGGCGCCAAGCATCCGAACATGCCGATCAATCAGATGCGGACTCTCCCACGGGCCTGGCATATACTGTACCATCCATCGCTTATATTTCACTCCACTTTTGTACCGTACGCTACTTCACGTGTGCCAAGCTGCATCAAGACGAGCTTCTAGCAAAATAAAATACTGGTGGCCACAACCAGGAATATCACATCCCTTACCCATTTTTTTTACTTTTATTCGTATTCTAGTTCTAACATTTTTCAGGACACTATCGTTTTCGTTCAGAACCTCTTCAAAGTCCTTTGCTTTCTCTCACAGAATTAGTGTCATCGGAAAACCTCAGAGTTTTTATTTCTTGTTCCTAAACTTCAATTCCCTCTCTAAATTTCTTCTTGGTGTTCTTTACCGCTTGCTTAGTGCACTGGTTGGATAACGTCGGGTGTAGACTGCAATCCTGTCTCGCTCCATTCTGAATCCACTGCTTCCCCTTCATGGCCTTCGACTCTTAAAACTGCCGTCTGGTTTCTGTTCATATGGCTCTGAGCACTATGGGACTGAACATCTGAGGTCATCAGTCCCCTAGACTTAGAGCTACTTAAACCTAACTAACCTAAGGACATCACACACATCCATGCCCGAGGCAGGATTCGAACCTGCGACCGCAGCGGTCGCACGGTTCCTGACTGAAGCGCTTAGAACCGCTCGGCCACACAAGCCGGCTCTGGTTTCTGTACAAGTTGTAAAGAACCTTTCGCTTCCTGTATTGTACCCCTGCCACTTTCAGAATTTCAAAGTGTGTATTCAAGTCCTCGTAGTCAAAAGCATTCTCTGAATCTGCTAATGCCTTAAACTTAGGCTCTTCTTCAGTGTATCTTGTAAGGTAAGTCTTAGGATCAATATGGCCCCGCATGTTCCTACATTTCTCCGGAAATCAGATTCCCCCGAGGTCGGCTTCTACTACTTTTTCCACTCTTTTATTATCTGGAATGACTGTGTATATTATCACGAAAGAATATCTTCAAAAAAGTCATTATTTAATTAACTGTAGCTCCTCCACACTTTTTATACTACGTTGTTTCAAATCATTCGTAGGATACATGTTAGCGCTATATATCAACCTGGTGGGGAATATGCAGGATCTGTAATATGAAGTGGATTCTCTTTGAATTTTATTAAATCAGCTGGTAAATCACTTGCCTTTCCTACGTGCTGCATTTGGAATAATTATGTCTGTATCATTAGTATTCATATTCGCGGATCATCAGCATATGTGTCGATCTGAAAACACTCATAAATTTACCTGAATTGATCGTGTAGTAATTGTACTCACAAACCATTCGTGATTTCTTGCAGGGTTTGTATGTGTACTACGATGGAATGTTTCACATTCTGGTAAAGAAATTACTTAATAACTATCTAAGAATAACAACAAACTTTGTTTCATTAGAGTGTAGTATAACAGTGCTTATGTATGCACCTTTTGTTCTGGCATTTCCTTTTTGTACAAGCAACTTCAAAATGGTCTTAAAACTGAACGAAATCGCATCTTAAAGTTGTGGAGAGACGTAATTATGTGACGCAATTTGTTAATTTTCACACCTACGCAAGTTGCACGCACATTTCAAACAGATTAAATGTTGTGCCTGATGGGTTACTACTATTCACATAAAATCAAAACGTAATTGATACGCTTTCTTCAGAAGCTGGATAAAAATTTGTGATTGTGATTTGTCCTTTACATAGCAGCACACAGCAAAATAGATCAAACACAAGTCCACTGTCACAAAAAAAGTTACTGGAGTGATATCGCACAGAATTCTTCTCTCTGTTTCCCGCGAAACAACAATCAAATAACCAGATTTCAATCTGTACCATAAGCCAGATGAATTAGAATTCACGAGATACGCGATTATGCACGAGCAGAATTCAGCGGGCCTCAAAATCTATACACAAACTTCGATAACAATCAGAAACAACGTAGTGACTCAGGAATGCCAACATAGTAAGTGAAAGGGTCATTTGCAGTCAAGTTTCAAATGGCTCTGAGCACTATGGGACTTTACATCTGAGGTCATCAGTCCCCTAGACTTAGAACTACTTAAACCTAACTAACCTAAGGACATCTACACATCCATGCCCGAGGCAGGATTCGAACCTGCGACCGTAGCGGTCGCGCGGTTCCAGACTGAAGCGCCTAGATCCGCTTGGCCACACCGGCCGGATCGTTTGCAGTCATTACAGCAATTCTAGGGATCGTCGAGTTACCACTATTAGCGGTCTTCTTCCAGTCAAATACCGAGCGAGGTGGCGCGGTGGCTAGCGCACTGGACTCGCATTCGGGAGGACGACGGTTCAATCCCGCGTCCAGCCATACTGATTTAGATTTTCCTTGATTTCCCTAAATCGCTCCAGGCAACTGCCGGGATGATTCCTTTGAAAGGGCACGGCCGACTTCCTTCCCCGTCCTTCCCTAATTCGACGAGACCGATGACCACGCTGTGTGGCTTCGTCCCCCAAACAACCCAACACTCGAAACAAGTGAGTACGTTTACCCTTTGGGAAATGTGACCATGGTTGACTGTAACTAAATCTGAAAATATTTAGCAGTCTATAAAAGTCATATACAAAGCACAGTTTCATTGACGTGCCAGCCATGGCAATTTACGGCGTTGTATGGCAAGTAACCAAACAAGATTCAGATAGTTCCGACAAATGGGTTGCTACGAGAAATACAATTATTTCGATATCGTCAAAATTAACCACGGCGATGCAAACCGGTTTCAGGTTTGATATCATCTTGAAAAACTGTATTCTAATTAGTAAAAACCATATCAGATAGCTACAACTTGTTGATCAGCACTATTATAAATAAATAAATAAATAATTTACGCTTTGCGGTCAAGAGCTGTCATCAGGCGCAAAGGGGAACAAACAGGCAAAAGAAGCTGTGCTGCACTATTCATCAACAGCTTCCACGCAACCCATCGTTTCCCAACTAGGAATTAACAGACTAAGAGCAGTTCACATCAATAATAATAAAACGAAAGTTTGTCAAAATTAACATCCTCTCCAAAGTGTGGTTTCTGTTCCGTTGAAGAGGACATTGTTTACATTGCTGTTGTGGTGTTCGTATCCTGTGCAAATCCGTTTGCAAGTAACTACTGCATGCTACATACTTCGGAATCTGCTAACCGAATGCATCTCTTATTAGTACTAAATTGGTGATCCCTTGATGTCTCAGTATGTGTCGTTCCAACCGATACCATATTCTAGTCAGGTTGTGCCAGAGATTTCTCTCCTCTTCCCCCCCCCCCCCCCCCCCCCCCCCCCCACCCCTCCACCAGTTGTATTCAGTACCTCCTCATTAGTTACGTGATCTACCCATCTAATCTTCAGCATTCTTCTGTAACATCACATTTCAAAAGCTTTTACTCTCTTCTTGTCTAAACTGTTTATCGTCGACATTTCACTTCCCTACATGGTTACACTCCATGTAAATAGTTTCAGAAAAGATTTCCTGACACTTTAATCTATTCTCGATGTTAACACATTTCTCTTCTTCAGAAATGCTTTTCTTGCAGTTCTCAGTCTACATTTTATATCCTCTCTACTTCAGCCACCGTCAGTTATTTTACTGCCCAAAATGCAAAACTCATCTACTACTATAAGTGCCTCATTTCCTAATCTAATTCCCTTAGCATCATCTGATTTATCCTCGTTTTGCTTTTGTTGTTGTAGTTCGGTTCAATCCCTCTCCCAAGTCCTTTGCTCTCTTAGAGGGTTACAGTATTATCTGAAGACCTCAAAGGTTTTATTTCACCTCCGTCGACTATAATTCTTACTCGAAATTTTTCTTTTGTTTCCTTGGAGTATGGTATATGCTAATAGAATGGGGTGAATACAATAATTGAGGCACAATTACACTGTACAATATTTTGAAAATGAAGGATTGCATGTATTAGATTTTATAGAAAAATATGTTTCATTTATTGTAATGGTAGACTACGTACTATGTAGACGAGTTACCTGGCGCAGTTTTTCGATTGTCTTTATACAGTTTGGTCATGTAATAGATAGTGTTTCATATTTTGTAGTGAAGTTAGGTAAATTATCTGTTTCTTTCAGTGACACACTAGTATATGGTGAAATGGGCTTTGTCTGAAAGCAATAAATAATAATAAATAGAAAAATGTTACCTTGTCTGACTAGCACATTTATTTGCAGTATGTGAGACTGATTTCCGTCCTTTTTTTAGTTTTGATGTGATGATGTTGGCCGTAACATTTGTAGTATTTAAATGTTACTTGTATTTGTAAAAACTGTGATCTGAACCGAACTGAACTGTTGTATAGATCAGGAGACCAGCACTAAGATTTAATCCAACGTCCCCCCGAGTTCTTCCACAGCTCCATATCATTCGATAATATCATATCATCCCAGCAGACTACTTTAGTTCTTTTCCTTCTTTTTCCTGAAATAAATCAAGATATTATCCGTAAGATAGGGCGAGATGAAAGCGAGAACACTTCCGAGTAATTCTATTAACGGACATTTCAGAAGCGTGGCCCGAAATAGATGCAGTGAGCATTTGGGATCTGTTATGTGGCGAGACGAGACGTATTCTATGTTCGGCTCAGTTAGGTTGCTTATAATCCGATGGACTGTTCGAGGCGATCGTAATCTGACGGGATGCTCTTCTATCTGCTGGCCCCGATCCTCTTCCGTAATTAAAGTGCCTTTCGCTTACGACGGCCATAAACAAGTGGAGGTGTGTTAACGCCAACCCAGTGTGCAGCCAGCCGCTAGCTCCTGTTGTGGCCCTGCACGGCTCATAGCTGGCGTTCTCGCGCCACGTATTCGTCTCGTTTCATCGGTGACCTGCTTTCGATTCCCTGTGCGACCACAGGCGCTGTAACACCAGCCAGCCACATTCAGTTAGGACGACGACGGCGGTGGTGCTAAGGGGCGATGGCAGATACGTTTGTTAAACATAGCAATACTTGTTATTGACAGCTTTTTAAATTAATTGAAATGCTCGCGGTCTTTCCGTTACGATAATACAATCTTTAAGGGACCCTGGCAACTTTCCTATAGATGGGCCACATGAAGAAATTGTGTAATAAAATCCTCAGATACTGTAATAAGAATTTTATTTTCAGTGTAACTTGAACATTTTCTTTTGCATTTCGCTGTAGGATGTAAGAGTATAAAACCCATTAATGTTCATTGTAAAAAGGCTTTCAAATAGAAGTTTTATTGCCCAAATCGAAGTTCATACATACCTCGATTACTAGTTTCAGCGAAGTAGTGTTACGTAGCTATGTACTTAAAGTGTTGCACGGGCGTGTCTTTTATGTGAGTCGACCTCCCTGTTTTCAATTCACGTATACGATGATCTGGAGATGGCAATATGGCTTTGCTGAAACTAGTAATCAGGATGTGTGTCAATTTCGATCAGGGGAATAAAATTACTATTTTGGGAACTTTTTTGCATTGATATAGAGATCTCTCTTCTTCTGACAACTTCAGGTAATTACCATAAATATTGAATGAAGCATTTGAAAAATATAAACTTGTGTCATCGGCTCAGTCAAGGCGACTAGTTTCCTTCACTGTACCAGGCAGTTTCCATGACTGGGCTATAGTGTGATACCTGTTAGATACTATACACATCTAAATAAGAATCAGTACACTTCATACTTTTTATTTTTTAGGAGCCTTTTGTTGATGTCTGATATCGAATAACATGTATTTGAAAGCGAGGAGCGTAAAAGTAGAAATATCGCCTTCAAAATAAATAAATAAAGACATTTTATTGATTATCAAAACATTAAACATGTAATGAGAATTATTACTTAAATTTTGTTCATATGGCCTACTTAGGCCTAAGGTGCGAAAAAATTCGAAATTAAAGGCAGCTCGCACTGCATCGCTTACAGCACTTCCCGTACTCTCCGTTTACAGCACGTAACTTTAAATTGTGAATATCACAAAATAGAGTGAACTGCTCGTACTTTCCAATGTTGGGGGCAGAAATTTAATCACTGTTACCAAATCACTGCGTCGTTTCAGTCATTAATACTAATCAGTTACAAGAGCATAGTACAAATCTGACCTTCTTTCACTGTTGCTTTGTGTCTTCGTGGAACAACTAACCACTAAGAAGGTGAGTCTTTGGCAACACGGGTCACGCTAAATGACAGATATAATGTGCCTAGTGTCGATGTCCAGAAAGAAATCAAGTCGGCCCGTTAGTGAAGCTGCCCCATCGATAGAAACCTTACTCTGTGCATTTCAGATTTAAAAAAAATGTTGTGAAGCAACAGGGACAGTCACAGTTGCAACTAAAATGGATGTTTATTTAGTCGGTGACCGGTTCAAACCAACCAATTTTTGCCAAATAAAATGTGCGCCCAAAATAGCAGCAAATAAAGTGAGTGCGTTCGTTAACAACGTTAAGGGGTTGGGTTGGGTTGTTTGGGGAAGGAGACCAGACAGCGAGGTCATCGGTCTCATCGGATTAGGGAAGGACGGGGAAGGAAGTCGGCCGTGCCCTTTCAAAGGAGCCATCCCGGCATTTGCCTGGAGCGATTTAGGGAAATCACGGAAAACCTAAATCAGGATGGCCAGACGCGTGATGGAACCGTCGTCCTCCAGAATGCGAGTCCATTGTGCTAGCCACTGCGCCACCTCGCTCGGTTAACACGCTAACTTGTAGATAACCTTTCGCTCCGTGCATTTTATTCCTGCTACCATAAGAGTTGCGGAATGTTAGATTAATTCATACATATTATAAAAATCCGCATCTCTTCCTAAATCACTGGAACATTTCAACAGACTTGATACACATACACTAATAAGCCAGAACATTACGACCACCTACCTGATAGCCGATATGTCCACCTTTGGCACGGATAACAGCGGCGACGCGTCATGGCAAGGAGGCAATGAGGTCTTGGTTGGTCGCTCGAGGGAATTCGTATAAGCACCCAAAAGTCACGCAATTCCTGTAAATTCTGGGGACAGAGGCAACGAGTTTCGAAGCCACGTTCAATCACATCCCAGATGTGTTCGATCGGTTCAGATATGACGAGCTTGGGGGCCCAGCACATCAACTAATACTCGCCGTTGTGTTCCTCGAACCACTCCATCACACTCCTGACCTTGTGACATGCAGCATTGTCATGTTGAAAAATGTCTCTGCCGTCGGGAAACATGATCGTCACCAAGGGGTGTCGTGGTCTGCAACCAGTGTACGATACTCCTTGGCCGTCATGGCGCCTTGCACGAGCTCCACTGGACCCACGAATGGCCACGTGAATGTTTTCCAGAGCATACGGGAGCCGCCACCAGCTTCTCTCCGTCCCGCAGTACAGGTGTCAAGAAGCTGTTATCCTGGAAGGCCACGGATTCGTGGCCTCCCACCTACATGATGGAGAAGGTATCTGGATTCATCAAACCATGAAACGCTGTGCCATTGCACCAACGTCCAGTGCCGACGGTCACATGTCCATGTCAGTCGTAGTTGCCGATTTCGTGGTGTTCACATTGGCACATGCATGGGTCGTCGGCTGCGGAGGCTCGTCGTTAGGAGTTGGGTGCACTGTGTGTTCAGACACACTTGCACTCTGCCGAGCATTAAAGTCTGATGTTAGTTCCACCACAGTTCGCCGCCTACCTTGTTTTTACCAGTCTGCACAGCTTACGACGTCCGACATCTGTGATGAGGGGTGTCACCTTGTTTTCGCCTCGTGTTGAAGACACCCACCACAGCACTCTTCGAATACCCAGCAAGTCGTGCAGTTTCCGAAATTTTCGTGCCAAGCCTCCGAGCCTCCACAATCTGTCCTCGGTCAAGCTCAGATAGATAGTCCGCCTTCCCTGCTCTACACACGGACAGCACGCTCATTAGCAGTCGTTCCTCGCCAGGTGACGCTGCTATCGCCTGGACAGTTTTATATCGATAGTAGGTTGCTGGTCATAGTGTTCTGACAGATCAGTGTATCTCTTACTGTCAGGCAACAATCGCTCTGGGAGTAAGAAGCACTAGCGTATCATAGGTCGAAATATATGACATCATAAACAGTGAGATGCGTAAAAAACTGCCGTATCATGGATAAAACTTAAATTTATTACTTCTGTGCTACGAATTCTGTTTGCATTAAATTTCGCAGATAGTATCCGTATAAGCCGCTAAGTGCACCGACAAAGTTATATCATGGTATCTCATACAGTTAAGGAGATACGACGTCATAAACGCTGAAACGCATGGAAAACTACCGCGTTGTGCATGGCTTTTAAATTTATTACTTCTTTGCTACAAATTCTATTCGCAACACATTTCGCAGGCAGTATCCACATGTGCCGCTGAATGTACTTACGCATATGTATCATTGTATGACGCGTAGTTCAAGGAATGTGTTAAATAAAGGCCGGCCGATGTGACCGAGCGGTTCTAGGCGCTTCAGTCCGGAACCGCGCTGCTGCTCCGGTCGCAGGTTCGAATCCTGCCTCGGGCGTGGACTTGTGTGATGTCGTTAGGTTCGTTAGTTAGGTTTAAGTAGTTCTAAGTCTAGGGGACTGATGATCTCAGATGTCAAGTCCCATAGTGCTCAGAGCCATTTTTGAAGTTAAATAAAAATTACAGAGGATTTGTATTTGCGTGCTATGTTTCTAATATGGGGTACTGTAGATATTCATTTATAGATAATGCGTATTTCTTTGCACGGCTGTTTCATAATTTCAAAGGTATTTTCACCAATAAGTGAAAATGAAATTTTTTAATATTACGCTACAAACACAGTTGATTTTTTGTTTTCGTTTCTAATAGAAAATTGACAGAATGAATACCTGAGCAATGCCGGGTTTGTCGGCTAGTACCGCAATAAAAATTAATTAAAAATTATGGAGTAAGTGCATAAGTTCGTTGCTTTTTTCCCTAATTTTGATAAAAACATCGAACCAAGTTTGGAGCGCATTTTCACCCGGACAGAAAGTTCAGTGAAGGTTGTTTGATAGAGAGCGGAAAGGGTGAAATCTGAGAGTGCAAGATCAGTTGAATCAGATGTGTACGGAATGACTTTACAACCGGACTCTTGTATAGTGGTTTTTATCAGTCTAGCTGAATGCTGACAGGTTGTCGTGGAGTAGCATGATTTCACGCTGCCTCTCTCGTTGTTGCTCTAGGGTTGCGTCTGCAAGACATATCATTTGTTGACAATAAATGACAGCAGTAATGGTTACACCTCGGGGAAGCAATCCGTAGTGCAGTATAGCGTCGCTGTTCCACCAGATGCATAACATTGTTTTGTGGATGCGCGCAGGCCTTTGTATTGCTGCATCGTTTGGATCAACCATTCCTTTCTTTTCGTTGTGTTAGTATAAAGACCCCGTTTCTCATCACTAGTAACGGTACGGGATAGGAATGGTCTGTGTTGTTCTCCAGCCAATTGATGTCGAACAAGCTGATTTTTGTAATTTTGAGTTAGAGCGTGCGGTATCCATACACCCGATTTTTTAATCTTCCCCATTGCACGCAAATGTCGCACGATGGCAGAATAGTAACAGTTTATTACATTTGCCTTCTCTCGAGTACATTGACGTGTATCTTATGGATTAATGAGTTTAAACGATCTTTAGCAGACACCAAAGGTCTTCCTGAATGTGGAGAGTCACTAATGTCAAAACTATCCCACTTACGACGGGAAAACAATTTTTTTACCGTGCTCTGTCTAGTGGCATGGTCACCATATACGGCGCAAATGTTTTCTCGCTGCCTCCACCGCTGCCACCCCTCTGCTGAATTCAAAGAGAAGAATATGTTGGAAATGTACAGATTTCTCCATTTGGAACTCCTTTCTGTAGCGCCCAAGGCTCCACTCACTATCTCCAAACGACAAAATGACCATATGGCAACTCAAGTACACTACTGGCCATTAAAACTGCTACACCACGAAGATGACGTGCTACAGACGCGAAATTTAACCGACAGGAAGAAGATGCTGTGATATGCAAATGATTAGCTTTTCAGAACTTTCACACAAGGTTGGCGCCGGTGGCGACACCTGGATCCCAACGGCCTAGTATCACTAGCAGTCGAGATGACAGGCATCTTATCCGCATGGCTGTAACGGATCGTGCAGCCACGTCTCGATCCAAGAGTCAACAGATGGGGATGTTTGCAAGACACCAACCATCTGCACGAACAGTTCGACGTCGTTTGCAGGAGCATGGACTAGCAGCTCGGAGACCGTAGCTGCGGTTACCCTTGACGCTGCATCACAGACAGGAGCGCCTGCGATGGTGTACTCAACGACGAACCTGGGTGCACGAATGGCAAAACGTAATTTTTTCGGATGACTCCAGGTTCTGTTGACAGCATCATGATGGTCGCATCCGTGTTTGGCGACATCGGTGAACGCACATTGGAAGCGTGTATTCGTCATCGCCATACTGGCGTATCACCGGGTATGATGGTATGGGGTGCCATTGGTTACACGTCTCGGTCACCTCTTGTTCGCATCGACGGCACTTTGAACAGTGGACGTTACATTTCAGATGTGTTACGACCCGTGGCTCTACTCTTCATTCGATCCCTGTGAAACTCCACATTTCAGCAGGATAATGCACGACCGCATGTTGCAAGTCCTGTACGGGCCTTTCTGGATATAGAAAATGTTCGACTACCCCAGTCACTACTCTTGATGAACTGTGGTATCATGTTGAAGCTGCATGGGCAGCTGTACCTGTACACGCCATCCAAGCTCTGCTTGACTCAATGCCCAGGCGTATCAAGGCCGTTATTACGGCCAGAGGTGGTTGTTCTGGGTACTGATATCTCAGGATCTATGCACCCAAATTGCGTGAAAATGTAATCACACGTCAGTTTAGTGTAATATATTTGTCCAATGAATACCCGTTTATCATCTACATTTCTTCTTGGTTCAGAAATGGTTCAAATGGCTCTGAGCACTATGGGACTCAACTGCTGAGGTCATTAGTCCCCTAGAACTTAAATCTAACTAACCTAAGGACATGACAAACAGCCATGCCCGAGGCAGGATTCGAACCTGCGACCGTAGCGGTCTTGCGGTTCCAGACTGCAGCGCCTTTAACCGCACGGCCACTTCGGCCGGCTTTTCTTCTTGGTGTAGTAATTTTAATGGCCAGTAGTGTAGCAACAGTGGCCTACAGATAAACAATGACAATCGATAAATAAAGTCATAGTAACCGGAATACCAAAAAAACGCTACGAATTTATGCACTGTGCTACTAACAAATACGCAGTTGCACAATTAGATTAGTCAAGTTTGGCGCGCCTGTAGGAGAAGCGAAGCGCAACGGAGGACCCGTGGCGGCAGCTTTCGCCGTGGGCACACGACACAGACAGCCAGCACGAGGCGGCGATGTGGAGCGCCAGACTCATTGTTAGCGGGATGGAGAACGCCCGCTTGCGAAACCCCGAGAGAAAGGCCGCCGCCGCCCCGATGTGCCCGCCGCTGAATATTTAGACGGCCGTGTAGCGGCGCAGGCGCCGTGGAGCTGCAGCCAGACGCCTGGGTCAAAACTGCTGCCCTAGGACCAGCCCAGCGGCAGAGACTCTCCACTTCACCCGGAGAATATGTCCCGCTCACGCCACAGTGCGATATACTGCCGTAGTACACTGTCAGAAGCCTGAATAACAACCGCTTCTTGCGCGGATCGCTTCGAGTCGTGCATGAAGAGTGTCAATGAGGTTCTGCAACGTACCGACAGGGATGTTGAGCCATGCGGTATGCAGTGCCCTGCCCGGCTGCTCTTGTTTTCTCGGTTGAGGATCCATGCCATAAACAACCCGATCGAAGTGGTCCTACAGATTCTCGATTGGATCAAAATTCGGGGCGTTTGGTGGCCAGGGGAGTACGGTAAACTCACCCTACTGCTCCTCGAACCACGCACGTAAGCTGCAAGCCGCGTGACACGTACTGTCCTGCTGGTTGATACCGTCTTGCCGCGGGAAAAACCGCATGTAGTCTTGGACACAGTCCCCAAGGATAGATGCATACTTGTGTTGATCCATTATGCCTTCTAGGATGACGAGATCATCCAAGGAATTCCACAAAAACATTCCCCGGAACATAAGGCATGCAGGGTGTTTGCTTTGAAACGTTTCTCGCCGTACACGCCAGCGGTCAGTTTAAGAACTGCTCTCGTAACCCACGTCTCAACTACGTCTTCTCGCTCGCTCAAGGGAAGAGACCATATGTGGGTCGTAAATTACTCCCGATGTTGGGCCCGTGTGGACCAAAGTGCAGTGCGTAACGTAACAAAACGCGAGTATTTCTAACTGAAATAGCTGGTTATTTTGCATCCCATCGTTCAAATGGCTCTGAGCACTATGGGACTTAACTTCTGAGGTCATCAGTCCCCTAGAACTGAGAACTACTTAAACCTAACTAACCTAAGAACATCACACACATCCATTCCCGAGGCAGGATTTGAACCTGCGGCCGTAGCGGTCGCGCGGTTCCAGACTGTAGCGCCTAGAACCGCTCGACCACTCCGGCCGGCTGCAGCCCATGTATTCTTGTTATTTTTCTTTTGCCACGTCTTGGACTTGCCGTCTGTGACGACTTCAACTCCTCTTTTGCTGTGTTCTATACTCCTTTTTATTTGTCCGAATCGTCTTTCTCTTTTTGGCTGATATTTCTGATATGAGGGTAAACAAAAAAAGTCTTTAGATTTGGTTAAGAGATACAGTTTACATTGCTGTGCCGACGGTTTATCGTAAGCAGTAATTCGTACAGTTTCCGTATACATGTCCCACAATGGTCAGTAGTCAGGGCTATGACAGGAGCCCATCATTGGAAGCAAAAAAGTGTAGTAGAGATGGGCTCTAAAATGCATACCTTAAGCGCTATGAGCACTTCATCATCGCTACTTTGAAACACATGTCGCCTGCCGAACAAATGCTTATAGCACTAATCGTACATTTTTAATAGACAGTAAGTTCTGAGCTGTCCGTGATTGCAACTTACAGCTTACCAATTATTAATTAACGATGTTCAGTCGTCAGTCGCAAATTTTATTTTCTAATTGCTGTCCAACGCGTTACGGAGCTACAGTTCCATTTTCAAGAAGTGTATGATGATATGACTGTCACATCTGCTTCAGTTTTTCTTCTAACACAACTGAAACGCGTTCGTAATTATTTTAAAGGACATGTACGGAAATATGTGAGTTACGTCCCATCTCTGTCAGTGATAATATCATGATTGAGAACAAATAGAAACAGAAATTGGAACAGAAAATTAATTACTCCTCCCATGAAATATAAAGAAATCAGCTCCCAACTGACTGACTGCAAGTTTTGGAATATCCTCTAACGTCTCCGAACAACTGTTCTGCAGTGCTCCTGTACGCAACAGACAACTTTCCTTACTTACCTCGTCTTGCCGCTGCAACATGCTAAAATATTTCAAAAAGCAATTCTGCGATCCATGTAGAGTGCAATGCGTGGACTAATTGCAACAATTACTGCCATACGTTTGTACACAGAAATTCAATGATCAGGAGGGGGTACGTCAGCTAACCTTAAACGATGTAAAGAAAAATGAAACAAAGCAATAAAACTTTTAATTTACTGTATTCAGAAAACATGATTTAAATGCTGACCAACTTAACACAGACTTAATTATTCCACAATGTCTACATCAATAAACACGTTTCTGGCCACAGCAAAGATAGCAATTTTGCTCTGAGTGTATCCATACACAAATCTGACAAAATCCCTCCAGTGCGCAAACAATCAACAATTACCTGCAGCGAAAAGGCAGATTACCAAAAAATCCTCAATTAATACCAAAGTCTCCTCCGGCAATACTAGCACGATCACGGCACGCTGCGACCTTCCATGTCGCGCAGCTTCTCACCACTGCACCCTGCGTCCGACCACTTCCGATCCCCCCGACAACAACCCGCTCGCTACTACTCGCGATAATAATATCTCAGACTCAAGAGTTCGTGTATGCACACAGCCGAATCGTAGACATCCAACTTTCACTGTCATTAGATTTTATCATCTTCCTAACGACAACATACTGATCGCCCTTCTCACTCCACCCCAAACCCCCACCCCTGGTAGTAGTGA
The DNA here is from genome assembly GCF_021461395.2 of Schistocerca americana. Taxonomy (NCBI): domain Eukaryota; kingdom Metazoa; phylum Arthropoda; class Insecta; order Orthoptera; family Acrididae; genus Schistocerca; species Schistocerca americana. The sequence continues at coordinate 365,618,962 of NC_060124.1, read as the reverse complement.
TGGGAACAAACGAATGTTAACGATCGGTTCAGCGAGTTGCACTTTTACGTATCGATTAGATGTTTAATCATTCGTTTCTTTCCAGCGAAACCAGTCTGCGGGTGCAATGGAATGAAAAAAAGTCGATATAGTCCGTTATAGTTTTACGCATTGACTGAATTATCCATTCTTTATTTTCACGTCAACTCATGTGTGTAGTCTTTCTGTCGATTCTGCCGGCTATCGTGAGTGTGGTTTTTAGGCAGTTTCTCCATACTCATCTAGGTGGATGATGGGCTGGTTAACCACTCAAGGAAAATTAACGAATGATGACATAGATTGTTTATAAAAACTACGAAAAGTATAGATTCTTAAAACCAAATGATTGAGTCACCAAACAGTTTATATACATTAAATAGTATATGCTTTCTGGTCACGTCACCTCAACGTCTAAGGGAACTCGTGTCATAATGGGAGTGTACTGTTTTCTAGACTGGAGAGTGCTCCAGCCTATTGTAATGACATGCAGCTATGTCTCTGAATGGAAGGGAACATGCGATAGCTATTGTGACTTGGTTTGCAGCGCAACTTCTAAGTGAACTGTTTCCTTCAGGTTTCCAGTTGTGTTTTTGTAATTTTTGGTTAATTTAAACGCAAGATAAGAGTTCTACATCTCTATCGATACTCTGGAAATCACATTCAAGTGCCTGGCAGAGGGTTCATCGAACCACCTTCACAATTCTCTATTATTCCAATCTTGTATCGCGCGGAAAGAATGAACACCTATATCTTTCCGTACGAGCTCTGATTTCCCTTATTTTATCTTGGTGATCGTTCCTCCCTAAGTAGGTCGGTGTCAACAGAATAATTTCGCATTCGGAGGAGAAAGTTGGTGATTGGAATTTCGTGAGAAGATTCCGACGAAACGAAAGTCGCCTTTCCTTTAATGATTTCCAGCCCAAATCCTGTATCATTTCTGTGACACACTCTCCCATATTTGCGATAATACAAAACGTGCTGCCTTTATTTGAATTTTTTTGGTGTACTCCGTCAGTCGCACCTGGTAAGGATCCCACACCGTGCAGCAGTATTCTAAAAGAGGACGGACAAGCGTAGTGTAGGCAGTCTCCTTAGTAGCTCTGTTACATTTTCTAAGTGTCCTGCCAATAAAATGCGGTCTTTGGTTAGCCTTCACCACATTTTTTGTGTGTTTCTTCCAATTTAAGTTTTTTGTAATTATAATACTTAGGTATTTACATGAATTTACGGCTTTTAGATTAGACTGATTTATCGTGTAACCGAAGCTTAACGAGTTCCTTTTAGCACTCATGTTGATGACCTCACACTTTTTGTTATTTTTGTTCAACTGCCACTTTTCGCACCATTCCCATATTTCTTCTAAATCGTTTTGCAGTTTGTTTTGTTTCATTCTTAATTGTACGCCCTTCAATGACATGTAATCTTAAAGTGCATGCCATTCGCTATATGTTAGGCACATAAAACGTTTAAATCTGTCAGTTATTACGCGCTATAAAAGTTACTAACCTGAAATGTGCTCTTGCGGCGGAACGGAACGTGGCAGAAAGGGATAGTGTCCCGTCCTGGCCCTTCAGTTTTTGATGCAAGCGGATTTCAAATTATATATTTCTTTTGTTTTACCCTAGCTTTTCCAGATGATGACAAGTTATGTTAGAAAGACTGATGGACAGCAATTGGATTAACCAATGTGTATGTTTCGGGTCTGAACAACAACTGTGTAAGCTGTAAATAACTTTGGTTTAATGTTGCAATCTTATCACAGAAATACACGCATTTACACAGTTTACAATGTGACAATGTTACAACAGTTGTCAAACGAACGCATCTCGTCCTCAGAAGCTGAAATAATCCTAAACCCCACAGTGGTAAATTTTAACTAGAAGTTGTCCGCAGCTCGTGGTCGTGCGGTAGCGTTCCCGCTTCCCGCGCCCGGGTTCGATTCCCGGCGGGGTCAGGAATTTTCTCTGCCTCGTGATGACTGGGCGTTGTGTGATGTCCTTAGGTTAGTTAGGTTTAAGTAGTTCTAAGTTCTAGGGGACTGATGACCAATGATGTTAAGTCCCATAGTGCTCAGAGCCATTTCAACCATTTCATTTAACTAGAAGTTTCTTTACAAAATTATTCTTACAACTACATCATGATGTTGGCCAGTACTACGATAAATCATCTGATTCCAGTTCAAAGTTCGGTACTATTTAGGATGAGAATCAAGTCTATGGAGGATGGTGAGTTTTGTGACAAGTTGACCAAAAGATGACCCAAGGTCGCTCGAGTTTACAGTGGACGCAAGCTGGTGAACCAACAAGTTCACACCTCTGCAAGCGGTATTTACCTTAGCTGAGATGTGAGCTGTCGTCTGCATGGCTGCTCTCGTCCTCTGAAATTCCTATAAAAACTAATTAAGCCTTTGCTGATTTTTCCAAAAGAAACTCTCTTTATGTTTCTCGTTATGTGAGAAAACATTTACTCATCCCTAGTCTTGAAATATGGCGATATACACGCGCATGGATGGAGCAGCGTGCGTATTAAAATGCCTTCTCACTCCTCGCAAGGACAATTAACTAACTGGCTGGTTCGTTTCTCCACAGTTGATCAGCGAGGCTTCAGCTAATATGTAGCTGAATGTCATACGCAGTGTTCACACAAATTTCTCCTCTGCGTCGTACAGAGCGTTATGCGCCCCGTTCTGCACTTGACGCCAGTTCAGAGAAGGGACCCCGAAAATTTTCCTCTTGTCTTTCTCGTAGCCGAACACACTCCCCACCTGGGTTCTTTCGTTCTCCACGTCATGGCTTTTTTATACCAATAGGAGCATTCCTGTTATTTTGTGGAAACTCTCTTCCAATCGCTAGGGCCCTACCATTGAACTGCGTCGAAATCTCTGCACTTTACTCTTTTCTAGTTCGTTTCCGCCAATCGGTCTTTTCGTGCCCGCTCACTCGTGTACCATTCACTGTGGCCAACTGCGTCACTGGTTTTGCTCGTATCCATTTGGAATTCCGAAAAGCAGTTTTCTAAAGCTTCTTTCTGTCCTACTTCTGGTGGTCCCGTTACTTGCTCAGCAGTGTGCGTCACCTGTCCGGTCGCTGACTCCCCCAACGGAACGCCCCCTAAGAGCTTTTCACCGTGTCTCCCGTGGTGCGGCCTCTGCGTCTACCCGCGCTGGCTTCCACACAAAACGTTTCCCTAGGAGCGGTGTGTTAATACCGTCAATTGAGTGTCATCCCTTTTGCATTACATACTTATAAGCAACTCTGCTCATTACTGCCTAAGTAAGTTAGGTGTCATATTCACCCTCCCGTTACGATGTATAAAACTCTTAAGTAAGTTGCGAAATTGACCTTCAATTATTCTGCCACCTTACAAATGGAAATGGCAGTTTCGATAGTTTCAGCTGATTTTTAAAAGCATCTAAGAAGTTTAACGTACACAAAACAACGTTGCAAGATGCGTTCGTAAAATTAAGAAAAATCCCAATTACAGGACTGACTGATCAGAATGAGCATTTAAAGGTGTGTTCACTGCAGAACAAAAAGACGAGCGGATTGCATATCTGAAGTCAAATGACAGCAGACTTTTTAGTCCATCTCAGAAAGAAGTGGCTTACCATACAGATTTGTCGAAGAAACCGGCTAGGACTGCGTTATAGGATTTATTACTAGCTTTCCCATGTTGTCTATTCGCAAACCTGGGAATACAATCTGGTGCACGGCCGATGGGATTCAGTAAAATAACAGTGTAACTTGGCATTAAGCATTAAGAATAATTTTTACATTTTTCAAAATGAAACTAAAATTATTCATCTTAAGATTCACATTCATAATCTCTCTTTGCATTGCACAAACAGTTGCGTTACATCATTCTGCCCTGGGGGTGGTGGAAACACGAAATATGCAAACATTTATAAAAAGTACATAACATACAGTATTAAGTGATTTTCAAGTATGGTATGTTAGGTTATACTAGTAGTTAATTTTTTGTGTCTTTAGGAAGTGTGTTCTTGTGCGCCTTTATTTTAAAAAAATACTTAAACAATAAGTACCCCCTTCGGCCACGAGTTCTCTTACCGAAAGGGAACTACTAGTGATAAATGCAAAGCAGCGAGACGAGAGAGACGGAGCTTCAAAAAATTGAAATTAAAAATACTGACTGTCCATTTATTGAAAAATCATGATATAGCACTAGTTATTAATCTTTTAAAACCAAGCAGAAATTGATACTTAATGCCAAAAGTACGAAACATTAGTATTTAAGTAAATACATACATCAACTCTGAAAATACGTCAATTTTGGAAATATATTTTTTACTTACCTCGTCTTGAAATAAGGTACGTTATTCGTCTCTAGAAAGTTCGGCAATTCTTGACTACAACCGAAAAGACTGAACAAGTATGAACCTTCCTGGCAGATTAAAACTGTGTGCCAGACCGAGACTCGAACACGGGACCTTTGCCTTTCGTGGGCAAGGCAAAGGTCCCGAGTTCGAGTCTTGGTCCGGCACACAGTTTTAATCTGCCAGGAAGTTTCATGTCAGCGCACACTCCGCTGCAGAATAAAAATCTCATTCTGGAAACGTCCCCCAGGCTGTGGCTTAGCCATCTCTGCGCAATATCCTTTCTTCCAGGAGTGTTCGTTCTGCAAGGTTCGCAGGAGAGCTTCTGTAATGTTTGGAAGGTAGGAGACATGGTACTGGCAGAAGTAAAGCTGTGAGGACGGGGCGTGAGTCGTGCTTGGGTAGGTCAGTTGGTAGAGCAGTTGCCCGTGAAAGGCAAAGGTCCCGAGTTCGAGTCTCGGTTCGGCACACAGTTTTAATCTGCCAGGAAGTTTCAATATATTCGCCGTTGCGAATACGAACAACCATCAGCTGTATAAGAGAATGACGGCAGTGACAATTTTTCCGGACCGGGACTCGAACCCGGATATGCCGCTTTGCGCGGGTGGTCGCCTTAACCGCTTTGCTATCCGTGCACGAATCATGGCCAGACACAAACATCCGTATGTTGTCGTTCGTGCGTCACAACCTATACTCGTACACACATTATGTTGTTCCCATATAGGGGCGGACATTTTAATTGAAATTCGCGTCCTCGTATCGCTGGATAAATACTAGATTACAGTGCCTGTGATGTTAAGAACAACAATGCATATTCCTCCGCGCTTCTCAGGAACAAAGGAAATGTGTGAAATCTTATGGGACTTAACTGCTAAGGTCATCAGTCCCTAAGCTTACGCACTACTTAACCTAAATTATTCTAAGGACAAACACACACACCCACGCCCGAGGGAGGACTCGAACCTCCACCGGGACCAGCCGCACAGTCTGACTGCAGCCGCCTAGACCGCTCGGATAATCCCGCACGGCGTTTCTCAGCAACACAAGCACTGCAATTTTGCATTAAACTGGTATCTTATTATCTAGTTTGCTTGGTCTTGTAGGCTTTCTTTAGCGAATTATTTGTTAATACTTCAAAATTCGTGGTGTAGTTGCAGTTTTTGTTATTTTAAAGGGGAGATTTTGTTAGACAATTACACCGAGATTTGGTTTAAAGTGACATTAAGTGAAATTTGCACAGAAATTTAATTGTGATGACAATAAGCGACTGACTATAATTAGAAACTAACATCCATTACAAAAATCACAAAGAATGAAATAAAATCAGGGCCTTACAAAAATTATCTTTTCAAAACGTTCCCAGGTTTCCTGATAGTGTGCAGTTTGACGATACAGGTATGAAACGGTAGAGGAAGGAGCGCGAAACCGTGTTAAGGTTGAGGGATATTGCTTCTGTACACCTCTCATAAGGGAAAACACGTACCCAGGTCACGCATGCACCTTGAAGAGCCTCTTGCTTGTGTTTTGCCTTCCGAGTCGGAGATACTCATCTTTATACATGTTGTGGATGTCAGCAGGTGACGTAACAGCCGTGGTCGCACCTGTTCCACGGTGTGTTGCGCGAGAAGTGCTACTGTGATTCAGCTGTAGCTCGTACACGCACGGGAAATGAAATGTCGATTGAGGTGAAAACAGCAGAGTCTGACACCTTAATACATAAGGTTACTAATATGGTACGCTAGAAACGTCAAACACACAGTAGCACGGTGACAAGTTGGGCGCTACGGTCGCAGGTTCGAATCCTGCCTCGTGCATGGATGTGTGTGTTGTCCTAAGGTTAGTTAGGTTTAAGTAGTTTTACGTTCTTTGGGACTGATGACCTCAGACGTTAAGTCCCATAGTGCTCAGAGCCATCTGAACCATTTGAACACGTTGGGAAACAATAGAGTAGTCAGAAGAGTATGACACATTATTTGGAAGTCAGGTTTAACTTGCTTGAAGAATCTGTGGACTATTTACAAGAAACGAATGTCGCAGCAGACTTAACAAGGAAACGTGCTGCTCTTCGAACACTGTGAAACGAAAGCAAAAATCATCAGTGGCACTAAAAGTTCAAATTGAAGTCGATTCAGTTAGAAGAATGACGCGAATTGGCGTTTTATTTGAGAATAAATATGCAACCGCATGCTTTTTAAAGTTTTGGTTTGAACCATTAACTAGTTTTCGATTCACTGCAGACTCATAGTCAGATGAAGGTGTTGCAGAAACATTATTATTTGTACCTTGAGCAGCTAGACGCTGTAGTAAATGTATTGCCTCGTGATATTCATGGCAAATCCCGTTCTATTACGTACACTGTCAAGTTACGTACATGTACATTTATCTGCACTTAACCTTACTCCCATAAGGTCACCTTCTCGTCTGAGCCTGCAGTTGCTGGAGAACTCGTGAATGGTGCAATAAATCGAATCACAAAAAGGTGACTGGCTCCGTGTTTATAACCAAATATATCGCCAATTTAAGTCACAGTTGCAGTTCGTCGTCCTTTATGAATATGCTGAAAAGAATGATGAGAACTCACTCCACATTGTGTTGAGAAATTGGCCGATAATCTTACGAAATTACGTCTCACTATTTTCTGCACACTTTAAAAATGCAATCTCGTTATTTTACCTCTCATCATATGTTGCATAATTTTCGTCTGTATCTCATAAGATAATGAATCTTATATCGGAACGACGTGTTTCTCAAGCAGCAAAAAAAAAAAAAAAAAAAAAAAATGGTTCAAATGGCTCAGAACACTATGGTACTTAACATCTGAGGTCATCAGTCCCTTAGAACTTACAACTACTTAAACCTATCTAACCTCATAACATCACACACATCCATGTTCGAGGCAGGATTCGAACCTGCGACCGTAGCGGTCGCGCGGTTCCAGACTGAAGCGCCTAGAACCGCTCGGCCACTCCGCCCGGCTCTCAAGGAGCAGTCTAGAATCATTTCTCTAATCGGCTTTTAGACGTACAAGTACCTCCTGATCATGTCTTGAAGTAAATGTCGAATGTAACTGGTCTGTCCAGTTATGATTGCTGACCATTTGGACCGAGAAACTATCTTTATTCCCGTCAGATCACCGAAGTTAAGCGTTGTCGGCCTGTGATAGCACTTGGATGGGTGACCATCCGGTCTACCGAGCGCTGTTGGCAATCGCGGTGCACTCAGCCCTTGTGAGGCAAACTGAGGAGCTATTTGATTGGGAAGTAGCTGCTACGGTCCCGTAAACTGACACACGGTCGGGAGAGCGGTGTGCTGACCACATGCCCCTCCATATCCGCATCCAGTGACGCCTCTGGGCTGAGGATGACACGGCGGCCTGTCAGTACCGCTGGGCCTTCATGGCGTGTTCGGGCGGATTTTAGTTTAGTTTGTTTTTAACAAGTATGTTGTATCAGTAACAGTTCTTAGCCACGTGGTCAGGTTTCTAAAGACTGTGTTGTTCATTTTTTTCTGGTGATAGTATGTTAAAGATTAACAACGTGTAGCGAAATCTATGTAGCTAGTGCTACTATCATACACAGTAAAATAGAGGAAACAGTAGCTGGAGTTTTCTTCGTTAGATGTTGCCATGCTCCTCGCCGCCCCCCCCCCCCCCCCCCCCACCCTCTCTCTCTCTCTCTCTCTCTCTCTCTCTCTCTCTCTCTCTCTTTCTTTCTTTCTTTCTTTCTTTCTTTCACCTTTTATTGGAATATCTCAGGGCAAGTGTTACTGTCTCCATTTGCATGTTTTCTTCATGAAGTTTCGTTGAAAGGTGTTACATTCGCGTTGAAAGGTGTTACATTCGCGAAGAGGGAAGATGGTTAAAATTTAACGTACTGTCGATAATGGTGTTGCTAAAGATGGAGTGGTGCCTCGGCTGAAAAAGAATTGGCAGAAGAAAACGTTCTTGGTATTTGTTGGTACTTTCCCCAAATTAGCTGGAAGTAATTTAGAGAAAGTTCTGGGAAATCTGTCAGGTTGGCTGGGCGAGGATTTTAATTCCATTAATCACTTCGCTAAATACACGCGAAACAATCGTCATAAGCATGTTTATAAGGGAAGATGATCCTTTTATGTGCAGGCCATTTTTCAATGCGCACGTGGATTTTTTGTAACTTGTTGAATTTCCTGAACTAAAGTATATACACTCCTGGAAATGGAAAAAAGAACACATTGACACCGGTGTGTCAGACCCACCATACTTGCTCCGGACACTGCGAGAGGGCTGTACAAGCAATGATCACACGCACGGCACAGCGGACACACCAGGAACCGCGGTGTTGGCCATCGAATGGCGCTAGCTGCGCAGCATTTGTGCACCGCCGCCGTCAGTGTCAGCCAGTTTGCCGTGGCATACGGAGCTCCATCGCAGTCTTTAACACTGGTAGCATGCCGCGACAGCGTGGACGTGAACCGTATGTGCAGTTGACGGACTTTGAGCGAGGGCGTATAGTGGGCATGCGGGAGGCCGGGTGGACGTACCGCCGAATTGCTCAACACGTGGGGCGTGAGGTCTCCACAGCACATCGATGTTGTCGCCAGTGGTCGGCGGAAGGTGCACGTGCCCGTCGACCTGGGACCGGACCGCAGCGACGCACGGATGCCCGCCAAGACCGTAGGATCCGACGCAGTGCCGTAGGGGACCGCACCGCCACTTCCCAGCAAATTAGGGACACTGTTGCTCCTGGGGTATCGGCGAGGACCATTCGCAACCGTCTCCATGAATCTGGGCTACGGTCCCGCACACCGTTAGGCCGTCTTCCGCTCACGCCCCAACATCGTGCAGCCCGCCTCCAGTGGTGTCGCGACAGGCGTGAATGGAGGGACGAATGGAGACGTGTCGTCTTCAGCGATGAGAGTCGCTTCTGCCTTGGTGCCAATGATGGTCGTATGCGTGTTTGGCGCCGTGCAGGTGAGCGCCGCAATCAGGACTGCATACGACCGAGGCACACAGGGCCAACACCCGGCATCATGGTGTGGGGAGCGATCTCCTACACTGGCCGTACACCACTGGTGATCGTCGAGGGGACACTGAATAGTGCACGGTACATCCAAACCGTCATCGAACCCATCGTTCTACCATTCCTAGACCGGCAAGGGAACTTGCTGTTCCAACAGGACAATGCAAGTCCGCATGTATCCCGTGCCACCCAACGTGCTCTAGAAGGTGTAAGTCAACTACCCTGGCCAGCAAGATCTCCGGATCTGTCCCCCATTGAGCATGTTTGGGACTGGATGAAGCGTCGTCTCACGCGGTCTGCACGTCCAGCACGAACGCTGGTCCAACTGAGGCGCCAGGTGGAAATGGCATGGCAAGACGTTCCACAGGACTACATCCAGCATCTCTACGATCGTCTCCATGGGAGAATAGCAGCCTGCATTGCTGCGAAAGGTGGATATACACTGTACTAGTGCCGACATTGTGCATGCTCTGTTGCCTGTGTCTATGTGCCTGTGGTTCTGTCAGTGTGATCATGTGATGTATCTGACCCCAGGAATGTGTCAATAAAGTTTCCTCTTCCTGGGACAATGAATTCACGGTGTTCTTATTTCAATTTCCAGGAGTGTATAAACGCGAATACAGAATGTTACATAGGCGTTTGACATCGTCTTCCTCAGGGATCGAGCGCAGCAAATACGACGGACGTGTATAAGAACTGGATCAACAAGTGAACTACTCAGGCATAAAAACTGGTCTAGTAACTTGTCATAAAACTGATGTGACAGGTTCCGAACCAAGGACTTTGTAACTAGAAGTAAAAGCAGCCCCGTTAAACGGCCATGAGCGTTCAGCTTCTTTAATTATTATCGCCGCTCTAACTTTGCTGTAACGATCAGCATGTGCACAGCAAATATATTGGGCGATGTTCTTGGCGCTGAGATACCGTCTAGAGGTTAGCGGGAAGCAAATGGCTAACAGGCTGCCTAGTAGAGCAACACCTAGGGCACCTGTCCGCTTATGGGGAGCTGTGCTCCCGAGTTTGCTATAGGGGATCACTCTACGCCGCTGGGCGAGCAGTTGACGTGGTATCAAAGATTATAGATTGCAGAGCTCGGTATCCATCGATCTGCAAATACACGGAACGAAATATCGAAATGCGGACTGTTTGGGATGTCAAAGTACAGAGTAATACGATTTCACAAGACTGTATGTGCTATACGAATGTAGATGGAAGCGTTCTATTTTACGACGGTATTTGTTTTACGTGCGTAAATATTCCACATTTACGTTTAGGATCAAAATTTTAATTTACCATGCACAAATGTTGATTGTGGCTTCCGCCGAATAGGGCTCTAAAAATAATGATAACGTACCGATGTACGAGTATTAGGTATTGTCCTGACACATACCCTTACATAGCATTCGTTATTCGTTACATTTGTTTCTGAATGTCATTACGTACGAATGTTTTTTGTGTTTGCAATTTCTTGTTGACTGACCCTCTTTTGCGCCTAACTGTTGATGCAGATCACACATCAGTTTATTGTCCGGCTCATCTGTGGAAGATAAACAGGCACGATTCAATGGTAGTCTGTTGGGGAGCTTTAGTTTGTCTGTGGTTAGCACACTGGACTCGCATTCCGGAGGACGACGGTTCAATCCCGCGTCCGGCCATCCTGATTTAGATTTTCCGTGATTTCCCTAAATTGCTCCAGGCAAATGCCGGGATGGTTCCTTTGAAAGGGCACGGCCGACTTCCTTCTCTGTCCTTCCCTAATCCGATGAGACCGATGACCTCGCTGTTTGGTCTCTTTCCCCAAACCATCCAATCCATCCTTTAGTTTGTCTGCATGAGAGAGTGCACACAAAAAGCTCGTACGGGCCTTATGTGAACACTCCCCCGGCCCAAGTGCATGGAAGCCACACCGAGGCTTTTTGTATGAATACACAACTGCCGATCAATCAGTGAAAGCAGTGACTGTCATAAAATATCTAGGAGTATGCGTACGGGGCGATTTGAAGTGGAACGACTACACAATATTACTTGCAAGTACGCCAGATGCCAGACTGAGATTCATTTGAAGAATCCTCAAGAAATATAGTCCGCTAAGAAAGGAAGTAGGTTATAAAACACTCTTTTGACTAACACTTAGCCGGCCGGTGTGGTCGAGCGGTTCTAGGCCCTTCAGTCTGGAACCGCGCGACCGCTACGGTTGCAGGTTCGAATCATGCCTCGGGCATGGATGTGTGTGATGTCCTTAGGTTAGTTAGGTTTAAGTAGCTCTAAATCTAGGGGACTGATGACCTCACATGTTAAGTCCCATAGTGCTTAGGGCCATTTGAAGAATTTTTTTTTTTTTTTTTTTTTTACTAACACTTGAATATTGCTCATCAGTCTTGGATCCGTACCAAAAAGAACTGTTAGAGGAAATACAGAAGTAGAGCAGAAAGTTTCGTTACAGGTTCATTCAGGCAGCCAACTACAGGAGCAGACACTGCATGAGAGGCGTTCTGCATCACGATATGGTCTATCGTTAAAGTTCCGAGAGCGTACGTTCCTACAAAATCAACCAGTACATTGATTCCTCTGACGCATGTTTTGCGAAAAGACTATGAAGATAAAATTAGAGGGATTCGAGCCCACATGGAGGCTTACCAGCAATCGTTCTTCCTTTGAACGATATACTGCTGGATTAGAGGGGAAGGGGCAAGTGACGGAAAGCTGGCTGAAGCCAGAGATAAATTTTGCCGAAATTTTTACAAAGGCACAGACAGTGTTTAGAAAGGGTAGATTGCATGCAACTGGTGGTTGCGCGTTTGTCGCTGTTAGTAGTAGTTTATCCTGTAGTGAAGTAGAAGTGGATAGTTCCTGTGAATTATTATGGGTGGAGGTTACACTCAACAACCGAGCTAGGTTAATAATTGGCTCCTTTTACCGACCTCCCGACTCAGCAGCATTAGTGGCAGAACAACTGACATAAAATCTGGAATACATTTCACATAAATTTTCTCAGCATGTTATAGTCTCACGTGGAGATTTCAATTTACCAGATATAGACTGGGACACTCAGATGTTTAGGACGGGTGGTAGGGACAGAGCATCGAGTGACATTATACTGAGTGCACTATCTGAAAATTACCTCGAGCAATTAAACAGAGAACCGACTCGTGGAGATAACATCGTGGACCTACTGATAACAAACATACCAGAACTTTTCGACTCTGTAAGCGCAGAACAGGGAATCAGTGATCATAAGGCCGTTACAGCATCCCTTAATATGGAAGTAAATAGGAATATAAAAAAGGAAGGAAGGTTTATCTGTTTAGCAAGAGGCAGATTTCAGACTACCTAACAGATCAGAAAGATGAACATCAACAAAAGCAAAGCGCGGATAATGGAATGTAGTCGAATTAAGTCGGGTGATGCTGAGGGAATTAGATTAGGAAATGAGACACTTAAAGTAGTAAAGGAATTTTGCTATTTGGGGAGCAAAATAACTGATGATGGTCGAAGTAGAGAAGATATAAAATGTAGACTGGCAGTGGCAAGAAAAGCGTTTCTGAAGAAGAGAAATTTGTTAACATCGAGTATAGATTTAAGTGTCAGGAAGTCGTTTTTGAAAGTATTTGTTTGGAGTGTAGCCATGTATGAAAGTGAAACGTGGACGATAAATAGTTTGGACAAGAAGAGAATAGAAGCTTTCGAAATGTGGTGCTACAGAAGAATGCTGAAGGTTAGATGGGTAGGTCACATAACTAATGATGAAGTATTGAGTAGAATTGGAGAGAAGAGGAGTTTGTGGCACAACTTGACAAAAAGAAGGGACCGGTTAGTAGGACATGTTCTGACGCATCAAGGGATCACAAATTTAGCATTGAAGGGCAGCGTGGAGGGTAAAAATCGTAGAGGGAGACCAAGAGATGAATACACTAAGCAGATTCATAAGGATGTAGGTTGCAGTAAGTACTGGGAGATGAAGAAGCCTGCACAAGATAGGGTAGCATGGAGAGCTGAATGAAACCAGTCTCAGGAATGAAGACCACAACAACAGATCAAAAAGAAAATTTCCGTTCCGACGCTGACAGTGTTGAGTGTTTATGGATAAAGTTCAAGGCAATCGTAAAATGCGTTTTAGACAGGTACGTGCCGAGTAAAACTGTGAGGGCCGGGAAAAACCCACCGTGGTTCAACAACAAAGTTAGGAAACTACTGCGAAAGCAAAGAGAGCTTCACTGCAAGTTTAAACGCAGCCAAAACCTCTCAGACAAACAGAAGCTAAACAATGTCAAAGTTACCGTGAGGAGGGCTATGCGTGAAGCGTTCAGTGAGTTCGAAAGTAAAATTCTATGTACCGACTTGACAGAAAATCCTAGGAAGTTCTGGTCTTACGTTAAACCAGTAAGTGGCTCGAAACAGCATATCCAGACACTCTGGGATGATGATGGCACTGAAAAAGAGGATGACACGCGTAAATCTGAAATACTAAACACCTTTTTCCAAAACTGTTTCACAGAGGAAGACCGCACTGCAGTTCCTTCTCTAAATCCTCGCACAAACGAAAAAATGGCTGACATCGAAATAAGTGTCCAAGGAATAGAAAAGCAACTGAAATCACTCAACAGAGGAAAGTCCACTGGACCTGACGGGACACCAATTCGATTCTACACAGAGTACGCGAAAGAACTTGCCCCCCCCCCCTTTCTAACAGCCGTGTACCGCAAGTCTCTAGAGGAACGGAAGGTTCCAAATGATTGGAAAAGAGCACAGGTAGTCCCAGTCTTCAAGAAGGGTCGTCGAGCAGATCCGCAAAACTGTAGACCTATATCTCTGACATCGATCTGTTGTAGAATTTTAGAACATGTTTTTTGCTCGCGTATCATGTCATTTCCGGAAACCCAGAATCTACTCTGTAGGAATCAACATGGATTCCGGAAACATCGATCGTGTGCTACCCAACTCGCTTTATTTGTTCATGAGACCCAGAAAATATTAGATACAGGCTCCCAGGTAGATGCCATTTTCCTTGACTTCCGGAAGGCGTTCGGTACAGTTCCGCACTGTCGCCTGATAAAGTAAGAGCCTACGGAATATCAGACCAGCTGTGTGGCTGGATTGAAGAGTTTTTATTAAACAGAACACAGCATGTTGTTCTCAATGGAGAGACGTCTACAGACGTTAAAGTAACCTCTGGCGTGTCACAGGGGAGTGTTATGGGACCATTGCTTTTCACAATATATATAAATGACCTAGTAGATAGTGTCGGAAGTTCCATGCGGCTTTTCGCGTATGATGCTGTAGTATACAGAGAAGTTGCAGCATTAGAAAATTGCAGCGAAAAGCAGGACGATCTGCAGCGGATAGGCACTTGGTGCAGGGAGTGGCAACTGACCCTAAACATAGACAAATGTAATGTATTGCGAATACATAGAAAGAAGGATCCTTTATTGTATGATTATATGATAGCGGAACAAACACTGGTAGCAGTTACTTCTGTAAAATATCTGGGAATAGGCTTGCGGAACGATTTGAAGTGGAATGATCATATAAAATTAATTGCTGGCAAGGCGGGTACCAGGATGAGATTCATTGGGAGAGTCCTTAGAAAATGTAGTCCGTCAACAAAGGAGGTGGCTTACAAAACACTCGTTCGATCTATACTTGAGTATTGCTCATCAGTGTGGGATCCGTGCCAGATCGGGTTGACGGAGGTGATAGAGAATATCCAAAAAAGAGCGGCGCGTTTCGCCACAGGGTTATTTGGTAAGCGTGATAGCGTTACGGAGATGTTTAGCAAACTCGAGTGGCAGACTCTGCAAGACAGGCGCTCTACATCGCGGTGTAGCTTGCTGTCCAGGTTTCGAGAGGATGCGTTTCTGGATGAGGTATCGAATATATTGCTTCCTGCTACTTATACCTCCCGAGGAGATCACGAATGTAAAATCAGAGAGATTCGAGCGCGCACGGAGGCTTTCCGGCAGTCGTTCTTCCCGCGAACCATACGCGACTGGAACAGGAAAGGGAGGTAATGACAGTGGCACGTAAAGTGCCCTCCGCCACACACCGTTCGGTGGCTTGCGGAGTATAAATGTAGATGTAGATACTAGTACATTGAGTACCCTCCGCCAGACACCGCAAAGTGGCTTGCGGAGTATAGATGTATGTGGATGAATGGAGACAGGCTTACTGGCTGGGGAGAGATTTAAAAGAAATACAGGGTGATTCAAAAAGAATACCACAACTTTAGGAATTTAAAACTCTGCAACGACAAAAGGCAGAGCTAAGCACTATCTGTCGGCGAATTAAGGGAGCTATAAAGTTTCATTTAGTTGTACATTTGTTCGCCATTTCAGCCAATAAAGTTTTTGGTCCCTTTTTCTTCGAAGGTGCTACTGTAACTGGACTACAGTATCTGGAGATGTTAGAGAATTGGCTGTTCCCTCAGCTCGAACAAGAAGCACAACATTTCATATTTCAGCAGGATGGAGCGCCACCACATTGGCACTTATCTGTCCGTAACTACCTGAACGTCAACTACCCGAGGCGATGGATCGGCCGCCAGGCAGCCCGTGACAGAGCACGTCATCACTGGCCTCCAAGAAGCCCTGATTTTACCCCTTGCGATTTTTTATTATGGGGGTATGTTAAGGATATGGTGTTTCGGCCACCTCTCCCAGCCACCATTGATGATTTGAAACGAGAAATAACAGCAGCTATCCAAACTGTTACGCCTGATATGCTACAGAGAGTGTGGAACGAGTTGGAGTATCGGGTTGATATTGCTCGTGTGTCT
This sequence comes from Schistocerca americana, assembly GCF_021461395.2. Lineage (NCBI taxonomy): Eukaryota > Metazoa > Arthropoda > Insecta > Orthoptera > Acrididae > Schistocerca > Schistocerca americana. The sequence goes on along the minus strand of NC_060124.1, from coordinate 365,602,842 downwards.
GGAGCGGGCCATATTGAACATCTCTGAACTTGTTTTTGAGTGAAAAAAAACCTTTTTAAATACTCTTTGTAATGATGTATAACAGAAGGTTATATTATGTTTCTTTCATTAAATACACATTTTTAAAGTTGTGGTATTCATTTTGAATCATCCTGTATTTCATGATCTGAAGGAACAACACGAAAACTTGCTTAAAATTTTTCAAACACCGGTTTTCACGGCGGAATAAGTGAATAGTATTAAACTAAACCAAACTCCGTCCGAACAGCCCATGAGGGCCCAACGATACCGACCGGCCGCCGTGTCATCCTCAACCACAGGAGTCAGGGGATGCGGATATGGAGGGGCATGTGGTCAGCACATCCCTTCCCTGCCGTATGTCAGTTTACGAGACCGTCGCCTCTACTTCTCAATCAAGTAGCTGCTCAGTTTGCCTCACAAGGGCTGAGTGCACCCCACTTGCCAACAGCTCTCGGCAAACCGGATGGTCACCCATCCAAGTGCTAGCTCAGCCCAACAACACTTAACTTTAGTGATCTGACGGGAACCGGTGTTACCACTGCGGCAAGGCCGTTAGTTGAATATTATTAAGCTCTCTAAATAACGCTCCTGTAGGGACTATGAATATTGAGGTGTGGCAAATAACAGAGAGCGTGCAAGAAAACGCTTCATACCTGAGTAAAACGGGGAGAAGTCTTGATATGTACGACGATAAAAAATTCCTTGGGCCACACACTCTATAGTACTTGTCTTGTATTGAAGCAGATTTAGAATTTCTCGGCAGAATGACATTCTGAATGTCAACATCGACACTGTATTCTCCATTGGTGTTATACGTTGCAAATTTTAATGACTGGAGTTGGTTTGTAGCGCTACTTGAAGATTTTACGACATGAATTTACACCTACGTACAACAGTACATGAAGCTCTTCATACCACTACTACACGATTCGTTCAGTTGTTCACCTACGTGAATTTGCATTCTCACCTGCTGTGAATGGGCACTCTTCAGAAACCGGTTTGTCGTAATAAAACAGAAAATAAGTGGTGAGTGGCTGCTCTTATTTCTGCAGTTCACATTCCATGGAGCGCAGTCGCGAAGTTCCACAAACCCAACATAGATAATATAACTTCTGAGTTGATAATTATGGCGTTATGGATGTCAAGTGGCTGAAGCTACAACTACTTGTTGCTGATCCGGAAAGAAGGCCGTGTCCAAAACTCTAAGAGACCATTGCTGAGCACTTCTCGCTACGTCGAGATACAGGAATAGACCGTCTACGTCATTTGGGTCTAGGTACTGGTTCATGTTGCATATGGATGAAGAGAGAAATCGGCTTTAGTACTGTTTGTAGGACCATCCCAACATTCACTTTAAGTGAAACGAGAGAATCTCAGCAAATCACACTCATGATGGTCGAAAGAGAATTTGAATCCAGTTCCTCCGAAACTGGATTGGTCATGAGAAGTTTAACTCACGCTGTTCTCACGTGACATTGTGAAAGATCAAGGGCATCTAACGGATACACTATTTCTTGACTTCGAAAACACATTTGACTCAGTACCACACGAACGCATGTACAACCATAACGGTTATCAAACGAAATTTGCGACTGGATTAAAGATTTCTTAGTACGGAGGATACAGCAAGTTATCTTGGATGAGAAGTCATCGAAATAAGCAGAAGAAATTTCAGGTGTGCGTCAGGGTAGTATGTTGAGATCCTTGCAGTTCAGGCTTACTGAGTGACCTGGTAGATAGTATTAATAGTAATAGTAAAGTCAGACGTTTGTTTTGCAGATTATGCTGTTATCTATAATGAAGTTCTGCTTGAAGAAAAAGCTGAAAAAATATTCAGCTAGATTTTGATAACATTTCAAGGTGATGTAAGTATTGGCAACTCGTCGTAACTGTTCAGTAATGTAAACTTTTGCTCCTACCAGAACGGAAGAACGTAGTATCCTATGACGACAATATCAACAAGTCATTGGTGGAATCGGACAATTCATAAAAATGTTCGGGTGCTAGTAATAGGGGAACCTCAGAGCGAAACGGGATACATAATGTTTTGTCAAGTAAAGGAACACCAGGACATACATCTTAAAAGTATAAACAATCATCTTTTACTATTATCTAATGTACTTTACTTGAAAATCACTGTGTTATGTATTTCTTTTTACATTTTTCAAAGAAAAGCTTGCGTATTTCTCGTTCTGCCCCAGCTACGAGTCAAAATGAGATAAGGCAATTATGTTTTTAAATTGTTGCATAAATGTTGAAATTAATCTAAATATCATCCTTAAAACTAAGTCATAAATTTCTTTAATGAACAGCTTAGTCTGAGAAATATGGAATCTTAAAAAAATACATAAACTTCATCTTCCAGGTCACTTATTAAACATGAACAGCAAGGATCCCAACATACTTCCCTGGCCACGACTGAATTTTCTTCTACTTTTGTCTATGATTCCTCATCCAGAACACTTAAGTGGCTCGTTCTAAAATTTTACTCAAGTGCGTGAGGCCCGTACAAATAGGACCAGGAACAAGGGAAGCATGAATGGTGTGTCTTTCTGACGAGCGGAACTGTGGTGTCACCGCCAGACACCACACTTGCTAGGTGGTAGCTTTAAATCGGCCGCGGTCCATTAGTACATGTCGGACCCGCGTTTCGCCACTGTCAGTGATCGCAGACCGAGCGACACCACACGGCAGGTCTCGAGAGACTGACTAGCACTCGCCCCAGTTGTACGGACGACTTTGCTAGCGACTACACTGACGAAGCCTTTCTCTCATTTGCCGAGAGATAGTTAGAATAGCCTTCAGCTAAGTCAATGGCTACGACCTAGCAAGGCGCCATAGCAATTGATAGTTATCGTATGAAGCATGTCTCATCAAGAACGATGTATACAAATGATGGATTAAAGTCAAGTATTCCAGCAGCCACGTACTTTTCTTCATAGCATTCATTACGTATCCTGTTTCAGACCTCACGCCATCCTGCGTGAGCTTATAGCATGCATTTCGGCTTCCTCTCATTGTGTCTAGGCTGTCTTGTCTAGACACAACAGGAACAGTGTCACGGAAAAAGCTAAACAGGCAGGCAGGCACTAGAAGACACACGTCAACTATCGTGCAAAGGCGAGGACCGGTATTAGTAAGGAATCTTCGGAGATTCCATTGTCCCCTCCCGTAGAGACGGAGGAGACAAGGTTAGACTAATTACAGCGCTGCACAAGCTAATGCAACTGGGAAGAAACTCGAACAGCTGCTAGAGTGGTAAGTACTCTCTTCCATGCACTTCAGTTATTTTTCAGGGTGAGGATGTATACGAGGACGTTTTCTTAAACACCGTGGCATGTCTCTGGCCGCTTGCTGCTACTGAACCGGGTTGAGTCAATAGGAGTGTGTTACGAAGCAGAAGAGGGAACTTGGCCTGGTATCTATGGAATGAACTAAACATTTGTTCAGCGTAACGCCGTTGAGCGCGTCAGAGAAGCGGTGTTCGAGACACTAAAAACGTTCCATCTGCCTCTGTGGTCTTTTTTTGGGAGAAATACAGTATCCGATGACATTAAAGTGAGCACTTATTCAAAAATCTAAATAACCACCTTTAGCAGCGGAGACCGCTGCGAAACTTGCAGGAAAAGTCGGTGAGTTTGTGGACGGTACCGAGACTGATGTGGAGTCTCGCCGACTCCAGAGCCGCGGCCAGCTACTCTAGGTTCAAATGGCTCTGAGCACTATTGGACTTAACATCTGAGGTCATCAGTCCACTAGACTTAAGACTACTTAAACCTAACCAACCTAAGGACATCACACACATCCATGCCCGAGGCAGGATTCGAACCTGCGACAGTAGCGCTGCCCTAGGTTTCTCGGTTGAGGATCCACGGCGCGAACAACTCAATCGAGATGATCCGACAGATTCTCGATCGAGTTTAAAGTCGGGGAATCTGGTGGCCAGGAGAGAACAGTCAACTCATCCTGATGCCTTTCGAACGACGCACGTACACTACGTGCTGTGTGACACGTTGCATTGTTCCGCTGGTAGGTGCCATCATGCCAAGGAAAACAAACTGCATGTAGGGGTGAACATGGTCCCCAAGTTTAGATGCATATTTGCGTTGATCCATTGAGCCAAATAGTAAGAAGAGATCACCCAGAGAATGCCACGAAAACGTTCACAAAACCATAACGAATTCAAGGCGTTTGACTTCAGACGTTTCACCGATGGAGCATAAAACGTAATTCAACTGAAAAGGCCACCTGTCACTACTCTGTGGTATTGTCGTGCAAATTCCAGCCTTTGTCGCCGGTGACCAGCAGTCAGCATTGTTGCATGAATCAGGCGCCTGCTGCAGAGACCCATGCGCAGCACGGTCGTTGGTAGCCTCTTTGTTCGTGTGGGCGGTTACTTGGTTACCAGTTACACGTCTATTTGCCCCCTCCACATCTCTGAAATCGTCGTGCAACCTGTCACCTATGGCCCATGGTGCACCACAATTCCCTCGGCGACGGTTTTAGACAGCGTCATTTTGTTATGCATGGCATAGGTTGAAAATACAGCTTCAGTTGTAAATTTCTTTATTTTCACACGAACGGTTTCGGACTGTTACAAGCCTATCCTCAGGTGTCGTAGCTGTGCTGTGGTCCCCGAGCGCCCCGTGTACCAGGCGCGGTGTACTGCCTATGAGCGCTACGACACCTGAGGACGGGCTTATAACAGTCCGAAACCGTTCGTGTCAAAATAAAGTAATTTAAAACTGAAGCGGTATTTCAACCTCTGCTATAATCCTCAGTTGCGGATGTTCTTCCAACAGGTTTGCTGTAACCACGGCGGCACTTGAACAGTTCAAACTTAGCCGTTTGGGAAGTGCTCCCACCCTTGGCCCGAAGGAAGGAAGGAAGATTGAGTTTAACGTCCGGTCGACACCGAGGTCGTCAGAGACGGAAGCCAAGCGCGGATCGTGTCAAGGAAATGGCCGTGCCCTTTCAAAGGAACCATCTCAGCATTTGCCTGGAGCTATTTAGGAAAATCTAACTTTGAATGGCCGGCTGCGGTGGCCGTGCGGTACTAGGCGCTGCAGTCCGGAACCGCGGGACTGCTACGGTCGCAGGTTCGAATCCTGCCTCGAGCATCGATGTGTGTGATGTCCTTAGGTTAGTTAGGTTTAAGTAGTTCTAAGTTCTAGGGGACTGATGACCTAAGATGTTAAGTCCCATAGTGCTCAGAGCCATTTAAACCATTTAACTCTGGATGGCCGGACGCGCGTTTGAACCGTCGTCCTCCCGAATGCGAGTCTAGTGTACTAACTGTGCCACCGCCCTCTGTATTGGCCCAAAAACCAATGATCATGCCCTTTTCGGCGTAAGATGAATCGCTCCGTTTCCGCATTACGATGGCAACTCCACTGTTGTCCATATCCTCCCTGCACGCTATATATACTCTCCACTTCTGGTCCTGCCGCCTGTGAGTGGTTAATGCCCGTTGACGTCTAACGTAGGCGATGGTGACATTAATGTGACTGAACCGTGTTTAACAAGAAAACATAATTGTCTTTAGGGGACTTCATAATTTTCATCGATCCACAGCCTAGTAGCTAAATAAGGGAGTGAGTAATGGTATTAGGAGGTATCGACCGGTGTGTACTGTACAGTGTCAAGTTTAACGATTGTTGTGTCATCTTTAGACACTGGTGTATGCACACAACTTTGGAAGGACTTTCACATAATTTGCAGCTTAAAAGTCCTTTTTTTGATGGTTCAAATGGCTCTAAGCACTATGCGACTTAATATCTGAGGTTATCAGTCCCCTAGATTTAGAACTACGTAAACCGAACTAACCTAAGGACATGACACACGTCCATGCCCGAGGCAGGATTCGAACCTGCGACCGTAGCAGCAGCGCGGTTCCGGTCTGAAGCGCCTAGAACCGCTCGGCCACAGCGGCCGGCAGTCCTTTTTTGGAGTCTCACGAAGCATCTATATATATCTTTTTATTCATATACATCAATTATCGAGCAGGTGTTCGCAGAGAGAGTTACTTACCGTTTAACTGATATTTGTTTTTCTATTTCCAGGTAAGTGTTCGCAGTGAAAGTTTAAGAATGACGAGGAGGCTTTCCAGGAAACCCAGCTGTGCTTCACGCCTATGGGTGAGTCGTTTAGAATATTGTCTCTCGTCCAGAGCACTCACTGGTATCGACGCTATCAGATTACTTAGTTGTAGTACAGAAATCATTATAACATGCATGTTGTGGTATATTTGTGTTAAAATGTCCGTTCATTCCGCAAATCAAAGCTAGATTGCTAGCACTCTTTCTTCCTTTCTTTTGCTGGTGCCTTGCTCCGCGGTTTCGCAGGCTCGGCACGCTTAGGAACGGATTTGGCAAGGTTAGTTTTAAGGGGTGGTTGGAGACCCTTCCTACCGCCACGCTATACCCCCCAGGACGGAATTAGTGTACCACAGCTGTCTGCGTTTAGTGTACTCCATGGAATTGTGCGAACGTGTGCAGGTGTCTGCGAGTCGTGTAACTGAGGCGGAACGTGAGGACCAGCCCGGTATTCACCTAGCGGGATGTGGAAAACCGCCTAAAAACCACGTCCAGGCTGGCCGACACACCGACCGCCGTCGGTATTCCGCCGGGCGGATTCGGTCCGGAGCCGGCGCGCCTACCCGAGTCCAGGAGGCAGCGCATTAGCGCTCTCGGCTAACCTGGCGGGTCTGGATTGCTAGCACTCTACCCGTACCCTACTGTTTGCTCCAGTAGGATTTGCTTCATCAGCATCTAAATTTTCGCGCAGTGAAAACTTATCGTGTAAAACCACATGCACTTTCGGCCACTACATGAAATTGCTTCAAATTATTCATCTCTTGTCATATCAATCTTTTTACATATATTTAATTTATTAATTTTCTTCATATGATTCAAGGTTTAATATTTGATTTGTCTTTCACTAATTATCCCTAGTGTAAGAGACCTAAAAACGAAAAAGACAACGTGGGCTAATATGATCTAGTTTTGAGCTGTATGGTAATAAACACCATGCAAAGGTTTTGCAAACTATTAAGACCACCTCAGATGTATGAAGCTGTGAACCAGCAACCCTGGACAAAACAAAACAAGTGTAAATATATACACGGGAGGTGATGATTTCAAAATCTTCTGATGGGGCGACGCGTTTTTTTGCTAAAACAACACAGGTGGATCTCAAAGTTATTGCTTATTTCACGATTGTCTCAAATAAAGCCTTTACAAAAAAGCCGTGGAAACGCCCTTATCGGAGGGCATGGCAGTGTAATTTACGTCACTTCCTGGCCAACAGGGAAGCTTTTATGAACTTGTGTGCTATTTGCGACCCAGTCGTTGTGGAGATGAGGACGAGGCATATACTACACGCTTGCTTGTAGTAGGTTACGAGGCTGAACAGTATGCAATATCTTGTTCGAAAGTTGTTCATTACGTGCCGGCCGTCAGCAGTAAAGCAAATATTTAACTGCGATGTAGTAGATACGAGGGTTGGAACTTTAATAGTGGCAACTTCAGTCTCTATGCTGTTCATTTTTGGAACACAACCTACGACCAGCTTAGAGACAAAAATGATGACGCTTCCTGCAGGACCTGACCATTTTGCGGGACAATGCTCATTCGCGTACAGTGCAAGCTGTTACTGATTTGTTTGACTGATGGGGCTGCGAAGTGCCATACCACCTACTGCACTCCCCTTAGTTAAGCCCTCGTGCGATCAACTCGATTTCTAAACTGAAGAAAACACTTCGCGGCATTCGCTTCAGAACTGCTACAAATTCGTTGGGCAACAGACCGCGCCGCTCGAACTGTCAACACAACTGGCTCTGCTAAGAATATCATACGACTTCCACATCGCTGGCAGCGGGCTATATACAATGCTGGTGACTACTTTGAAGGTCAGTAAAACTTTGAAATACGTATCTATTTTGTACGAGCTGTAAATAAATAGTTGCCACTATAAAAGTTCCAATCCTCGTACATGTGAAAACGAGAGGTGGTGCAAGCGTGCCGCTGAAGAGTGTAGCCGTTAACTGTGAAATACTGTGGAGGGACAAAGAATAGCACGACTTTTTCGGTGAGCAGAGATGAGACGTGCCCTAATATTATCAACAGTAACTCGGTTGCACATGTCACATATTGCAGGGTCTTCCAGTCCCAGTCGGTACTCGTTTAGTTTGGGAATTTAGCTAGAGTTAATTGAACGGGCGCAGTAGTTGTTACGTGCTAGGTTTTCCTATTCAAGCTAGTATACCAGCGGAAAAAAGGGCATCAGTTCCTGTTTAACAGACTCTGACAGAAAAGTGGGGAACTATCAGCCGCAATCCTCATTCCGCCTTCCTCTCCAAAAATGTTGGCATGCTAACGTATTCGCTCGCTTTTAACGTAGAACATTGTTAATGTTTTTCCCCAGTGTCTCTTTGTAGTTATGCTTTCGTTCCCAGCACATCCCTCTCACTGCCACTGTCCACATGTCTCTCTCCCACTGTCGCATTTTCTCCCATTGATTTACAATATATTCCACTGCCACTGTCTGCTCTATCACTTACTCTGTCTCCTTTTTTCTTCACACTGCTGCTGTCTCCACCATACCTCGGCAGCTAAAAATTCTAGAATGAAAGGAGGGGGAGGCGGGCTGCTCTGGAACTAAAAAATTCTGGAAGGTCCAAATTATTTTGTTTTCCTATACCCACATGTCTAAAATTCCGATCCAAAACTCGCCCTCCCCTACACCCATGTGTTGGTTCGCCGGTCTGGGAGGGTCCAGCCGCCCCAAGCCTGTGTATGCTCCCCATTCATCTCTATTTCTCATTTCCACTGTCTCGTCTATCTCTGCTCCAACTGATTCTCTCTCTACCCACCTCTTTCTCTTTTACTGCCACTGTCTCTCACCGACTATCACTATCTCCTCTCTCTTGGCGCTCACTTCTGTTGTTTTCATCCGTCTCTCTTTCTCTTTCACTGTCACATTCTCTTTCCCAGCATCACAGCCTTCTCTCTCTTTCTCCCAACAGCTACTGTCTCCTCACTCTTCTACCGTCACTGTCTCCCGGCTACTTTCATTCAGCAAAAAAAAAAAAAAAAAAAAAAAAAAAAAAAATGCGTATACGTTCGCATGGCAAAACTTTTGGCATGGATGAGGAGTAAAGCAGCTTGTTCCCCACTTCTTCTGTCAGAGTCTTTTAAGAAGGAACATATTCGCCATTTTTTTCTGCTCCGACAGGAGCATTTTTCACTAGTTCTCTTCTGTTCCCTGCCACAGCAGGGTGTGCTGCTTACATACTGTAAAACGCTTTCTATAGGTCAGTAAAGTTTTGACAGTTTATATTTCGACAGATTTAATTAACGAGACACATATAAAATAACAAATCAGTGTACATAGTATAAGGTTATCACAAAATGGTTTGCTTCACATTTTTTCTGGATACATTCGTCATCGATCGCTGTTCATCGAAAACGCCCAACTTAAGACTTGGATCTTCAAAGAGTAAAAATATTATTACAAATATTTTATTGAATTTGCAGTCTTTCCATTTTTAAATAATTTTTAGCTGTCATTATAAGTTATATTCAGGGATGTTTAGACCCTTTGTAGCCCATTTTTTCAGTGCAATACCACTTGGTGCTTATTTGTACAGAGAAAAAATACTGAAAAAATGCTTACTAAGAACATAGTGTCGTTACCTCAGAATCCTTGCGATGACTCTAGAATCTCTGCCATGTGTTCACTAAGTCAGTTACAACTACATTTACTCCTCAAACCGGATTTTACGTGCATAAGAACAGTAAATTTCAAACTCGGGATCTCTGTAGCGGATAACGATAACGGCAAAAGTTTCAACGTTCCCCACAATACTATCTTAAGCAAGTATAATAAAAATTTACACGATCTGTCATGAATAGAAATTGTACAAGTGACCATCCCCACAAACGGTGCTTTTATAACCTGCCTAAGGTCCGCCCTGACCATACCTAATGCAAAAGAACCTACCGATTTGCTCAATTTGCCTGGGCTGTAGGAGCTGCGCAATGTTTAAATTTTGACCGCGTGCTGTAGGACAATTACACTTTGCTCATTCTTCCGATAGGTCAGGGGTTATCCAAAACACTTGACCCCTTATCTCTGTGATCAGTCAAACCCGAGATATAAACTCCTGAAAAATTGTATTTTCGCGTGCTGCTTTTTGGAACATACACTATGTAATCAAAAGTATCCGGACACCTGGCTGAAAATGACTTTCGTGACGCCCTCCATTGGTAATGCTGGAATCCAAAATGGAGTTACACCACCCTTAGCCTTGATGACAGTTTCCACACTCGTAGGCATACGTTCACTAAGGTGCTGGAAGGATTCTTGGTGAATGGCAGCCAATTCTTAACGGAGTGCTGCACTGAGGAGAGGTATCGGTGTCGGTCGGTGAGGACTAGCACGAAGTCAGCATTGCAAAACATGCCAAAGGTGTTCTATAGGATTCAAGTCAGGACTCTGTGTAGGCCAGTCCATTATAGGGATGTTATTGTTGTGTAACCACTCCGCCACAGGCCGTGCATTATGAACAGGTGCTCGATTGTGTTGAAAGATGCAATCTCCATCCCCGAATTGCTCTTCAACAGTGTGAAACAAGAAAGTTCTTAAGACTTCATTGTAGGCCTGTACTGTGATAGTGCCACGCAAAGCAACAAGGGGTGTAAGCCCTCTCCATGAAAAACACGACCACACCATAACACCAGCGCCTCCGAATTTTACTGTTGCCACTACACACGCTGGCAGATGAGGTTGACCGGGCATTCGCAATACCCACAACCTGCCATCGGATTGCCACATTGTGTATCGTGACTCGTCAGTCCATATAACGTTTTTCTACTGTTCAGTGGTCCAATGATTACCTCCTTACACGAAGCGAGGCGTCTGTTGGCTTTTACCGTCGTGATGTGTGGCTTATGAGCAGCCGCTCGACCGTGAGATCCAAATTTTCTCACCTACCGCCTAACTTTCATAGTACTTGCAGTGGATCCTGATGAAGTTTGGAATTCCCGTGTGATGGTCTGGATAGATGTCTGCCTATTACATATGAAGATCCTCTTCAACTGTCGGCGATCTCTGTCAGTCAGTAGAGGAAATCGGCCTTTAGGCTTATGTGCTGTACGTGTCCCTTCTCGTTTCCACTTCACTATCACATCGGAAACAGTGGACCTAGGGATGTTTAGGAGTGTGGAAATCTCGCATACGGACGTATGACACAAGTGACACCCAATCACGTGACTACGTTCGATGTCCGTGAGTTCCACGGAGCGCCCCATTCCGATCTCTCACGATGTCTGATGACTAATGAGGTCGCTGACATGGAGTACCTGGCTGTAGGTGGCTGCACAATGCATCTAATATGAAAAACGTATGTTTTTATGGTTGACCGAATAGTTTTGATCACATAGCGTATTGACACCGTGCACTATCGTGTGCGGACCGATACTCTGGAAACTGCTGTCCAGTGCATAGCTCAGGGTATTTCATAGCAGGATTATCGATTTTCTGTTCTATTTGTTCCATTCAGTACACATTTCGAGCAAAAGAAAAACCACCTTATGTATACTTCAGTACGCTCTCTAATCTCTCTTACCTTAATCCCTACGCGTGATACGCGATGCTGCCAGCAGAAATGTCGCTCAGCCTTCTTGCAATACAGCTTAGGTTCTCTACATTTACCGAACACGGTTTCGCGAGAACTACGTCTTCTACCTTCCAAGGATTCCCTTTCAAGTTACCCTACAAGTTACCCTCATTGGTACCACCGGTCCCCGTCAGATCACCAAAGTTAAGCGCTGTCGGGCTTGGCTAACACTTGGATGGGTGACCGTCCAGTCTACTGAGTGCTGTTAGCAAGCGAGGAGTACTCAGCCACTATGAGGCAAATTGAAGAGATGCGTGATTGTGTAGTGGCTCCGGTCACGAAAACTGACAACGGCCGGGAGAACGGTTTGCTAACGACACGCCTCTCCCTATCCGCATCCAGCGACGCCTATAGGCTGAAGACGACACGGCTGTCGGTCAGTGCCGAAGGGTCTTCCGATAACTGTTCGGACAGAGAGAGAGAGAGAGAGAGAGAGAGAGAGAGAGAGCATTTCTATCACACTTTCGTAATAGACTAGGAGTGAGTCGCTGAATTCGTTCGGTGTCTATTATCGTGTCGTTATTAATAGATATCTCACAATCTGTCATAGACAAACTTCAGGCACAAAACTGAATATACGACAGGCACTTGAAATACGCTACTGGCCATTAAAATTGCTACACCACGAAGATGACGTGCTGCAGACGCGAAATTTAACCGACAGGAAAAAGATGCTGTGATATGCAAATGATTAGCTTTTCAGAGCATTCACACAAGGTTGGCACCGGTGGCGACACCTACAACGTGCTGACATGAGGAAAGTTTCCAACCAATTTCTCTTACACAAACAGCAGTTGACCGGCGTTGCCTGGTGAAACGTTGTTGTGATGCCTCGTGTAAGGAGGTGAAATGCATACCATCACGTTTCCTACTTTGATAAAGGTCGGATTGTAGCCTATCGCGATTGAGGTTTATCGTATCGCGACATTGCTGCTCGCGTTGGTCGAGATCCGATGAGTGTTAGCGGAATACGGAATCGGTGGTTTCGGGAGGATAATACGGAACGCCGTGCTGGATCCCAACGGCCTCGTATCACTTGCAGTCGAGATGACAGGCATTTTATGCACATGGCTGTAACGCATCGTACAGCCACATCTCGATCCATGAGTCAACAGATGGGGACGTTTGCAAGACAACCACCATCTGCACGAACAGTTCGACGACGTTTGCAGCAGCATGAACTATCAGCTCGGAGACCATGGCTGTGGTTACCCTTGACGCGGCATCACAGACAGGAGTGCTTGCGATGGCGTACTCGACGACGAACCTAGGTGAACGAATGGCAAAACGTCATTTTTCGGATGAATCCAGGTTCTGTTTACAGAATCATGATTGTTGCAACCGTGTTTGGCGACATAGAGGTGAACGCACATTGGAAGCGTGTATTCGTCATCACCATACTAGCGATGGTATGGGATGCCGTTGGTTACACTTTTCGGTCACCTGTTGTTAGCATTGACGGCACTTTGAACAGTGGACGTTACATTTCAGATGTGTTTCGACCCGTGACTCTACCATTCATTCGATTCCTGCGGAACTCTACATTTCAGCAGGATAATGCACGACCGCATGTTGCAGCTCCTGTACGGGCCTTTCTGGATACAGAAAATGTTCGACTGCTGCCCTGGCCAGCACTTTCTCCAGACCTCTCACTAACTGAAAACGTCTGGTCAATGGTGGCTGAGCAACTGGCTCGTCACAATACGCCAGTCACTACTCGTGATGAACTGTGGTATCGTATTGAAGCTGCATGGGCAGCTGTACCTGTACACGCCATCCCAGCTCTGTATGACTCAATGCCCAGGCTTATGAAGGCCGTTATGACGGCCAGAGGTGATTGTTCTCGGTACTGATTTCTCAGGATTTATGCACCCAAATTGCGTAAAAATGTAATCACATGTCAGTTCTGGTATAATATATCAGTCCAATGAATACCCGTTTATCATCTGCGTTTCTTCTTGGTGTAGCAATTTTAATGGCCAGTAGTGTACACAGACAATAGATTTTTTTCAACCCACTGATATACTGAACAAAGAGACAGATAGTGAATGAAACAGATTACTTTTCGTATTCAGCATTGACTGTCTCTTGATATAATGGACGATCTAAAAGTCTCTGTTTGAGAACATTACTGCAGCGTATGTGCAACGCAGAGCGAATATAAGCACCGACATGTAAGAAAGAGAGTAGCGCGGCATTCGTGACTTTGCGACGTGCGTGCGGTAAATCCGCAAGCATAGCTATGGCGACGTTATTACCAAATGCGTCAAAACTGGTCAAACGTGCTGTTGTTGGTTTATAGAGGGGGGAAGGGACCCAAACTTTTGTTCTTTTCTTGGCTGTCGAAGGACAAACACCAGTAGACATCCATCAGAGAATGAAGAATGTGTATGGGACAGCATTTCTGTAGAAAACCACCACTGTGGAATGGTGCGCCAAGTTCTGTGGTGCTTCAGGAAAACGCACGTCCCCATATCGCAAATGTCGTAAGGGACATTTTAAGCCAACTCAAACGGTGTCCCTCGAACACGTCCTTATAGGCTGATCTCTATCCATGTGCTTATCACGACTTCGACCCCGTAAAGGGCTTAGAGGGTTGATGATTCCTGTCAGACGATTATGTTGAACAGGCAGTTATGGACTTCTTCACGCAGCAGGATACGGTGTTTTACGAAACCACTACCTCCAACCTGGTGCGTCGGTGGGAAGATTGTCTCAGTGCTGACTTCTGGACTGTACAGCGTTCGAACGGAAACTCTTCGACGGCCACTTGTACAAGTCTAACAAGAAGCAATGGACTCAATTTTCTTGTTCCTGGCTCACAAATAAATACACTGGATCATCTCCATCTCATTCTACCTATCCTCCCTCCCTCCCTCCCTCCCCCCCCCCCCTCTCTCTCTCTCTCTCTCTCTCTCTCTCTCTCTCTCTCTCTCTCTCTCTCTCTCTCTCACACACACACACACACACACACACACACACACACACACACACAACGCCAGTATGTACTCAGTGCTACTTTCTAGGCAATTAATTCATGCATAATGAAAACAATGTCAAGTTACAATCTCAAGAAATTATATATGTAGCAATAGAAACAATAAACTACAGCGCGTGTTAAGTTACTCTGTATGTAAATAACCATGTCAAATTTCGAGTTGAATATGTAAGCATGTATGGAAGTGAAACATGGACGATAAATAGTTTGGACAAGAAGAGAATAGAAGCTTTCGAAATGTGGTGCTACAGAAGAATGCTGAAGATTAGATGGGTAGATCACATAACTAATGAGGAGGTATTGAATAGAATTGGGGAGAAGATGAGTTTGTGGCACAACTTGACTAGGAGAAGGGATCGGTTGCTAGAACATGTTCTGAGACATCAAGAGATTAACAGTTTAGTATTGGAGGGCAGCGTGGAGGGTAAAAATCGTAGAGGGAGACCAAGAGATGAATACACTAAACAGTTTCAGAAGGATGTAGATTGCAGTAGGTACGGGAGATGAAGAAGCTTGCACAGGATAGAGTAGCATGGAGAGCTACATCAAACCAGTCTCAGGACTGAAGACAACAACAACAACAACAACACGTAAGCACGTAAATTAAAATTTTCACAACGTTAATTAATTTTTATTTCTTATTTTATTTCGTTAGTTACGTAAATCGAAGTAATAGGAAATCCAATAGTGCAACACATCACTAAGACATAGGTTAAATATGCATCATATGAGTCATGTAATACTGTCACAAACATGTTAAACAGTTTCAAAACGTGAGTGGGATTGCGGTTTTTTCACCAATGCAGAAGAAGAATGTTAAGCATTCAAAGACATATTTCTGTCATTTCTCTAGCTTTGTGCCACTAATCCCTCCTGGGGTATAGTTTGTCTTTAAATCTAACAACTGTATCGTTCTGTTACTGTTAGGTAAAAGCAGGTGTAACATCCGCTCTATCAATACAGTCCTTGAAAATGGAGTTATAGCTCCGAAACGCGTTTGACAATAATTACAGTGAAAAAATTGCCACTGACGACGGAATTATATTAATTAATAATACCAAATCTATTATCGTGTTTATTTGAAAAGTAATTCAGACGCTGGGACAATCTATGTTACCGAACGGTTACCCTATTTATGGTCCACGGTCCATAGTTGAAGTTTTATAATGCAGTTGCAGGTTGCCTATCTAACGGCTTCCGGGGGGCAGCAAAAATTTGATTTTCAATATATCGTGCAATTATTGACAGAATTTAAAAATTTAAATTGCCAACATAATCTTGTCATTCAGAGGTATAAACTAATATTAAAGATTCAACACAGGAAGACAAGTATTACAGTTAAAAACTGCGTATTGTGATACGAGTATGTCTTGGGCAGCGTGACTTACTACGCGCAAGTATCCGGACTGTATTCATCCAGTGTTTGAGAATAAGAACACTTAGCGACTTCAAAAAAAATTAATTTTTCTCGCTGACTCAGAGTGACGAAAGGAAGAAAGTTTATCACTTACTACATTTTCGATGTTCAAGGAGTAAAACTCCAGGCATGACGATTTGATTTATTACTTCTTTATTACTAACTCGGTTCCCAACACATTTTGCAGACAGTATCTACGCATAGCTTCGACCGTACGTAGCAAATTAGATGACAGTGCGACGCGTTTTCTGCTTGTTATTGCTTGTTGATACACACAAGGAAAGGTGTCTGTATGATGCTCTAGATACGCTGTATCATACACAACTGGTCATTAAAATTGCTACAGCAAGAAGAAATACGGATGATAAACGGGTATTCAATGAACAGATATATTATACTAGAACTGACATGTGATTACATTTTCACGCAGTTTGGGTCCATAGATCCTGAGAAATCAGTATCCAGAACAACCACCTCTGGCCGTAATAACAGCTTTGATACGCCTGGGCATTGAGTCAAACAGAGCTTGGATGGCGTGTACATGTACAGCTGCCTATGCAGCTTCAACACGATACCACAGTTCATCAAGAGTAGTGAATGGCGTATTGTCACGAGCCAGTTGCTCGGCCACCATTGACCAGACGTTTTCAGTTGGTGAGAGATCTGGAGAATGTGCTGGCCAGGGCTGCAGTCGAACATTTTCTGTATCCAGAAAGGCCCGTACAGGACCTGCAACATGCGGTCGTGCATTATCCTGCTGAAATGTAGGGTTTCGCAGGGATCGAATGAAGGGTAGAGTCACGGATCGTAACACATCTGAAACGTAACGCCCACTGTTCAATGTGCCGGCAATGCGAACAAGAGGTGACCGAGACGTGCAACCAATGGCACTCCATACCATCACGCCGGGTGATAAGCCAGTATGGCGATGACGAATACACGCTTCCAATGTGCGTTCACCGCGATGTCGCCAAACACGGTTGCGACCATCATGATGCTGTAAACAGAACCTGGATTCATCCGAAAAAATGACGTTTTGCCATTCGTGCACCCAGGTTCGTCGTTGAGCACACCATCGCAGGCGCTCCTATCTGTGATGCAGCGTCAAGGGTAACTGCAGCCATGGTCTCCGAGCTGATAGTCCATGCTGCTGCAAACATCGTCGAACTGTTCGTGCAGATGGTGGTTGTTTTGCAAACGCTCCCATCCGTTGACTCAGGGATCGAGACGTGGCTGCACGATCCGTTACAGCCATGCAGATAAGATGCCAGTCATCTCGACTGCTAATGATACGAAGCCGTTGGGATCCAGCACGGCGTTCCGTATTACCTCCTGAGCCCACCGATTCCATATTCTGTTAACAGTCATTGGATCTCGACCAACGCGAGCAGCAATGTCGCGATACGATAAACCTCAATCGCGATAGTCTACAATCTCACTTTATCAAAGTCGGAAACGTGATGGTACGCATTTCTACTCCTTACACGAGGCATCACAACAACATTTCACCAGGCAACGCCGGTCAACTGCTGTTTGTGTATGAGAAATTGGTTGGAAACTTTCCTCATGTCAGCACGTTGTAGGTGTCGCCACCGGCGCCAACCTTGTGTGAATGAATGCTCTGAAAAGCTAATCATTTGCATATCACAGCATCTTTTTCCTGTCGGTTAAATTTCGCGTCTGTAACACGTCAACTTCGTGGTGTAGCAATTTTAATGGCCAGTTTATATGTTTTAAATAAAAGTGCTGATAATTTTACTTTCGATATGTTAACGTATTACGTTGATTGGTGACAGTACCGCACGTGTTTGATTTGATTTTTGTATTATTTCAGCGTACCCGGATGGATAGTGTTGGGAGAGCAGCCACAAGAGTCAGAATAGTTGTTCCGGTCGCCATCAGCGAGTACTGCAGAAGCCGTTTTGCCTCTTTGCGGTCACGCTATTGTGAAACAGGTTCCCTCACTTGCGCAAATCGCTTCGTGTACGATTGACAAGGCACACACATTCGGACGAAACCTATAAATTCCTGTGGATCTTCGGATATCCTTCTTTAACAGGAAGTGTTACTCGTATATCCACGCCAGCCTTCAGCCCTTCTTGCGAGCCAAGGTCAGTTCCAATTTCTACTCCTGGTATTACGTCGTCGTTCAAGTAAGGCGGACGCACGGCAAATTCTGCTTAGATAACTGCAACCTCCATGTCTAAAATTCTGTCGTACATGAACGTAGATAATCATGTGCTTGTAGCAGCACAACATTTAACCAACACTTAAGTTTGTAATTCTGTATAATCATAATGAAATTTCGTTGTAGTTGCGCAAAATAACAATAACTGTTTAACAAATACGAATCTAGACCTGTCAGGCGTTTCAATACGACAAACGGCAGCTTTACAAAAATACCAGCTTTCACGCTCAACGACGTGACCGACGTAAAGAAGCCTGTAGTTCCGAATATTTACCCTTGGGGCACTGGTGCAGACTTACTCGTTAGGAGTATCTTGTAATAGGGCTAACGAAATCTTTGACAGTTCCAGGCTTGTCTCTTTGGGGCGCTGGTGCGGACTTATATACGATAGGGTATCGGGTAATAGCGGCTTTAGACCCACAGCCTCCCGCGCAAAGTTTTGAGGGCAAAGACTAAGCTACGCCGTTAACAGCCACAGACAACTGACTGATCATTGCAGACACACAGCGGAGAGATTCAGCTGTGTAGTGATCTGAAGGTACTAGGGGAATTCAAAAAAAGGAATTTATACATGTCTCTCGGTAACACCATTGCGCAACAACAGTGACGCGTTGTCGGATGAGAGCGCAAGTTCTTGGTTTCCTGGGGAAGCAGTTCTGTTGCGGAACGAAAAACATATCCAGCAACTGCAAACACATTCCAAAGTTCAAGTACGTGGGACAGTACAATTCTGCGGGGGAAACGTTAAATTGAACACCGATTCAGCATGACATTCTGCCAGTGTGGACCAAATGTAGTGTCTGGTCCAGCCTTAGAGAAATGGTATCAACAATTTGACCAAGCCCGCACAGACCTTGGTCATGCTAATCGGGAAGAAGGCCCTCGACATAGATCACAGCGGATCTCGGATGCTTCCGTTACCAAGGAGTGGATTCCTATCGTCGAGGAATTCAACGATTGGAAGAACGTTCCGACCGTTGCTTACGGAGACTTGGTGACTGCTGCAAAATAGTAGTCTCCTGTATCTGCGTCATTATGAAGTATAATTACAACATTCTATAAAGGTTACTTGGCCTGTCGTAACAATGAGTAACTTATAGATCTTATAATTAAATTTTTCCCTGAGACATTTAAATCCCTTCGTTATCTACGATAACGATCTAAGTAGAAAAATGAATTAAAATTTATGGTTGGGCCGGGACTCGAACCAAGGTCTTCTTCCTTGCTAGGCAGAAATGTTAACCACTACACTACCACAACACAGTAGTCAACATTGCTGCACGAACTACTCAAGTTGAATGCGCTCACCAACACGAACTTCATATCTTCAGCTATTTTCGGACTTTCCATTACGTCCAACGCTGGGGTGCTATTCCAATGCCGGAGAGCCCTGGCAGTGGTGACAGTATAAGGGAAAATGGCTGAAGATATGAATTGAAGTTTGTGTTGGGAGGGCATTAACTTGGATAGTTCTCGCAGCAATGTTGATCATTGTGTTATGGTGGTGTAATGGTTAGCATTGCTGCCTAGCAAGCAAGAAGACCTGGGTTTGAGTCCCGGCCGCAGCACAAATTTTAGTTGATTTATTCTGCTTCGATCATTAATGAGTAACTTAGTTTTTGATGTTCCCTCGTAGGACGGACAAAATACAGGGAGTAAAAGGTCATCCGTAACTTGTACAGAAACAAATCTGTAGTTATAACTCGAGGATTCGAAAGGGAACCGTAAATAGTTTGCTAAAGGACCTACGTACTTACCATCACGGATTTGATTCATGCTGACGGGGTGTGTAGAGCACGACTAGGACTTCAACATATGTGAACAGGGGAGACGCAACTCTTAGCTGTTTTCGAGAAAGTCAAGATTGAAAATTTTAAGCGTGCCTATGTATCTTATATGGTCACTAAAATCCAGAGTCCGTAGCTGAGGGAATAAACTGTTAGTTTCATAATCGCTAGGTCCCTGGATCGAATCTCGCTACCGGTACTTCTTTTCACTCCCACGTTATTCTGCCGACGTACAGTATTAAAGTAGTCCTCCTTAGTCTACCACGCCGGCACTGCCTTCCGGCGATCATTTTTACATGCAGGCGAAGAACCTTATAAGATGACTGCAAAATTGCGCGTATATCATTGAACACAATAGAGAGAGATAGTCTCCAGAAATGACTGTATAAAAATTCAATTAATAGTACACCGTCAACCGTCTGTACCAGTATTCGGTGATATGCTTGCATATACGTGGTGTGCCGCTAAAATGTGTGATGACCGAGAACCGTTTATGGATGTAACCCAACTTAGTTTCCCATACAGATTCGGCGTTCATCACGCGCTGCAAGAGAGGCGTTGGTTGTGTATCACGGGATGGATTACTATTCAGATTCCGAGAACGTACGTTCCAGGAATAATCGGACTGCATCACTTCCTCCCGCATACATCTTGCACGTATTTTCAAGAGCTTTCCGATACCGTTACAAAATTACATTGCTTCATATTTAGGTTGATACAAGACTTAAGAACAAAATTACATGCCGTCAACCTATTATCATTTTCCGAAAAACTCCTTTTCTATATGTCGAACCGTTCACAAAATAAAACTGGTGTAAGTTAAATGCGATAGACTCTACATTGGTTGAGAATCCTACGAACAAATTTTCACGTAGCGGTACTTCAACCATGTATGGAAATCTGTAAAAGGAAGTCTTCAAAAACAGGAACGAACTTTTTGATGGATGACGGATGATAGTCACATCTCTCGCGATGTATACAGGACAACAAAAAAATTAGGTGATGTCCTAAATGCTAAAACCTTCCCGGACATGAACTAATAACGACTGGAGGCTCAAGGGGATTCATCACATACCTAAAAGACGGGGCATTATGCTCAGATGCAGCCAGAAATTGCGGCATATCTATGACTTAAATGGACTAATACTTGGACAAACTTTTCGCTTAGTGTAGTGGTGTGGGTAAGTGCAATATTACGGCTACAGCAAGGTAAAAAGAATCCAATAATATACAATCAGAGGATTAGTGGTCAACATCTCGGGCAAATCACGTAGCGTAAGTACTGATGGGTAATAGTACTAGAGGCCACACAGAATCAGTATTGTCGAAGGTTAAAGAAATCTATCTATCTATCGCTTGAGCCTTGTGCCGCAGTTACGCAGGGTCAGGTATCGTTAATCGGATTTGACATGTTAATGTTTAAGGGGTGGCCGGATGCCCTTCCTGCCGCCACCCCGTATCCCCTGGGACGGAATTAGTGTACCCCAGCTGTCTGCTTCAAGTGTAATCCAGGGAATAGTGCGAAAGTGTTCATATCTCCGCGAGCCGTGTAACTGAGGCGGAACATGGGGACCAGCCCAGTATTCACCTAGCGGGATGTGGAAAACCGCCTAAAAACCTCATCCAGGCTGGCCGGCACATCGGCCCTCGTCGTTAATCCGCCGGGCGGATTCGATCCGGCGCCGGCGCGCCTACCCGAGTCCAGGAAGCAGCGCGTTAGCGCTCTCGGCTACCCCGGCGGGTGTCGAAGGTTTAAGAAAGTGGTTTGCGTAAATACATTGCATTTGTACTGGAAGAAACCTGCAAGACGCTAATGTGGCCAACTGAAGGGATCTACTGAAAACTGATAACCCACAACAGAGTGTTCGCGATTACTATTTCTCTATATTCAAATACAAGGACATAAATAAAGTAAGACAAAGCAGTTTTCGTAGCAGACTGCATTTTCTAACACTACATGTAAAACTACTTGTTACGAGGATGTTGTGCATTCGAAAACTCATAGGATAATGTGATCAGACTAATCCTCAGTATACTGAGGGTCAGCACTTCAATTACATGGTGCCACTAAAGCTTCGACTTTTCGAAACAACTTCAAACGTCTGATTGCTGTAAAGATGAGTTAATATATTAAGCCGCACGGGATTAGCCGAGCGGCCTAAGGCGCTGCAGTCACGGGTTGTGCGGCTGGTCCCGCCGGAGGTTCGAGTCCTCCCACGGGCGTGTGTGTGTGTGTGTGTGTGTGTGTGTGTGTGTGTGTGTGTGTGTGTGTGTGTGTGTTTGTCCTTAGGATAATTTAGGTTAAGTAGAGTGTCAGCTTAGGGACTGATGACCTTAGCAGTTAAGTCCCACAAGATTTCACACATATTAAAAAAACATTAATATATTAAGTAGTTGACTTTATGAGTACAAGCGAGAAGACGTTTAGGAAAAGTTTGAAACTATGTTTAAAGTTTGTTTGATGCCGCCAAGTGCTGTAATTACCAAACACGGGATGCATATAGTCTGGGCAATTTGCGCTCCGTTTTAAGCGAAAGCCAGTTTTTCATACATCTCAATGTTTTGTTTCATCAAATTTCTACAATAAGAACCTATCATTAGATATATAGCTTTCTCAACGGCAAAAAAAAAGAAAATTTTCATTTGCTTTGTTACTGTGTTTGTAAAAAATAACCTGCTGAAAAATTTGTGGAATAATTCGCGCAGTAGCGAAAAAGAGTCCTCAAGAGCTCACACATTTCTCGTCTGCTGACCGCAAGTGAAAACAATAAGCAGAAAGCCGGTTGGAAATGCGGCGTTCTGCTCATGCGCGCGTGCATCTCTTCTACTGCGCGTACTCGAATCCACGGCTTCCTATTTCTCCGTGGCAGATAAACCGTCTGCTAAAATCGTAGCTTCACCCGTTCTGCCGCTGAGTGGCAGGCCTTCTACACCTGACTTTTACGCGTTGAGTTTACAGCATAATACCCGCTTAAGAACCGTGGTACAATTGTTACCGGCGTCAGAAGCGGCTATTACTGGACGGCTGCTCCTGGGAGAGAGGATAGCGAGCAGAGCAGGAGCGGGCGTTGCTTTGTGTCCGTCATGGACGGTGGCCGCGGCCGCGGCTGACCTTGGCGCGTCGGAACACGCGATGCGATACGCCTCGCTCTGCTCTCCGGCTTCCTACAGCTCTGGACAACTCGAGACAAGGCGGGACAAGACAAAACGGACAAAACGAGTGCGCGAGCGCCAGCCTCGGGGCGCCCCGCTTCCTGTCGGCCGGTCTCGCCTCGCTTCGGCCGTAACCGGCTCTGGCGGCCAATCGCAGCGACCTTTAAATTACCGGCTGGCAGATTGAACTCTGTGACAAACGCTCGGTTCGCGCGCAGTAAACTAGTAGCTTTGCTTTTATTTGGTGTAGTATGCTTGATACGATCTTGCTAACTCTCTGACTGGACTGTTCTACAAGCGTCGCTTTTTCAACTGTACAGGTAAAGTTGTGGCTTTTCTAAAGCGATACTTGTGCTGACTTTGGATATTTGTTGTTGCGTATGAGCTGCCCAATCAGTGTTCACTAGACTACACTTTTCGAAATTCTGAAGGTAGTGTCAGCCTGCTATAGCTGATTGGTAATGTGCTTACCTCCCATGTAGCGGGCCCGGGTTCGATTCCCGGAGATTTTCTCCGCTCGTGGACTGAGTGTTGTCCTCATCATCATTTCATCCTCATATCCTCACCACCGGCACGCATGTCGCCCAATGTGGCGTCTACTGAAACAAGACTTGCACTCGGCGGCCGAACTTCCCCGGATGGAGCCTCCCAGCCAACAATGCCATACGTTCATTTCATTTCATTTTCTGAAGGTAGCAGGGACCAAGTACCACCCACGTACGCTGCGAACTGTGTGACACGTCATATTGTCCTTCTGGTAGGTGTCATCGTGCCGAGGAAAAACATGAAGGGGTAGTCATGATCCCCAAGGACAGAAGCATAGTTGAGTTAATCCATTGTGCCTTACAGAATGAAGGAAATGACGCAGGGAATGTCAAGCAAACATCCTCAAACCATAACGCTCCCTCCTCCAGCCTGGATCCTTCCGACAATTGTTGCAGGGTGCTTGCTTTCAGATGCGAGGGGGGCCCAAAAGGAACCGGACTCCCAGGGCGCTGCCACTCGTAGACATAGTGCAGGGTTCTCACGCTAGATGGTGTTAGTAGAGACCTTCATGAAACAGCTGAGTAGACGGCGTCAGTGTAGAGCTGAACGTGCAAGTGTGGTATTGTGTTCCTCTGACTGTTGGCGGGCTACCTCTGCGAAATCGTTATGGCAACTTCAAAGGAACAAAGAGTGTGTGTGAAATTTTGTTTCCTGCTTAAAAAAACTGCAACGGAGACACACTAAATGCTCCAGGAAGCTTTCCAGGAGGACGCTATGAGCCGCAAACAGGTTTTCGAGTGCTTTGGGCGCTTTAAACGTGGTGAGATGGGTGTTGAAGACAAAGCTCGTTCTGGACGCCCTTCAACATCGCGAAATGAGGAGAACATTGAAAAGGTCCGCCAAAAGATCAACGAGGATCGTCGCCAAACGATCGACCAAATTTCAGCAGAGACAGGAATCAGTTGGAGTTCGTGCCAGCGGATTTTGAGTGAGGATTTGCACATGAGACGTGTTGCTGCTAAATCTGTTCCGCGCCTTCTCACACAGGAGCAAAAAGCCATCCGCATGAATGTGTGTCAGGACTTGAAAACAGAGTTTGCACGTGGTCCAAACTTCTTGAACAAAGTCATTACAGGGGATGAGAGTTGGTGTTACGGGTATGGCCCAGACACCAAGCAAGCGTCAAGCCAGTGGAAGACTCCAAACTCTCCCAGACCAAAAAAAGCAAGGCAAGTGAGGTCAAATGTGAAGACGATGGTCATTGTCTTTTTTGGTGTTCGTGGAATTGTGCATCGGGAATTCGTACCCCCTGGCCAGACTGTTAACCAGCACTTTTACTTGGATGTTTTAAGGCGTCTGCGAGAGGATGTGAGGAGGAAACGCCTGGAACTTTGACGATCAGGTGACTGGTTTCTGCATCACGACAACGCTCCAGCACACACGGCCTTACGAGTGATCCACTATTTGGCATCTCAGAGGTGGTCTGTCGTTCCCCACGCTCCGTATTCGCCGGACCTAGCCCCGTGAGACTTTCTCCTATTTCCACGAATGAAAAAAAAAACGCTAAAAGGGGAGCGTTATGATGATGTGGAGGCGGTAAAGTTAGAAGGTTCATCAATAAATTTCTTATGACAACAATCCGGTTTCTTTTGGGTCCCCCCCTCGTATTTCACACTGTCCGCTCCAACAGCCAATTGTCCGATGGAGCATAAAACTTGATTCATCTGGAAAGACCCACCTGTCCCCACTGAGTGGAGACGTCCAGTTGCGGTATTGGCGTGCAGATTTCAGGCTTCTTCGCCGATGAACACCAGTCAGCGTGCGCAGCAACGTTCGATGGACACTCGTTGTGGGGACGCTTTTGGTAGCCCCTTGGCCCATTTGGGCGGTCAGTTGGTAAACAAGTGCTCGTTTAATCACCCGTACATATCTTCACAGTCGTCGTTCATCCGTGTCATCTATAGTCAGTGGTGCACCACAGTTGCCTCTGCGCCGGTTTTGGATGGCGCCATTTTGCCATGCACGGCAAACTTTGACCATGGCGGTACGCGAACAAAGTTACCCCTTTTGAAAATGCTTCCATCCTTGTCCCGCAAGCCAAAGATCATGACATTTTGGACGTCATTTCGCTCGGTTTCCGCTTTACGACAACGACTGCACTACGTCCGCGTTCCACCGACACGCTTTATATACCCTGCACTGCTAGTGCTTCCACTTGCCACCTGCCGTCTGTGAATGCTTCCTTCACGTTGACGTCGAACACAGGGCGTGATCAAATTAGTGTGACTGGGCCGCGTATTTTATACTGAACTGCTCCAGCGTTTAAAATGCAGTCGATAAAAACGTTCCATTGGTGAAGCTATATATGCTTTTTCGTAACTCCCGTCACAAACTACTAGGGGTTGTGGAGAGAAATAGTAAATAAAGTTTTGAAGATTTGATAAGAAACACAGTGGAGCATTCTACCGCTTGAATATAAAATATATTTCAAACTCGGATCACTTTCAAAGCTTCCGCTTCACGATACGCACACAAACTGAAAAGAGGGACACTGTCGTCCGTCCTTGTTACATAATCATTTTGGCTCGTCTTCAATTGTCGCGAGAAACCGGTACGTTCGAAACTAGGAGGGTTGATTATGGTGCTCCATGGACGCGCCAAACTCTCGACGTAGAAGAGGAGATCCTTCGTCAGGCAGAAGGGTACCCGAAACCTTGCCCATGCCTTGGGCTCCTGAGGAGCGCACGGATCGAAGCTGTTGTCTCTCCTGTGTTTGTACCGTGAAGCGGAAGATTTCATAGTGATCCGACCTTCACACTTATTTTAGATCCAAACGGTGTATTGTCAGACATGGGATCTTTTATCAGAACTATCTACTAAATCTCCTGTACAACTCCTAGAGGCCTGTGTCAGGAATTATGAAATACCTTGAATATGGATTATGCTACACGAAGATTGGTGAAAACTCTGTACGTATCTTAGTACAAATACAGCTGTAAAAAGCGTCTTGCTGTATATTCTCAAGCAATTTAATTTAGTCACAGATATCAAGCGCCATTATCGTAGATTTGTATAAATTTGAGTTCATGGAGGTATGTTCCATCTATGCAACTACATGGGAGGCAGTTTGCTTTGCGCCATACACGTTTTACTTCTTTTATTTATGAAGCGTCTTTAGCGGCCTGTAATACTTCTTTGTTTTTATACATGTAATAAATGCATTATGTAATGGCTACAAATAAGTTACTATGTTACGTTTTCTCATGTTTTTCCCTTGTTTTTCAGATTAGAAATAACTTTTGTTGCACAAGTTTCATGAGATTAAATTATCGTTTGGGTTACTTATGATTTCCAATGTTGCTAGTCTATGTGTTTGGTTCTGGAGATAAGTTCATTCGGTCTCCATACTCCAGATGACCGATTTCCAGCCTTTTTTTTCACCCAAGTTTGTTACAACACATCACTAGCGCTTTTCATTTTGCAGTCAACATGTTTGAGAAAACTTAACATGATAGCGTATTTGTAACCACTACTTAACGCCTTTATTATATATGTAGAAACAAACATTTATCACAGGCCACTGAAGATGCTTCATAAATAAACGAAGCGAAACACGTATGGCAAAAAACATACTGCCTATCATTTAGCTGCAAAGGCGGAACATACCTCATGAATTTTGAAGCAACTCAGGAACGACTGAAAACGAAAAGAATTATGGTAAATTTAAGTGCTGGGATGTCTTCCCTGAAGTTGAGTGTAGCCTTACATGGAAGTGAAATGTGGACGTTTAATAGGACAGACAAGAAGAGAATTGAAGCATTTGAAATGTTGTGCTATAGAAATGCAGTGCGCGTGCGCGGACCTGAGGCAGATTGCTTTTGATTGGTTGGTGCGAGAACTGACAACAGCGTTTCGGTTCGCTGGGACCGTTCGGTATCGCTTTCGAAATGCTTACAGAATAATGTTGGGGCTCTCCTTCGAAAACGGTGGTTCGCGTACCGAACCGATCGGCAAAGTGGCGGAAAGATACAGAATAGGGCCCCAGGGCTCTTGACGAAATCGGTTGGACCCCAGAATACTGGAAAACCGTGGCATGGTCAGATAATTCCGGGTTTCAGTTGGGAAGAGCTGGTGGTAGAGTTCGAATGTGATGCATATCTCACGAAGCAATGAACCAAAGTTGTCAACCGGGCACTGTGCAAGCTGGTGGTGGCTGTGAAATGGTGTGGACTGTGATTACATGGAATAGGCTGGGTCCTCTGATCCAGCTGAACTGATCATTGATGGGAAATGGTTATGTTCAGCTACTAGGAGATCATTTTCAGCTATTCAGCGATGGAATTTATGTCGCCAGGCCACAGTTGTTCGCGACTGGTTTGAAGAACGTTCTGGAGAATACGAGTGAATAATTTGGCCATCCATCGAACATTTATGGGATGTAAATGAGAAGTAATTTCGTGCACAAAATCCTGCACCATTATCATTCACAGTTATGGACAGCTATAGAGGAAGCAAGCTCAGTATTTCTGCGTGGTACTTCCAACGACTTGTTGAGTTCATACCACGCCAATTTGCTGCCCTACTCAGGGAAAAGGAGGTCTGAAACGATATTACAAGGTACCGACGATTGTGCTTCAAAGATATTTTTTCCCTAATTCGATCAGTTGGTTGCGTGGTTGACCAAACAGCGAGGACATCGGCCCTATCGGATTAGGCAAGGATGGGGATGTGAGTCGACCGTGCCCTTTCAATGGAACCATCCCAGCATTTGCCTGAAGCGATTAAGGGAAATCACGGAAAATCGAAATCAGGATGGCCGGACGCGGGTTTGAACCGTCGTCCTCCCGAATGCGAGTCCAGTGTGCTAACCACCGCGCCATCTCGCTCGGTCTAATTCGATCAGTGCCTCTTCATCGGTTACATAGTGACGCCTGTATCACACTGCTGCCACTTCTACTGAGCTATCAACACCAACTAGAAATTTTCCCCGTTGCCCTGTGTCACCTTGTCGCGTTTCAGCAGAACAGATCACTCGCCGTGTGGCTGCCTGCATAGGTGGGAGGACAGACTGAGACGTACGTGCACAGGTCTCGCCTGCCGCCGTCCGGTTGGGCTGCGCTGACGTCATATATCACGGTGGAGCGGGCAGTGCCTTGTATTCTGTTGCTGTCATAGTCGCCCACGTGGTACGCCCACAGGCCCTCGCCGGAACTCGAAAATTCATCTCAGGGGGTCACCGCCGCGCGCCGGATGTTGTAGTTCATGTCC
Organism: Schistocerca americana; assembly: GCF_021461395.2. Classification (NCBI taxonomy): domain Eukaryota; kingdom Metazoa; phylum Arthropoda; class Insecta; order Orthoptera; family Acrididae; genus Schistocerca; species Schistocerca americana. The sequence goes on along the minus strand of NC_060124.1, from coordinate 365,573,844 downwards.
CAGGACAACAGGGCGCACTTAACCACCGAAAAGAACAACTCCATCGAGGCTTCGGCCCTCTCGTCGCGACGTCCGACAACACACGGGATGAAATTTATTTCTTTATACGATAATTTAATGAGAGCTCTGCCCGAGCACCGCGACGACGTCGTCTTCGACTGAATGTTAAACTCTAACCTCTCTTCCTTCCTTTTGGAGGAAAAGCGTATTTCAGGCAATTAAGTTTGTGACGTAATAATACTTGTACATCTGTTTTATGAATAGCGTCCTCCATATTTTTGGACGCGTAGCTTTGCTTGAGGGATCAGACCATTTAGCATTTCGTTTTTCAGCTTGCGTCGAGACGAAGTATCTTTCAGGGGGGCAATCAGTTAGGCTTTGTGTCGTGATTCTTTCCTAGGACTTCATACTTGTTATCTTTCATCCAGACCCCTGCATAACTCACGCAGTTGTGTCGAGTGGGGAAACACGGAGACTTCAACAATTTTGTGGACGATGTCTCGCAATATGTGTCTAAAACTATCTGCAGCCACTCTATGGAACAACAGCCAAACGAAAGACTATCTACCAAACTAGCGTGTCGAGATGCATTTGTTGGCTTGCCGCAATCAGTTGTTGCATCGGAATTGAGGCTATTTAGCGACTTTATGCGAAATACACTGTTCGGCCACATTAATGTGACCACATATCAAAAGCCTGAATAACCACCTTTCGCTGCGCTAGACGTGCAAGAAGAGTGTCAATGAGGTTCTGGACGGCAACGATAGGAATGTAGAGCCATGGCCACTCCGCTGCCGTTGCCAGTTGCGCTAGCTTTCTCTGTTGAGGATCCACGGCGCGAGAACAGCCCGATCGAGGTGAACCCAAACACCCCGATTCTCGATTGCGTTTAACTCCGGGTAGGTGCTCTTCGATCCACACACGTAGAGTGAAAGCTTTGTGACACACAGCACTGTCCTGGCACTATAAAAGTTTACTAAGTATGGTACCGCATCATATTGTATAAAATTACTGCCTTCTTCTGGGTCTACTGGTTGGTTTTCTCCAGCAGTAGTTTTATACAATATGACGCGGTACATGTCCAGAAAACTTTTATGTCGACTGGCTCTGACCGTGGAAACCTACGCAATTATAATAGCACTACCCTGCTGGTAGATATCATCGTGCTGGCCGATGTGACCGAGCGGTTCTAGGATCTTCAGTCCGGAACTGCACTGCTGCTACGGTCGCAGGTTCGAATCCTGTCTCGGGCATGGATTGTGTGATGTCCTTAGGTTAGTTAGGTTTAAGTAGTTCTAATTCTAGGGGACTGATGACCTCAGATGTTAAGTCCCATAGTGCTCAGAGCCATTTGAACCATTTTTTGATATCATCGTGCTGAGGAAACACAAACTGTATGTAGGAGTGGACATGGTCCCCAAGGATGGATACGTACTTGAGTTATTCCATTGTGCCTTTCAGAATCACGAGATCATATAGGGAATGCCCTTTGGCCTGGACCCTTCTGACGACTGTTTCAAAGTACTTGCTTTCAGAAGTTTTCACCAACCATCTGTCGACGAAACATACGACGTGATTCATCAGAAAAGACCTCTTGTGGCCACCCACTGCACGTCCAGTTGCGGTATTGTCATGAAAATTCTAGCCTTCGTCGCCCGATGAAAGCAGTCTGCATGGGTGCTTGGCGCAGGCGACTGCTGCGGAAGCCTATACGGAGCAACGTTCGCTGATTAGTCATTGAGGAGAGACTGTTGGTAGCCCCTTGGTTCTTTTGGGCGGTGAGTTGGTCAACAGTAGCACATCTGTTCGCCCGGACACATCTCCTCAGCCGTCGTTCACCCTTGTCATCTATGACCTGTGGTGCACCACGGTTGCCTCGGTGCCGGGTTTGGTTAGCGCCATTTTGCCGTGCACAGTATACTTTAACCACCATAGCACGTAAACAATTTACAAACTAAACCGTTTCGCAACTGCTTCCACTCTTGGACCGAAAGCCAACGGTTTGTCCTTTTGGACGTCAGACAAATCGCTCCGTCTCCACATTATTACAACGACTGCAATGTTTTGCACGCCCCCCCCCCCCCCCCCCCTGACAAGCGTTATACATCTTCCACTCTTAAGTGCTGCCATCAACTGTCTGTGAGTGGTTATTACCCGTTGAAGTTGAACATAGGCGGTGATCACATTAATGTGACTGGTTCCTGTATAATAAAAATATCCTACCAAGGTGATTAAATTGTCTGCTGCTTTCATAAACTATGGTAAGCAAATAGAGGATGGCTACTGGACAGAAAGTACTGGTCATTCATGAATCGTCAATATGACTGGACCCTGTATAATAAAAATATCCCACCGAGGTGATAAAATTGTCTGCTGCTCCATAAGCTACGGTAAGCAAATAGATAATAAATAATAAATAAAATAACTCGACAGAAAGTACTGGTCATTCATGATTCTGCACGTATTCCATTCGACCTGTCCTCTCTCTCTCTCTCCACTTGTACGTTGAGTTTAGTGTTTAATTTCAAAGAAGTTTTGGTCGCTACATGGCGCACGTTTAATTAAATTATATGGTGCCCGTGATGTTTCAGTAATCTCGCTTTGCCATTTTATTTATAGACCGATTAACTAAAACACACACACCTGCTTAATACCATGTTTGTCTACTTTCGGAACGCAGAACAGCAGCGATCTACTTGGCAGCTTTGCGGAGATATGTGACAGCAAATATCTATGCAGAAGTCACGCAATTTCGAGCTGGTAGTTTGTTAGCAGGAAGTATTGCCCTATTGCGTCCCATATGTATTCCATCAGGCTCAGGACATGCAAATCTGGTGGCCAAAACATCCTGGCAGAGTGACATCGGCATTTGTTCTACCCTAAAATACCATCCTTGTCAGGGATGAAACATGAAGGTATCCAGGTCGTCCAACAATAACGTTCACGTAGTCCACAGCTGCCATGGTGCACTTGATTAATGCTACGGGTGCCATGGCATCTGAGGTGAATGTCTCCCATAGTACAATACTGCCTTCATAGGCGTGCGTCCGTGGAGCGGCAACTGTTGTCCTGCATGACGGCGGCCTATCCGGACGCGACCATTGACCTAGTATAACGAGAGCTGCGGTTCATTCGACTAGGCGACTCGCTTCCATGGATCCACAGTCCAGTCTCGATAATCTCGTACCAATATAAGCGAGGGTTGGAACTTAAATAGTGGCAACTATTTATTTACAGCTCGTACAAAATAGATACGTGTTTCAAAGTTTTAGTGACCTTCAAAGTATTGTGTACAATCCGTTGCCAGCGATGTGGAAGTCGTAGGATACTCTTAACAGTGCCAGTTGTGTTGACAGTTCGAGCGGCGCGGTCTATTGCCCGCACACACAAATAAATCCTCCTACTAACTTCAACTCTTCCCCACCTGTCCCACTCTTCTCTCCTTTCCCTCTCCATCCATCCCCAAACCTCTCCTTTTTCAACGAGAAAAAATGTCCAATAAACGTGGGCTCTAAAGTGCGTACGTTAACAGCTATGAACACTTGCTTAGTAGAGGACATGTGTTTCACATTAGCGAAGATGAACGAATGGTCACAGCTCCTCAGGTGTGCAATTTAGAGCCCACGTTTATTGGACATTTTTTTCTCGTTTTTGTCCACACTACCACCACTGAAAGTTACCAACCCTACACTCTTCGCAACACAAGAACCGGTACATGTATTCAACTGTCAAAGGTATCAGAACGGTTTTCGTTTATAACTTTCGACTCGTTCGTTTCCGGTACAGGGATCCTTACTTCAAATTAATACATTTATCGTTCTCCATCATCGTAGAAAGTCTCTAACATCATCACGGAATCACCGCGTGTTTAGATACATTTACAGACGCCCGCGCTATAATTTTAACGCTCTGTAGTCTCGTTGGACGACGTTTCCGGACATGAGTTCCTATTCAAAATGCGATGTACTCACTCCCCTTTACAAGTCCTAGAAGTCTATTACGGGAATTTCCGACCACCCTGTAAATCTCGAGGACAACACACACCCTACGAGAGGCGTTCAATAAGTAACGCAACACTTTTCTTCTGAGAGCAACTTGGTTTTATTCAGGATTCCATATTATTCCACACACTTTTGGCTGCAAAGCTATATTTTTCGACATAATTTCCGTCCATGCGACGACCCCACGCCACCCTACTGGGTGGGCCTGTATACTCGCATCGTACCACTCTACTGATTGACGTCGGACCCAACGTCTTGCTGCATCAATAACCTCTAGTGCTTCCCGCGGAGTTCATCTTTCATTGGGCCAAACAGATAGAAGCCGAAAGTGCGTGATCCGAGCTGTATCAAACTTGTGTGGGACCTTGCGTTATCATGGAGAAGAAGAATTTCGTTTGCATTTGTGTGGCGACGAACACACTGAAGTAGCTGTGTGCGGCCGGCCGGCTCGCGGGACATTGGGCAGGTTTGCGTGACCTGGTTGCAGTGATGGCAGACGCCTCGCCCAACGACTCACCGTACTTTTGTTGACTGCCAGGTCTCCGTATACATTCCACAAGCGCCTATGAATGTCTCTGATGCTCTGCTATTCCGCCAAAAGAAACTCGGTGACAGCTCTCTGCTTGGAACGAATCTACGTTACTGGTGGCATTTTGAAGGCTACGTAAGGTGGCGCCACCTATCGGAATTCATGAAACAATAGGAGCTGAGGAGGTAATATTTCGCTATGTCCCACAACAAATTCTGCATTTTTCCAACTCGTATTGGCTGAGAAAATAAATGGCTGCATTACTTGTAGAACACCCCTCGTATAATGTGATAAGGGGCGGAATTACACGGTGTAAATGATGCTTGTAATGATTTTCTAGGGGTGATTAGCCATGGCACGTTTAGTGGTTTACAGAAAAGATGAAAATACGGAGCTTCGGTACTTTCAGCATTTCTAGTCTTCAGTCATTGTCAATGTTCGTTTTTTTATTGCCTTATAATGAACATAATTCTTACGTTTATGCTTATTTTGCCCTTGAAAGGACTTCATACCGGCGAAAGTTATTTCGATGACCCTGTAAATACAGGCGACGGTGGCAGGGGGGGGATGCAAGGTGAGTCGTGCTCGATCGTCGGTAATGGACGTGCCAAGTAAGGCAACAGGCGTCAACTGCTGGTCTATATTACGGCCCAAAGAAAGCCTTACATTATGTATACCTCATCGGCATTCGAGCCCCGTGGACCGGAATTGCTGGCGCTGGCCTTTTGGGGAATACGCTGCTGCTGGCTGCAGCTGACAGGGCCGCGCAAGAAACACCGCAGACTCGCGCGGCGACAGCGCGAGCTGATCGAGTGGCGTGCAGAGCGGAACTGTGTCACAGAGACACCCTGCGACGGCGGCCGAGATGGAGATCTTTCCCACACCGCGGCGCAGCTACTCGTGGGTGGCACGAGGCAGCCTAGGGAGGCGGAAATGTGAAAGGTGAGTTTCGAGATAACGCTGCCACAAGGTAGGAGGCAAGCACGATCTGAAGCCCACCATTTCTCTCATAGAGATCACAAAGAAGTTCGTTTACTGAGAGAGAGACTGAAAACGAACACTTGAGGTAAATACGAGGGGCAGTCATAGATTTCTAATTATCACCTCAAAAAAATAAAGTTACGTAATTATTATTATTATTATTATTATTATTATTAGTCATAACTGCAATTTTGGTACACATAGAGATCCACGGGCCACACTACCGTAGTAAGACATTAAACTAAACTAAACTCCTCCCGAACGGGCCATGTAGGCCCAACGGCACCGACCGGCCGCCGTGTCATCCTCTGCCCGCAGGCGTCACTGGATGTGGAGGGGCATGTGGTCAGCACACCTCTCTCCCGGCTGTATGTCACTTTCCGAGACCGGAGCCGACCGGAGTGGCCGAGCGGTTCTAGGCGCTACAGTCTGGAACCGCGCGACCGCTACGGTCGTAGGTTCCAATCCTGCCTCGGGCATGGATGTGTGTGATGTCCTTAGGTTTAAGTAATTCTAAGTTCTAGGGGACTGATAACCAAAGAAGTTAAGTCCCATAGTGCTCAGAACCATTTGAACCAAACAGAGACCGGAGCCGCTACTTCTCAATCAAGTAGCTCCTCAGTTTACCTCACAAGGGCTGAGGTAGTACGATACTAGGTGACCCAAAATATAGGGTGTTTATAAATTACACAAAAGTAACCTTTAATTGTGAAAAAAGGTCTGATAGACCAGTGAGTGCAGTATATCCCCACTGTTATCTACAAATTTTCAATATTCTTTTGTAAAGCGACAAATGTGCTGCGCGAGGTAGCCGCGCGATCTGGGCCACGGTTCGCCCCCCCCCCGCCCCCTGTCAGAGGTTCGAGCCCTTCCTCGGGCATGAGCACGTGTGTTGTCCTTCGCGTAAGTTTGGTTAAGTTAGATTAAGTAGTGTGTAACCCTAGGGACCGGTGACCTCAGCAGTTTGGTCCCATAGGAACCACAAATTTCCAAACAAGAAATGTCCTATCTCTTAATCAGTTTCGTGCCTAATCCTATGAAACAGCTCTTGATGTTTCGAGTGAGCGGCGCAGTGGTTAGTACAATGGACTCGCCTGATTGTTCAAACCCGCCTCTGGCCGTCCTGATTTAGGTTTTGTCTAAATCGCTTCAGGCAAATGCCGGAATGGTTCCTTTGAAAGAGCACGGCCGATTTCCTTCCCTAATCCGAGCTTGTGCTCCTTCTGTAATGAACCAGTTGTCGACGGGACGTAAAACACTACTCTCCTCCAAGTCTTGATGCATGGTGGCAACTGCTTGTGTTATCCGTTCTCGCAGTTCGTCGACGTTTCCCGGAAGCGAAGAAACAAACACCTTATCTTTAACGGAACCCCATACACAGATGTCCGTGAGGGTTAAATTAGGTGATCGTAGTGGCTAGGATGGTGTTGCACCGCGTCTAACCCAAGTCGGCACATTCCTACCGAGATAAGCGACAACTTCACCATGATAATATGGTGACACTCCATCTTGCTGGAAAGTAAATTCCGTTCAATAAAAACAATACCAGTCGCTGTTATATAGGTTTATTTCTAAGCAACCAGTTTCGACGTTACACTATGTCATCTCCAGTAACCTTCGTGTTACAAATATAGAAGTGCCTTTAACTAGTCTCGTAATAGCTATTACGGGCATACGTGCTAGCTGGACAACAGTCAGCAACTGAAACTGGCTGCCTAGAAATAAACCTATATAACGGAGATTGGTATTGTTTTCATTGAATATCGAACAGCCGTAGTCCCATACTCCACCAGAATATGGAATTACATTCAGTCAATTCTGTGTCCATGTCATATTGTAATTGAGGCATTGGATAATGTTCAACCATGTCCAGATACGATACGCCAGTTACAGTTGTGTCGGCAAAAAAGGAAAGACAATACGTCGTGTTAATCTTACAGCACGAAAAAAACACTTTAGGCGAGTCTCGTACATGTTCGATTAAGTGACTCGGTTTCTGCTCGCTCCGTATCCGAACACTATGCTAATTGATGAAAGGAGAAAATATAAAAATGCAGTAAATGAAGCAGGCAAAAAGGAATACAAACGTCTCAAAAATGAGATCGACAGGAAGTGCAAAATGGCTAAGCAGGGATGGCTAGAGGACAAATGTAAGGATGTAGAGGCTTATCTCACTAGGGGTAAGATAGATACTGCCTACAGGAAAATTAAAGAGACCTTTGGAGATAAGAGAACCACATGTATGAACATCAAGAGCTCAGATGGAAACCCAGTTCTAAGCAAAGAAGGGAAAGCAGAAAGGTGGAAGGAGTATATAGAGGATCTATACAAGGGCTATGCACTTGAGGACAATATTATGGAAATGGAAGAGGATGTAGATGAAGATGAAATGGGAGATGCGATACTGTGTGAAGAGTTTGACAGAGCACTGAAGGACCTGAGTCGAAACAAGGCCCCCGGAGTAGACAAAATTCCATTGGAACTATTGACGGCCTTGGGAGAGCCAGTCCTGACAAAACTCTACCAAGATGTACGAAACAGGCGAAATACCCTCAGACTTCAAGAAGAATATAATAATTCCAATCCCAAAGAAAGCAGGTGTTGACAGATGTGAAAATTACCGAACCATCAGTTTAATAAGCCACAGCTGCAAAGTACTAACACGAATTCTTTACAGGCGAATGGAAAAACTAGTAGAAGCCGACCTCGGGGAAGATCAGTTTGGATTCCGTAGAAATACTGGAACACGTGAGGCAATACTGACCTTACGACTTATCTTAGAAGAAAGATTAAGGAAAGGCAAACCTACGTTTCTAGCATTTGTAGACTTAGAGAAGGCTTTTGACAATGTTGACTGGAATACTCTCTTTCAAATTCTAAAGGTGGCAGGGGTAAAATACAGGGAGCGAAAGGATATTTACAACTTGTACAGAAACCAGATGGCAGTTATGAGAGTCGAGGGGCATGAAAGGGAAGCAGTGGTTGGGAAGGGAGTAAGACAGGGTTGTAGCCTCTCCCCGATGTTATTCAATCTCTATATTGAGCAAGCAGTAAAGGAAACAAAAGAAAAATTTGGAGTAGGTATTAAAATCCATGGAGAAGAAATAAAAACTTTGAGGTTCGCCGATGACTTGTAATTCTGTCAGAGACAGCAAAGGACTTGGAAGAGCAGTTGAACGGAATGGATGGTGTCTTGAAGGGAGGATATAAGATGAACATCAACAAAAGCAAAACGAGGATAATGGAATGTAGTCGAGTTAAGTCGGGTGAGGCTGAGGGTATTAGATTAGGAAATGAGACACTTAAAGTAGTAAAGGAGTTTTGCTATTTGGGGAGCAAAATAACTGATGATGGACGAAGTAGAGAGGATATAAAATGTAGACTGACAATGGCAAGGAAAGCGTTTCTGAAGAAGAGAAATTTGTTAACATCCAGTATAGATTTAAGTGTCAGGAAGTTATTTCTGAAAGTATTTGTATGGAGTGTAGCCATGTATGGAAGTGAAACACGGACGGTAAATAGTTTGGACAAGAAGAGAATAGAAGCTTTTGAAATGTGGTGCTACAGAAGAATGCTGAAGATTAGATGGGTAGATCACATAACTGATGAGGAGGTATTGAATAGAATTGGGGAGAAGAGGAGTTTGTGGCACAACTTGACCAGAAGAAGGGATCGGTTGGTAGGACATGTTCTGAGGCATCAAGGGATCACCAATTTAGTATTGGAGGGCAGCGTGGAGGGTAAAAATCATAGGGGGAGACCAAGAGATGAATACACTAAGCAGATTCAGAAGGATGTAGGTTGCAGTAGGTACTGGGAGATGAAGAAGCTTGCACAGGATAGAGTAGCATGGAGAGCTGCATCAAACCAGTGTCAGGACTGAAGACCACAACAACAACAACATGCTGCAGGTATGGAAGGTAGCTTCGTCACTAAACAGCACCTCTTCCATACTTCACTGTTGTCACTATACACGGTAGTTGGTAGTGTTCTACAGGTATGCACCAAACCCAAACCCTTCCATATGACCGCCATAGGGTATAGCGTAATTCATCAATCCATTTCCCTCGTTTCAAGTCTCCAGTGTCATGTGGCGTTGCTGTTTGCGTCACCTGAGGCGTCGCTTTGCATTGACTAAAAAGGATGTGTAGCATATGATGAGCTGCTCGACCATTGCCACTGCGCGCAGTCACAGTGCCAGCTCCGTGGTAGTCAACCTGGTCCTGACTCCATCTTTCATGGTGTAGGGGTTTTAAAAACATTTTCATTTGGTTTTCATAAAAATTTGACATAAAATATTTCATAAGTAATTGTTATTGTTACATTAAAGAGCCAAAGAAACTGGTACATCTGCCTAATATCGTGAAGGTCCCCCGCGAGCACACAGGGGCGCCCCAACAAGGCGTGGAATGGACGCGACTAATGTCTGAAGTAGTGCTGCAGGGAGTTCACACAATTAATCCTGCAGGGCTGTTCATAAATCCATAACAGTGCGCGGGGTTAGAGATCTCTTCTTAGAAGCACGTTGCAAGGCATCCCAGATATGCTCAATAACGTTCACGTCTGCGGAGTTTGGTGGCCAGCCGAAGTGTTTGAACTCAAAGAGCGCTCCCGGAGCCACTATGTAACAATTCTGGACGTGTCGCTTTGATCTGCTAGAATTGTCCAAGCCCGTCGGAATGCGCAGTGGACATAAATGGATGCAGGTGATCAGATAGGATGCTTACGTTGCTTACGTACGTGTCACCTGTCAGACGTATCTAGACGTATCAGGGGTCCCATATCACTCCAGCTGTACACGCCCCACACCATTACAGAGCCTCCACCAGCTTGAACAATTCCCTTATGGAATGCAGGGTCCATGGATTTATGAGTTTGTCTCCATACCCGTACATGTCCAACCGCTCGATGGAAACGAGACTAGTCCGACCAGGCAACATGTTTTCCAGTCATCGATAGTCCAATGCCGGCGTGTCGAGCAGTCATTGAGGGTACACGAGTGGGCCTTCGGCTCCGAAAGTCCATATCGCTGATGGTTCGTGGAATGGTTCGCACGCTGACACTTCTTGATGGTCCAGCATTGAAATTTGCAGCAATTTTCGGAAGGGTTGCACTTCTCTCACGTTGAAAGATTCTGTTCAGTCGTCGTCGGTCCCGCTCTTACAGGATCTTTTTCCTGCCGCATCTGTGCCGGAGATTCCTGATATTCACGGTACACTCCTGAAATGGTCGTACAGGAAAATCCCCACTTCATCGCTACCTCAGAGACGCTGTGCCGCATCGCTCGAGCGCCGACTATAAAACCACGCTCAAACTCACTTAAATCTTGATAACCTGCCATTGTAGCAGCAGTAACCGATCTAACAACTGTGCCAGACTCTTGATGCCTTATATAGGCGTTGCGGACCGCAGCGCCGTATTTTGCCTGTTTACATATCTCTGAACTTGAATACGCATGCCTTTACCAGCTTCTTTGGCGTTCTTTGTATATCCTTTAATTTGCTGTGACTCTTCTTTATAAACTATCACTACGGTTAGAAAATTTTAATTCTAACGGAGATACAGATGTGGCTGGTAGGTAAAAATAGGTTGACTGCCCCTGTGCTAACTATACTGTTGGTAACACTTTGGAGTTCACGAATGATTCATTCCACTGATTTCTTACAACCACTCTGTGCGATGTTCGACGACTCCTGTTTGTGAGTACATCTCTCTGCATATACGGTATTATGATTCTTGCTCGGTGTAGCCACGTCTACAGAGGATGTAAATTCCCTTGCGCAGCTCTCTCTCTCTCTCTCTCTCTCTCTCTCTCTCTCTCTCTGCATTTGTGCCTTGTAAACAACGGGGTGCTCAATTGCCTTAAATCTAGGCGGTTGTCGAAGACGTCATCCGACTCCATTCACGTATATTGTTTGAACAAAGGAACAAACGATAATCTTCTTGAAAGTGCTTCGTGAACGGAATCACTTTTGTTGGTTACGGTTAACATTGGAACACGTAAACAAACGATCGCTGCCTATAATATTCGGCTTGTGCAAAGTCTTTCCACATTTCGAATCCTGTTAATCATCGATGTTCGATGGAACAATAACCGATTTTATCCGTCATTTTGACGTCGCGTGCGGTATCAGAGTCTGCAAGAGCTGTCTGTCTGCTATCGTGATCGTTCGGTTCACAATGCGTGAGGTGAAAAGTTCTGCGTTGAAGTGAAAAGGGTTGCGGATAATGGAGACACTTAAGTGTTTACAAGAATAAATCTGAAATGTTTTAATAACGTTTTTTTCCTAATAAATACGCCTTCATCAACCCAGAAAGTAAGACGTGTTGCTGATTTACATCAGGATGGCTTGCGATCCTTTAATCCTTGAAAACCGGGAATTAGCCGTGAATATCACATAATTCTGAAAAACCGGTAAAAAGCCGAAATTCAAACGAAGTCCTGGAATTTAAAACATTCTTTTCTGTTACGACTGCTAATAGGATGGTATGGTCCGATCGGTCGCGAAATGAAAACCGTTGTTCGTGGAAAATGTTGTCTTCGTAGCCAGCGGTTCAGGTGAGCAGAGATGAACAATGGAGGGACTCAATTAAGGGCTGTATTGTGGGTGATCAAACACTTCCCATCGAAAAAGCTGCAGGAGCGTCTTCATTGCCCCTGTACAATGCGGCAGAAAATTGTCTTGAAGAAATAAACGCATTACATTTATGTTATGTGGGCTGCAAAGCTTCAGGCGAAATCTCTCTCCAGATCCACATCCTTGGCGGGGGACACTGTTGTTTGACATTTCTGCATGATCACTTTGCGCTCTGAACTGAAAAGAGCAACGTGAAGCGATCGACGCTCACTAAAGACACTGCCCAACACATCTGTGCAAAGTTCCATTGGATTTTCATAGAGTTAATATTTTCTTTTCTTATTAACACTTAACGTGCGGTAGACGTTCTATTACGGCGCTCGCGGAAGAATAGAATGTGCAGGCGTACATTTTACTACGTCACGCCAGTCACCTTGGTTTTCCCCGGTGTTGAACGTATATGTACAGCTCCTGCAAACTTCTGTGAGGTCTGAACGCTTCGCAATTTCTGCTGTGACTGCTACATGGCAATAGCGGTATCGGCAGAAAAAGTCTTCAGTTTTGAAATCATTCTTATTGTTTTTTGTGCCGTGGGCGTTAGCTGACGTTCAAATTGTCTCTGTTTCGAGCGTTTGGGTGCTTTTGAGTTGATTTTGTTTCAAAATGTGCAGTGAGGAGGAGAAGATTGTGGAGCAAATGATTTACAAAGTCCATGACGAGTCTGTAGATGATGGACAGGAACCATTTGACGGTGATTTAGATTACACGTCGTCTGAAAATAGCAGTGGCCCTAGACTTTTTGTAGATATGTTGCTGCGTACGTTTATCATACTATTTTCACAGATTGTGTTGTTCTGAAGGATTCTCGGCAGGTACAACAGGAACTGAATCAGAGCATATGAGTCCAGTGAATGTAAAGTTGGACTGTATATATGTCTCAATGTTTCAATCTGTATCACACTGTAGTCCTGTATAAACACTGAATTTTGCTTTGATCTTATGGTTTTGTGTGTTTCTGTCAACGTAATTGCTATTAAATTGAAATCTCATCTGTGTAGCCAGGTTTAACACTAGCAATACCCAAACATGTATATTTAAAGTAGAAAGTTCAACAAACCTAAATGTGATGTGAAATTCCGACATATTTGTGCACACGAGTTGTAACTAAAGAAAAATCACGTATTTTAGCCAGTCCACGGGTAACGACAGCCACCTACGAGGCTATCATCGTATGGATTAGGGAGAGACAGTCATTATTATTATTATTATTATTATTATTATTATTGCGAACTCGTGAGACGCAAAAGACAATATCGTAAAAAAGAATACTGAGTACAGACTCTTTGAAATGGCAGGCTATTAAGTGGAAAGTTCTAAAAAATGTTTCATAGACTTTAACATCCAAAGAAATTTTTTCAATATTTTCGAATGAGTGTCGAAAGTTTTGATGAATTACTTGTGTTAATCTTATTAACATACACTTCATTCAACTCGCTAAAACAGGCAAACTGAATGTACATTTCTAGAATATCTGCCCTACGTTTCGAGTTTAGTTTTATATGTGGCAACAAATTATTAAGACGTTAAGACGATATACGGACAGTTTACCAAGATGCGTTTTCTGATGATATTATCAAATTTTCGACATGCGGGATACCATTTTGGTATTGTAACTAGGTGAACACACAGTGCAAACGAAATTTTAAGAATACATCACAGTGTCATCTACTCCAAACCGGAAATGTTAGTTTTCTAACACGAGATAATTTCAGTGAAATATGACGCACCATGGTCCGCTCATTAAGCAGTCGCCCGTGCGGTTTCGTTACGAGAAACAGGCCTCAAGGTTTGTAATAAAGCAGTCGTTAACTTTTATTATGTTCTTTCGCTCAGGCTCAAGTGAAGTATATTCTCCGGAGCGCTTTATTCATAAAAAATTCCGAGAATAAAGTGCATCCTTCGTTTTATTCATACGACCCACTGTGCTGACAGTAGGCAACCAAATGGGGAGCGGAGAATGCACGGAAAGCGACGATTTTGTCACCCGCGCGCTCCGCTGTCAGATCCTAGCATGCAGCTGTAATTTTGTCACGGGCTTGTCCGCGGGTTGGAGGACGAATGTGTCACCCGGTTGTCACGTCGTATCATGCGCGCATCTCCGTATATACCCACAGACTAGACAAAAGTGACAAAAATCACGCGTGCGCGCTTGCCTTAAGTGTTAAAACAGGAGCAAAAAATTTTCTTCCGTGTTTTTGTTTCCCTTCGCAACGCGACTTCGAATGTTGACAAAATACGGCCGACCCTGAGGCTGATAACAGGGCGCGCAGCACGGCAGGAACACGTAAATAGTTAAGACTGTGCGCGCGTCTCAGATTTACACGCGCGCCGTTAATCTGTATATACGCAGATATGATAAATAAAGTTTTTGTAGTATAATCTAATGAAATAAGTAAAAAAATCTAACGGAATACAGGTATTCCTTCCTGTTCTCTTTAGTCAGGTTCGATCCAGTTGGTATCACTGAATAATAGCGTGAAGTTTAGTTGTTGGTGTACAATGCGAGTTGTTACTGTTCAGATTTACGATAAAAGATAACAGTTTTCGCGATACCATCATCGGAAAAGTAAGAGACACAACTGTATATCAGGCTTCTTATCAATTCAAGTTTTCGTGGTTCAAGAGAGGAAATGTTATCACAGATGCTGTGTGTACATGGTGCAATACTTTAATAAGCATTACCTCTACGGGGCAAGCAGCACACATTCGAAGAAACACAAGGGAATAGAAGACGATAAAAAGGTCCTTGCTTATCAACAAGTTTTTGAAGAGTAACGTCACGAAGTGAATAAAAGGGGAGGAGCTACTCCACAAACTCTCCAGAAAAAAGGTAAGCACGTAAAACAAGGCAACTAGTTGAATATATATTAAATGGCTCTGAGCACTATGGGACTCAACTGCTGAGGTCATTAGTCCCCTAGAACTTAGAACTAGTTAAACCTAACTAACCTAAGGACATCACAAACATCCATGCCCGAGGCAGGATTCGAACCTGCGACCGTAGCGGTCTTGCGGTTCCAGACTGCAGCGCCTTTAACCGCACGGCCACTTCGGCCGGCGAATATATATTACTTAATTTTGTTATTTCATTACATTTCAATTGTAAAAACGTTTTATTCATTTATTTATACAAACACAAGTGCTAGACTTGCTAGCCGGGGCTCACGTCTGCAAACCACAGTGAAGTGGTACGACCCATTCTGCCAGTTATTAGTGTTTATTCCCCTTCCATTCACGTATAGAGCACGGGAAGAATGATTGATTAAATGCCTCTGTGCATGCTGTAATTTGTTTCATCGTCTATGTGTGTGCTGTATTTAATATAATGTTGCCCTCACAATTCCTGTGGGAGCAATACGTACGGGGTTGTAGTGTATTCCTAGAGTCATCATTTGAAGCTGGTTCTTGAAACTTTGTAAGTAGGCTATCTCGGGATGGTTTACATGTCTTCAAGTCTGCCAGCTCAGTTTCTTAAGAATCTCTGTGACACTCTCCTACGGATGATTCAGTCCAAGATGCAGGAGGTGTGGAATGAATAGTAATCAAGAAAAGTTCCATACATTCAATGCGTAACGCACATTCCAAGTATAAGGAACATTTGGTTAAGTTGCAGAGCGATAAAGAAAAGAAAATGGGGGGATAAATCCATGAAAAACGCAAAAGACGTCAAATCAAAGAACTGGAAATTCAGGAAATGATATGTTTAGCGGATGCTGCTGAAATAAAAGAATCAATGTCAATGTTATGGAAAAACAAATTATGAAGTGTGTTTCATCAGGTTTCATAATAGAAACATTTCTTTCTTTTACTATTTTTAAAGCCCTACAGGATGAACACAATGGTGTTAAGTGAGTGATCTTAGTATTTTTTGCGTTCTAAAATCATTTGGCAGTCTGTTTCGTAAGAATACTTGTATGTATTGAGAAACTCAGCTTAACGAAATAAAACCAGTATTAAGTACCTTACATAAAAATGTTGTATGTTCAGTATAACAAGAAATGCTGTGTGTTAAGCTATAGACACTTCGTGAGTACAGTGTATTATTTTTCTTTTTATAATTTTCAGTTTTGATATAGAATACTGACAGACAGACACCTTTTTTTGGAAAATTTAAATTTTTAAGAACGTAGAAGTTGACTGGAGGCAGTATCGTTTATATACTACAACAAAAATAAGACATGTAGAAAAAGTAAAACTGAACCTTGCAAAACCTGGAAAAACCTTGAATTTTAATTTGTGACTTCTGCTAGCCACGCTGTACATGCAAAAAACGAGTTGAGGCCAGCCCGCATTGAATCCAGTAACATACACTCCACGGATTCATTAAGGTTTTTTCAACGAACCATGGACCTTGCCGTTGGTGGGGAGGCTTGCGTGCCTCAGCGATACAGATAGCCGTGCCGTAGGTGCAACCACAACGGAGGGGTATCTGTTGAGAGGCCAGACAAACGTGTGGTTCCTGAAGAGGGGCAGCAGCCTTTTCAGTAGTTGCAAGGGCAACAGTCTGGATGATTGACTGATCTGGCCTTGCAACAATAACCAAAACGGCCTTGCTGTGCTGGTACTGCGAACGGCTGAAAGCAAGGGGAAACTACAGCCGTAATTTTTCCCGAGGGCATGCAGCTTTACTGTATGATTACATGATGATGGCGTCCTCTTGGGTAAAATATTCCGGAGGTAAAATAGTCCCCCATTCGGATCTCCGGGCGGGGACTACTCAAGAGGATGTCGTTATCAGGAGAAAGAAAACTGGCGTTCTACGGATCGGAGCGTGGAATGTCAGATCCCTTAATTGGGCAGGTAGGTTAGAAAACTTAAAAAGGGAAATGGATAGGTTAAAGTTAGATATAGTGGGAATTAGTGAAGTTCGGTGGCAGGAGGAACAAGACTTCTGGTCAGGTGACTACAGGGTTATAAACACAAAATCAAATAGGGGTAATGCAGGAGTAGGTTTAATAATGAATAGGAAAATAGGAATGCGGGTAAGCTACTACAAACAGCATAGTGAACGCATTATTGTGGCCAAGATAGACACGAAGCCCACACCTACTACAGTAGTACAAGTTTATATGCCAACTAGCTCTGCAGATGACGAAGAAATTGAAGAAATGTATGATGAAATAAAAGAAATTATTCAGATTGTGAAGGGAGACGAAAATTTAATAGTCATGGGTGACTGGAATTCGAGTGTAGGAAAAGGGAGAGAAGGAAACATAGTAGGTGAATATGGATTGGGGGACAGAAATGAAAGAGGAAGCCGCCTGGTAGAATTTTGCACAGAGCACAACATAATCATAACTAACACTTGGTTTAAGAATCATGAAAGAAGGTTGTATACATGGAAGAACCCTGGAGGTACTAAAAGGTATCAGATAGATTATATAATGGTAAGACAGAGATTTAGGAACCAGGTTTTAAATTGTAAGACATTTCCAGGGGCAGATGTGGACTCTGACCACAATCTATTGGTTATGACCTGTAGATTAAAACTGAAGAAACTGCAAAAAGGTGGGAATTTAAGGAGATGGGACCTGGATAAACTAAAAGAACCAGAGGTTGTACAGAGATTCAGGGAGAGCATAAGGGAGCAATTGACAGGAATGGGGGAAATAAATACAGTAGAAGAAGAATGGGTAGCTTTGAGGGATGAAGTAGTGAAGGCAGCAGAGGATCAAGTAGGTAAAAAGACGAGGGCTAGTAGAAATCCTTGGGTAACAGAAGAAATATTGAATTTAATTGATGAAAGGAGAAAATATAAAAATGCAGTAAGTGAAACAGGCAAAAAGGAATACAAACGTCTCAAAAATGAGATCGACAGGAAGTGCAAAATGGCTAAGCAGGGATGGCTAGAAGACAAATGTAAGGATGTAGAGGCCTATCTCACTAGGGGTAAGATAGATACCGCCTACAGGAAAATTAAAGAGACCTTTGGAGATAAGAGAAAGACTTGTATGAATATCAAGAGCTCAGATGGAAACCCAGTTCTAAGCAAAGAAGGGAAAGCAGAAAGGTGGAAGGAGTATATAGAGGGTCTATACAAGGGCGATGTACTTGAGGACAATATTATGCAAATGGAAGAGGATGTAGATGAAGATGAAATGGGAGATACGATACTGCGTGAAGAGTTTGACAGAGCACTGAAAGACCTGAGTCGAAACAAGGCCCCCGGAGTAGACAATATGCCATTGGAACTACTGACGGCCGTGGGAGAGCCAGTCCTGACAAAACTCTACCATCTGGTGAGCAAAATGTATGAAACAGGCGAAATACCCTCAGACTTCAAGAAGAATATAATAATTCCAATCCCAAAGAAAGCAGGTGTTGACAGATGTGAAAATTACCGAACCATCAGTTTAATAAGCCACAGCTGCAAAGTACTAACACGAATTCTTTACAGGCGAATGGAAAAACTAGTAGAAGCCGACCTCGGGGAAGATCAGTTTGGATTCCGTAGAAATACTGGAACACGTGAGGCAATACTGACCTTACGACTTATCTTAGAAGAAAGATTAAGGAAAGGCAAACCTACGTTTCTAGCATTTGTAGACATAGAGAAAGCTTTTGACAATGTTGACTGGAATACTCTCTTTCAAATTCTAAAGGTGGCAGGGGTCAAATACAGGGAGCGAAAGGCTATTTACAATTTGTACAGAAACCAGATGGCAGTTATAAGAGTCGAGGGACATGAAAGGGAAGCAGTGGTTGGGAAGGGAGTAAGACAGGGTTGTAGCCTCTCCCCGTTGTTGTTTAATCTGTATATTGAGCAAGCAGTAAAGGAAACAAAAGAAAAATTCGGGGTAGGTATTAAAATTCATGGAGAAGAAATAAAAACTTTGAGGTTCGTCGATGACATTGTAATTCTGTCAGAGACAGCAAAGGACTTGGAAGAGCAGTTGAATGGAATGGACAGTGTCTTGAAAGGAGGATATAAGATGAACATCAACAAAAGCAAAACAAGGATAATGGAATGTAGTCGAATTAAGTCGGGTGATGCTGAGGGAATTAGATTAGGAAATGAGGCACTTAAAGTAGTAAAGGAGTTTTGCTATTTGGGGAGCAAAATAACTGATGATGGTCGAAGTAGAGAGGATGTAAAATGTAGGCTGGCAATGGCAAGGAAAGCGTTTCTGAAGAAGAGAAATTTGTTAACATCCAGTATTGATTTAAGTGTCAGGAAGTCATTTCTGAAAGTATTCGTATGGAGTGTAGCCATGTATGGAAGTGAAACATGGACGATAAATAGTTTGGACAAGAAGAGAATAGAAGCTTTCGAAATGTGGTGCTACAGAAGAATGCTGAAGATTAGATGGGTAGATCACATAACTAATGAGGAGGTATTGAATAGGATTGGGGAGGAGAGAAGTTTGTGGCACAACTTGACCAGAAGAAGGGATCGGTTGGTAGGACATGTTCTGAGGCATCAAGGGATCACCAATTTAGTATTGGAGGGCAGCGTGGAGGGTAAAAATCGTAGAGGGAGACCAAGAGATGAATACACTAAGCAGATGCAGAAGGATGTAGGTTGCAGTAGGTACTGGGAGATGAAAAAGCTTGCACAGGATAGAGTAGCATGGAGAGCTGCATCAAACCAGTCTCAGGACTGAAGACAACAACAACAAACAACAACAGGTTTATTTTTTATTTTTTCGAAAGTTTGTTTCAGGAATCGGACTATAATTAGAAACGGTGGTCAGCCATTACACCAGAGTAATTAAAACAGCAGGTCATTTATCTTCAGTTGGTACATTCATTGTAATTTTAGAAACTACTGGTACCTTTCATTTCTTTGAAAGTGGGATCGTGACTGCTTCATACTCGTGTCTACCTATGTGTTACAAGAAGTACTTGTAGATAAGCTCCCCCCTGTGATACATAAGTGTCTTGGTTGTAGGAATTAAGTACGATAAGAATAAACTTGTTCCTTCGCACTTGAAAGTAACTGAAATAACGTGAGCAAAACAGCAGAAGGAACGTTCCTGTATCGATACCAGAATACATTTAGTCTGCATATGTACGAAGGCAATCTGAAAAGTAATGCCTCCGAATTTTGCTTGTAAAAGCCCTTAAAGCATTTTAAGTGAAACAAACGTTACAAACTTCTACATCGTTAATCTTTATGTCTGTATATTTATTTTTGAACACATTCACCGTTGCGATGAAGGCGGAACTATGGGCCTCATGGAAAAAGGGTGACCCGGTTGAGTCACGTAATTTGACTCTTAGTCTGATCACGAGGTATAGCCATTAATTGCAACTGTTGATCACGTAGGCTGATGTGAGGATCAATGAACTATACTTGACGAGATGTATCTGGAACATCTTAGGTGATTATAAAGTTAGTAGGCAGGAATAAAATTAATTACTTAGCTTTAATTCAGCATCAGCGGTGAACGTCGATCTTTGTACAATAAGATTTACAAGTGCAGTTATAGACTGAACTGCGAATACTTCTTTACTACAATTCTGATTGCATCACACATATAGATCAATTGTCAATGCATAAACTGTATGTGGCGCCTGGCTAGGTCTTAGCTACTGACTTAGCTGAAGGCTATGCTAACTAGAATCTCTGCAAATGAGATCTGTGAAGGTATGAAAAGTGAACTATTCCTATTAAAGTTGGCTGTAGAACTGGCCAGTGCGCTAGCTTGTCTCGTAAGATCAGCCGAGTGGCGGCGCTCGGTCTGCTAGCGTCGACAGTGGCGACTTGCGGATCCGATGTGTACTGATGGACCGCGGATGACTTGAAGCCTACAACCTAGTAAGTATGGTGCCTTGCGGTGACACCACAGAGTGACAACCTCACCTCTGCCTGCACCGCTTTTTTCTGTAAGTTCTGGAAACAGATAAAATTCAGATGAGCCTTAGTCGGGATTTTATATTATTAATTGACATTTAATAACAACAAATTGTGTTAAGAATGGCGTGTATTTATACATCGTGACTGCGCTATCGCCTCGAAATGGCATACTTGCATAACCTGCAAGGTATTATACGAAAGTGACCACATACGAAAATTCTTTAACCACCAGTATGCCGTGTTTCGTCTTTTTATTACAACGCATTGTAGCAATACCGGCGCCTTTTTGCGAGAACCTCAATGTGTTGGTGTATAACGTAAGTTATAATGTAAAACCCACTAAATAAGTTATAATATAAAACCCACTAAATATAAGCTTCAGCTAAAAACGGCGAAGTCCCATGTGGAGCCTCCCAAGTTCTTGGGCTGACTTTGAAACAGCGTGTAGCGTCAAAATGACGTCACGTCCGCCTCAGGCGATGTGAACTATTATCCGTTCTAAACAGCCTTTCATAAAAGTTAATCATCGATGTTCTATGGAACAACAACCGATTTTATCCGACCTACTCGAAGTGCGTCGCTGACAGAAGCATCCCTGAAATGATAGCGTAGGGCAGTATCAAAAAATATCCGAGGAGACGCATCTGACGCGGCGGAAAGGCGGATGGAGTCCTGGACTGGTGGGGTAGAGGGCCAGATCCGCGCCGTCGGCGACTTCCCCCGCCCTCGCGCCGATAAGCCGATAAGTCGCGGTTGTAAAAAGCCCGGCGCGGCGCGGCACGCCTCTGTGGTGGGGACGGCAGACAGTTCTATTTCCGGCTCAGCGATCGTGCCCGCGTCGACGAATAGACGCGCCGACTGACTTCCAAAACAATGCTTTCGGCGCCGCCGGTGCGACGATAACGCATCGCTGATGGAAAAAAATACTCACTTGTTAATACGATCAACGAGAAAGTGGGCGGGATTTTTTTGTCCGACGTCCTTTCGCGTTGTATTTTCCAATATGAAAGACCGCCCAAGTCCGTAGAACGACTAGAAGCGGGTATTAACTCACACACCGTTATGCTCTTAGGGCTTTAATCTATAATAGAAATTTTTTCGTATACGATACCTATTGTTTAACCACGCAGTCTTTAGCGACTGCTTTCCTGTACACGAGGCGTGTTCCGAAAATAGCGGACATTTTTATCATTTGGAAAGAATTCTATTTATTCGTCTACTTCAGTGTTACCCCCTTCTTAAAGAAAAAAGGCCCCATTACACTGAAGCGCCAAAGAAGCTGGTATAGGCATGCGTATTCAAATACGGAGATAGGTAAACAGGCATAATACGGCACTGCGGTCTGCAACGCCTATATAAGACAACTAGTGTACGACGCAATTGTTAGGTCCGTTACTGCCGCTACATTGGCAGATTATCAAGATTTAAGTGAGTCTGAACTTGGTGTTACAGTTGGCACAAGCGGTGGGACACAGCATCTCCGAGGCAGCGATGAAGTGGGATTTTCCCGTACGACCATTTCACGAGTGTACCGTGAATATCAGGAAATCGGTAAAACCAACATCGATGCGACCGGAAAAACGACGACGACAGAAGAGAACCGTTCATCGTGACAGAAGTGCAACCCTACCGCAAATTGCTGCAGATTTCAATGCTGGACCATCAACAAATGTCAGCGTGCGAACCATTCAACGAAACATCATCGATATGGGCTTGCGGAGCCAAAAACCCACTCGTGTATCTATGAGAACTGCACGACACAAAGCTTTACGCGTCGCCTGGGTCCTTCAACACCGGCATTGGATTGTTCATGACTGGAAACGTGTTGGCTGGTCGGACGAGTTTCGTTTCAAATTGTATCGAGCAAAGTACGGGTATGGAGACAACGTCATGAATCCATGGACCCTGCATGTCAGCAGGGGACTGTTCGAGCTGGTGGAGGCTCTGTAATTGTGTGGGACCTGTGCAGTTGGAGTGATATGGGATCCCTGATGGGTCTACATACGACCCTGACTGGTGACACGTACGTAAGCATCCTGTCTGCTCACCTGCAGCCATTCATGTGCACTGCGCATTCCGACGGACCTGTGCAATTCCAGCAGGACAGTGCGACACCCCACATGTCCAGAATTGCTACAGAGTGGCTCCAGGAAACTCTTTTGAGTTTAAACACTTCCATTTAGCCAACCAACCCCCCAGACATGAACTTTATTGGGCATATATCTCTGATGCCTTGCAACATGCTGTTCAGAAGGTATCTCCATCCCCTCGTACTCTTGCCAATTTATGGACAGCCCTACAGGATTTATGGTAACAATGACCTCCAGCACTACTTCAAACATTAATCGAATCTATGCCACGTCGTGTTGCGGCTCTTCTTCGTACTCGCTGGGGTCGTACACGATATTAGGCAAGTGTTCCAGTTTCTTTGGCTCTTCAGTGTAGATACTGCGTAACTATGCCAGCGCCCTTCCAAATCCTCGAAACACTTCTGGAACTCTAACTTTGGTATAGCTTTTAGTACTCTCAGTGATTCGTTTTTAATGCCATCCTAGCTTGTAAAACTACGGGTCGCGAATGTCTTATTTTCTTTATTTTTGGTGACAGTCACATGGGGCCATGTCTGGCTAATTTGGAAGTTGGGGCATCATTACAGCTCTTTATTTTTGCCAGTAATTCACGCACAAGCAACGTAATAGGAAACGTGCATTATGATGGTGCGAAATCCATGAATTGTTCCGACGGACTTTTATTTACCTTGTGGCAATTATTCGTGGTACACAGTAAATGTAAATATCGTGTGACTAGGTCCTCCCGTCGGGCAGACCGTTCGCCGGGTGCAAGTCTTTCGATTTGACGCCACTTCGGTGACTTGCGCGTCGATGGGGATGAAATGAAGATGAAGAGGACAACACCCAGTCGCAGAGCGGAGAAAATCTCCGACCCAGCCGGGAATCGAACCCGAGCCCTTAGCATTGACATTCTGTCGTGCTGACCACTCAGCTACCGGGGGCGGACGTTGTTGTGCTCTTCAGTCCTGAGACTGGTTTGATGCAGCTCTCCATGCTACTCTATCGTGTGCAAGCTTCTTCATCTCTCAGTGCCTACTGCAGCCTACATCCTTCTGAATCTGCTAAGTGTATTCATCTCTTGGTCTCCCTCTACGATTTTTACCCTCCACGCTGCCCTCCAATACTAAATTGGTGACCCCTCGATGTCTCAGAACATGTCTTACCAACCGATCTTTTCTTCTAGTCAAGTTGTGCCACAAGCTCCTCTTCTCCCCAGTTCTATTCAATACATTCTCATTAGTTGTGTGATCTACCCATCTAATCTTCAGCATCAAGCTTTTTTCTGTCATGGGGATCCACAATGCTTCCACTGGGGCGACTGAGACTTATGTTTCCACGTCATATTCATGTTTCGTCCTCTGTTGCGACACCTTTAGTAGTTCTGCGTTTTTGTTGACTTCACGTGGTAACTCCAGAGAAACTTCCTGTCTGTACGACTTGGTACACAACGGTAATGAGAGGTGGGCCACATAGTGGTGCGGCCACTTTCATCGTAGGAAAGCTGAATGGTTGCAGAAGTGATCAGCGAACAAGTTAATCAAAGTAAATAGAAGATTTACTTAACTTCTCCAAGAGAACACAGACTCATTAAAAATAATACTATAAGAATTAGAGTCCAGGTCATACAAAGCAACTAGGATGGGCAGTGTGTGTGCCGCCGGTCGTCCTCTCTTTGGCCGTAGAGGTCGCTCGTACTCCAGAGCCGCTCGAGGCGTGGCTAAGTGAGGACACACCATTAGGTTCGCCAGATCCTGTGCGACTGCTGTCGGGGTCAGGTGGAAAGTTGCAGTTCTGTTGCTAGGTGTAGAACACCATTGGGGTGGCATCGTTACATGATACTACACTTACATTTTCGTTGTTTTTTGTTCGAAAAACGATGTTGGGAAAAATTTAGCTGCCACGCATTCATACATGAAACTTCGGAAAACATTTCATGGCACGAGCTTTTAGATATGCCAGTATCATCAGCGACTTCCGTCGTTGTGATTCGATGATCGTTCATAATCATTCCTTCCACATGTTTCATGATTTGACCGGTTGATTATATGCTGCGCCGACCAGGGCACTAGTATGTAATCTTCAACGCCTTCATAAACCTCCTCCAAATGCTTATACCACTTGTAAACATGCGGGAGTGGCGTTCCTCGTATCTGTCACCCGGGCACTATGGAGCGTCCTTGACCCGCGTCCGAATTGGGTACTGTCCGTTAACACATTGCTTCATACCGCCGCCTCTGTCCGCAGCTCGTGGTCGTGCGGTAGCGTTCTCGCTTCCCACGCCCGGGTTCCCGGGTTCGATTCCCGGCGGGGTCAGGGATTTTCTCTGCCTCGTGATGACTGGGTATTGTGTGCTGTCCTTAGGTTAGTTAGGTTTAAGTAGTTTTAAGTTCTAGGGGACTGATGACCATAGATGTTAAGTCCCATAGTGCTCAGAGCCATTTTGAACCCCCGCCTCTCTCTCTCTCTCTCCCTCTCTCCCTCTCTCCCTCTCTCCCCCTTCCCCAAACTACAAATCACTACTCGGAATACGAGGGTGTCCTGAAAAGTAATGCCTTCGAATTTTTTATGAGAAAACTCTCAAAGCTCTTTAAATAAAACAAACGTTTTTAACATTCTACATCTTTATTCTTCAAGTCCACATATTTGCAGCCTTCTGCTGTTAGAGAGCTTCGAATTATTACGTGTTACATGATGGTCTCTAACGTAACTGCGCTGATGCGTGAGAAAAAGCATGCTTTAACTGAGTTGCAAATTCGAAGGGTATGTTAACACATGCGGCACCCTCTCCTTCACCGTGACAATGCCAGACAGCACGCGATGCTGTGACATCAGCAACTTTCCGACGCTTTCGTTTCACTGTCATCGATCATCCTATACAGTCCCAGCTTGGCCGCATCCGATTTCCAAATGTTTCCAAAAGTTAAGATCGCCTCCCAGGACTTCACTTTGATAGTAATGAAGTGGTGCAAGCACAGGTGAGGTCGTGGCTTCGTCAATAAAGTCAAACATTCTACACTGACGGTATCAACAAATTGATCTCTCGTTGAAAGAAATGTGTTCGTTGCCAAGGTGACTATGTTGAGTAACAAGTGTGTAGAGATGAAGAATAAGGATGTAGAATCTTAATAATTTTTTTTATTCAAAAAGCTTTGAGTCATCACAAAAAATTTGAAGCATTATCTTTCAGCACACACTCTTAAGTATTCGCCAATACTTCAATACACTTTTCTTCTCTTGCCATCTTTCTGTCATTACTGACCAAAAATTTCAAGTAAGTCTTTTTCAGCACTTATATCTGAAACTGAGCGAATTACCCGGAAAAATATTTATTCCATTCTTGTACTAGTCCATGTACTTAAAGCTTGTTCCCCACAGATAAGTAGGATTCTCAGCCACGTATGTAATAGCTCTTTGGAGCGGGGTGTTTTCCCCGATAGACTGAAATATGCCATTGTAAAACCATTGCATAAAAAGGGGGATACGTCAGATGTCAACAACTACCGCCCAATCTCTCTTCTGACAGCTCTATCAAAAATTTTTGAGAAAGTAATGTATTCAAGAGTAGCATCCCATATTTGTAAAAATACAGTACTAACAAAATGTGAGTTTGGTTTTCAGAAAGGCTTTTCAACAGAAAATGCTATATACGCTTTCACTGATCAAATATTAAATGCTCTGAATAACCGGACATCACCCATAGGTATTTTTTGTGATTTCTCAAAGGCCTTTGATTGTGTAAATCATGAAATTCTTTTAGATAAGCTAAATCATTATGGTTTGAGGGGGACTGTGCACAAATGGTTTAATTCATACTTAACTAGAAGAATGCAGAAAGTTGAAATAAGTGGTTCATGTAATGTTAAAACAACAGCTGATTCCTCAAACTGGGGGGGCTATCAAGCACGGGGTCCTTTACTGTTCTTGATATACATTAATGACTTACCGTTCCACATTGATGAAGATGCAAAGTTAGTTCTTTTTACTGATGATACAAGTATAGTAATAACATCCAAAAACCAAGAATTAAGTAATGTAATTGTAAATGATGTTTTTCACAAAATTATTAAGTGGTTCTCAGCAAACGGACTCCCTTTAAATTTTGATAAAACACAGTATATACAGTTCCGTACAGTAAATGGCACAACTCCAGTAATAAATATAGACTTTGAACAGAAGTCTGTAGCTAAGGTAGAATTTTCAAAATTTTTAGGTGTGTCCATTGATGAGAGGTTAAACTGGAAGCAACACATTGATGGTCTGCTGAAACGTCTGAGTTCAGCTACGTATGCTATTAGGGTTATTGCAAATTTTGGTGATAAGAATCTCAGTAAATTAGCTTACTATGCCTACTTTCATTCACTTCTTTCGTATGACATCATATTCTGGGGTAATTCATCGTTGAGTAGAAAAGTATTCATTGCTCAAAACCGTGTAATCAGAATAATTGCTGGAGCCCACCCACGGTCATCCTGCAGACATCTATTTAAGGATCTAGGGATCCTCACAGTAACCTCACAGTATGTATATTCACTTATGAAATTTGTTGTTAATATTCCAACCCAGTTCAAAAGTAATAGCTGTGTGCATAGCTATAACACCAGGAGAAAGGATGATCTTCACTATGCAGGGTTAAATCTGACTTTGGCACAGAAAGGGGTAAATTATGCTGCCACAAAAGTCTTTGGTCACCTACCAAACAGCTTCAAAAGCCTGACAGATAACCAACATACATTTAAAAATAAATTAAAAGAAATTGTAGATGACAACTCCTTCTACTCATTGGCTGTATTTTTAGATATAAATTAAGGGGAAAAAACAACTTAAACATTAGTGTGATGCAATATTTTGTGTAATGTAATATCTTGTACAGACATCTTTTATTAACCTGACACGTTCCACATCATTACGAAGTGTCATATTCATGATCTATGGAACAAGTATTAATCTAATCTAATCTAATCTTCCTTCGCCGTCTGTATGTCCTTATGCCCCAACTGCCCCCTCCGCTCTTCGTCCATTTCCTCCTGACCCCCTCTCTGTCCATCTCCTGTTCCAACCACTCTTTGTCCATCGCCTCCTTCCTCCTCTCTCTATTCATTTTGTCCTCTCTCTCTCTCTCTCTCTCTCTCTCTCTCTGTTCATCTTCTCCTCTGTTATATTTTCTCCTCACTGTCTCTGTCCGTCTCGCCGCACGGGATTAGCCGAGCGGTCTTAGGCGCTGCAGTCATGGACTGTGCGGCTGGTCCCGGCGGAGGTTAGAGTCCTCCCTCGGGCATGGTTGTGTGTGTTTGTCCTTAGGATAATTTAGGTTAAGTAGTGTGCAAGCTTAGGGACTGATGACCTTAGCAGTTAAGTCCCATAAGATTTCACACACATTTGAACATTTTTTCTGTCCGTCTCCTCCTCCTTCCTTCGTCTTTTCGTCTCCACACCCCTCCCTCTCTCCACGTTATCATGCTCATGCTAATACGAGGTTGATGGTTCTTACCCCGACAGTAATTCTTTCGAGATTATAATTATTATGATTGGACTGTGTTTTATTTTCCGAACAGCGGGTCGCAGCGGATATGCCACGGATCTACCCTCTATTTTAAGTAACGTTCAAGCGATTGTGGTTCGATTTTACAACTTCGTGAATTACCCAATATTTTTCCCAAGATCTTAGGGGAATGGTTTCAATGTGTTCGTAGGATGACTGGCTCAAAAATGGCTCTGAACACTATGGGACTTAACATCTATGGTCATCAGTCCCCTAGAACTTAAAACTACTTAAACCTAACTAACCTAAGGACAGCACACAATACCCAGTCATCACGAGGCAGAGAAAATCCCTGACCCCGCCGGGAATAGAACCCGGGAACCCGGGCGCGGGAAGCGAGAACGCTGCCGCACGTCCACGAGCTGCGGACTGACTGGCTCACCTATGTTTTTTTCTATATGGGCAGCCAGTCACATTTCTCTGTGCCTTTCTTTGAGGTCCTCCGTCGTTTTACTCCTGTTTTAATGTTTTGTAGCCTACTCTAGCATTTCTTCATTCTCTCCGTACGTATGTTAACATTACACTATTTTATCCACATTTGTTTTCTTCAAAGTGGGTAACGGTGTTGATAACATCGCCGTTGGGCGCGCGTGAGCTATACACACACACACACACACACACACACACACACACACACACACGTGTGATCGGTAATGTGGCACACATGTGTCGTGTGTGTTTGCTAGTTAACTATAGTTAATATGTGTACCAAATTTCGTTGAATCGATCCAGGGATGTAGTATGAGCTTTCTACTCACGGCTTTTCCAGCTTGCATACATGTCAAACATATCTCACGTATATTTCACGTGGATTTGTACACCTATTTCAACTGTGTTCCTAGGGAATTTCGCCCTGCAGTTTGTTTCACGCAGTTCATTGTTTATGTCGTATCACCTGAACCATGTGCTGTACTGTGATGTAATTTTGCGTATACATCCAGCGATATATGTGGCTACTGTCCGCTAAATTTGCGAATAGAGTTCGTAGTAAATAAGTGATAAGTTAAAACGTCTTGCATGATGCAGCAGTGTTTCACGCATCTCAGTGTTTATGACGTCATATCTCCTGAACTGTATGTCAAGCAGTGATTTAATTTTGCTGATACACTCAGTGGTATATGTGAATACTGTCTACAAAGTGCGTCTTGAATGTAGGTTATAGTAAGGAGGTAATAAATTAAACGTCATGTGGCAGTTTCACTGGATGAACAACAAAATGTATTAGGCGATAAACTTTTTTCTCCTTTCGTCATCTAGTGTGGATTGCGAGCTAGAAAAAGTTTCGCAAGTGTTTGAAATTGTGTGTAAAGTTTGTTGCAAGTCTGTAAGTGCTCTCATTCTCAAATATCGGGTAACTAAACTATGGGTAATCGCGCGTCGTGGGCTACACTGCTTTTTCACCCCCACGCCTTTGAGAGGCAGGAGGTTCTTACCCCACTGTGATTCTTTTCAGACAGTAAGTGATACGTGTAAGAAGTTTGGTCGAAATCGGTCCAGCGGGTCAGGAGGAGATGCGATGCGTACATACGTACGTACATATATATACATTCATTTTTATAATATGTTGGATTCACACTTTATCACGGAATTAAAAAAATGTATGTGACTGAACTGTACAGAATTAAGAAAGAGGTTTCCTTAAAATAAAAAAAAGATGGTACAGAGCGTTTCTTGAGCAGTTTATTACGTGATGGGCCGCCACTTGGATCTTCCCCGTGAGCACGTCCCAGTGAGTAGTGCGTTCCACGTGTGCCTGGTGGGCGTGGCCCGGCTGCGTGGGCGGCCTCAGTTGCCGTGTCGTGGCGCCGCCTGCTCATTAAGGGCGCACGTGCAAGCCGCTGCCCGTTTGTTTTCCACCGGCCGCTGCTACCGACGCCCACGCCGGCGAGTCTTACGTTACAAGTCGCTTCTGTCGGGGAACGTCCGGTCGGCGTCCATTAGCGCTCGGAGCCAGCCAGCCAGCCAGCCAACAGGTCACGCAGAAACGGGGCGCGAGCTCCATCCAATTTGGATACCCTAATGTAACACTCGCACAGTTGTGCGCGGTGTGTATTTCGTACACTGTTGAGCCAAAATATTGTAGCCATCTACTAAAAACAGTGTCGTCCACCCTTTGGAACACAGTACAACAGCGATTCCGCGTGACATAGACTCAACAAGTTCTTACTAGCTTTCCTGAGGAACAAGGGGTATCGTCAACTTCTAATTATCACCCGGAAATTGTCATACAACACTGATGAAATTTAGGTTCCTTGGCACATAATATAGAAATTTCAATTAACTACACACATCAAAAACAGTTTTCATCACTTCGGCTCCGAGTGTTGGGAACCTGTACAGAAAATTTGAATAGAGGTCAACATAAACTTCATTACGAACAACTTAAATTGGAAGGAATACAAATAAAATGTTCTGGGGAAGGCTAACCAAAGATTGCGTTTTATTGGCAGGACACTTAGAAAATGTAGCAGACCTACTAAGGAGACTGCCTACACTACGCTTGACCGTTCCCTTTTAGAATATTGCTGCGCGGTGTGGGATCCTTACCACATAGGACTGACGGAGTACATCGAAAAAGTTCAAAGAAAGGCAGCACGTTTTGTGTTATCGCGAAATATGGGAGTGTGTGTCACATAAATGATACAGGATTTGGGCTGTAAATCATTAAAAGAAAGGCGTTTTTCGTCGCAACGGAATCTTCTCACGAAATTCCAATCACCAACTTTCTCCTCAGAATACGAAAGTATTTTGTTGACATTGACCTAAATTGGGAGGAACGATCACCACGATAAAATAAGGGAAATCAGAGCTCGTGCGGAAAGATATAGGTGTTCATTCTTTCCGCGCGCTATACGAGATTGGAATAATAGAGAATTGGGAAGGTGGTTCTATGAACCCTCTGCCAGGCACATGAATGTGATTTGCAGAATATCCATGTAAATGTAGATTTCCGCCTTTTTTATTGCTCTTGAAAACAACACATTGCATGTTGCTATTCATCGTGACATACTATCCACAAGTTCATCAAGGTGCTGTTGAACCAGATTGTCCTACTCGTCAACGGCGATTCGCCGTTGATCCCTCAGGGTGGTTGGTGATTCACATAAATAGCCCTTTTCAATCCATCCCAGGCATCTTCGATAGGGTTCATATCTGGAGAACATGCTGGTCACTCTAGTCGAGCGATGTCGTTATCCTGATGGAAGTCATTCAGAATATGTGAACGATGGGGGCGCGAATCGTCGTCTATGAAGACGAATGCCTCGCCAATATGCTGCCGATATGGTTGCACTATTGGTCGGAGGATGGCATTCACGTATCGTACAGCCGTTACGGCGCCTTCCATGACCACTAGCGGCGGACGTCCGCCCCACATAATGCCACACCAAAACATCAGGGAACCTCCACCTTGCTGCACTCGCTGGACGGTGTGATGATGATTGGTGTGTGGTGCGCTCAACTGCGCGGCCATCAGCGACCACACACATTCCCAATTTTTATACATTCCAATTTTTTTACCCAGTCCAATCTAGCCATTGTCACGAATGATGATGATTATGATGAAATGATGAGGACAACACAAACATCCAGTCCCTGGGCAGAGAAAATCCCCAACCCGGCCGGGAATCGAACCTGGGACCCCATGATCCAGAGGTAGCAACGCTAGTCCCTAGACCACGAGCTGACACAGTGTGTCTAA
Source organism: Schistocerca americana (assembly GCF_021461395.2). Classification (NCBI taxonomy): domain Eukaryota; kingdom Metazoa; phylum Arthropoda; class Insecta; order Orthoptera; family Acrididae; genus Schistocerca; species Schistocerca americana. Next base: position 365,541,584 of record NC_060124.1, on the reverse strand, counting down.
GGCATTCAGCCTGACCCGGTTGCTTCCAAACACGTCTCCGACGATCGTCTGCTTGAAGGCAAATGCGACACACATCGGTGAAGAGAACGTAATGCCAATCCTGAGCGGTCCATTCGGCATGTTGTTGGGCCCATCTGTACTGCGCTGCATGGTGTCGTGGTTGCAAAGATGAACTTCGCCATGGACGTCGGGAGCGAAGTTGCGCATCATGAAGCCTATTGCGCTCAGATTGAGTCGTAACACGACGTCCTGTGGCTGCACGAAATGCATTATTCAGCATGGTGGCGTTGCTGTCAGGGTACCTCCGAACCATAATCCGTAGGTAGCGGTCATACACTGCAGTAGTAGCCCTTGGGCGGCCTGAGCGAGGCATGTCATCGACAGTTCCTGTCTCTCTGTATCTCTTCCATGTCCGAACAACATCGCTTTGGTTCACTTCGAGACGCCTGGACACTTCCCTTGTTGAGAGCCCTTCCTGGCACAAAATAACAATGCGGACGCGATCGAACCGCGGTATTTACCGTCTAGGTATGGTTGAACTACGGAGACGAGCCGTGTACCTCCTTCCTGGTGGAATGACTGGAACTGATCGGCTTTTGGACCCCCTTCGTGTAATAGGCGCTGCTCATGCATGTTTGTTTACATCTCTGGGCTGGTTTTGTGACATCTCTGAACAGTCACATGGACTGTGTCTGTGAACAATATTCACAGTCAACGTCTATCTTCAGGAGTTCTGGGAACCGGGGTGATGCAAAACTTTCTTTGCTGTGTGTATGTTCATTTTGTTTTTACAGTAAGCGCCTGAAGTGACTGAGATTTGAGATAAAGAAAATTGAGGATCGTAATGTGATAAAGTTGCTGGATTTGAAACGCAAAAGTGCCCAGTAAATCCATGATGAATGTCGGCTGGTTGCAGAAATGATTGCCGAAGTTTCAAATTTCGCTTTTAAGAAATCGTTCACTTAGGAGGCTCGCACAAAGATACCGTCGTTTGACCATCGCTCAGACTCCCCTAAGGAGGAAAATTAGGTTTTTTGATAAGGTAAGGAAAGAGGAGGCTCTTTGCTGAATCGGCGAGGGCAGGAATATATGCAAAACACTGACAAGAAGAAGCGACAGCATGATAGGACAGGTGTTAAGACATCAGGGAATAACTTCCATGGTATTAGAGGGAACTGTGGACGGGAATTCTGAAGAGGAAGATAGAGATTGGAATACATCCAGCAAATAACTGAGGACGTAGGCTACTCAGAGATGAAAAGGGTGGCACAGGAAAGGAATTCATCGTGGGCCGCATGAAACCAGTCGGAAGACTGATGACTCAAAAAACAGAGACAGAGACGAATATACAATCTCTAGCATCAAATCCTCCGCAGAAAAGAATGTACATAAATCGTCATCTTTACAGATCGCATGAGCTGGTTCTGAGAGTGCATCGAAGAAATTTCTGCAGAATGCTGTCTTGTACTGACTTCCAGAAAAAGTTTGTAGATACTCAAGACGCAGACCCACTCCTACACTGAGTTAGCTGTACAAGCACGAGACGGCGTGAAAAGTGCAGCGATCATCAGCTCGAACCGTGCCAGATAGACTATTTTACTAGGCATTACTTCCTTCCACCTCTCAACTAGTTTATTTATTAAGGGGGATCGTAACACTTCAACGTGGAACCCGAACCACAGTGGAGCCTGGGCTTTTTCTCGCAATAAGCACTGCCAGAAGTTAAAGTAGCGTGAAGTACCTTAAACTATAAGAATAACACGCTGCAGTATACGTTTGTACTACGTGACGAACGATGAAAATTAAATATAAATGATAATGATTCAGATGGCTCTAAGCACTATGGGACTTAACATGTGAGGTCATCAGTCCCCTGGACTTAGAACTACTTAAAACAAACTAACGTAAGGACATTACACACATTCATGCCCGAGGCAGGATTCGAACCTGCGACCGTAGCGGTCGCGCGATTTCAGACTGAGCGGTTCTAGGCGCTACAGTCTGGAATCGCGCGACCGCTACGGTCGTAGGTTCGAATCCTGCCTCGGGCATGGATGTGTGTGATGTCATTAGGTTTAAGTAGCTCTAAGTTCTACGGGACTGATGACCTCAGCAGTTAAGTCCCATAGTGCTCAGAGCCATTTGAACCATTTATTACGATCGCTTGTGGCGCAGATCATTACTACCGCAAGCTTCCGAAATTTAAATGATATTACATTGTGGAGAAGTAACATCGTATTTCCTGTGATGCGACCTTGACCTATATCGGTATCAGAACATATCTTTTGTTTTAATTGAGATAACTTTTTGTGAAAGATAGTGGCCCTGAGGCTGTAAGTCATTGTCAGTTCTGTGTCTACTTTGTCTCATGGACCGAATTATTCTGCAGTTACATTCATAGACACTGGCAACAGACATATAGGAAGTTTAGCATTCTCGCACTTGGGTGATTTCTCGTATCTCCTACTTTTTATCATCATTCCACAGATTGGAACTAACTTTGGGAACAGCGACTACAATACCATTCGATCAGGCGATTTTACTGAACCAGTTAAGATAAGTGGTCACGCCGTTACGTACATTGATTGTCTCTCTTTTGTAGCCAGAAGCGTAAGTGAATGCTATGACACAGCACTATTAACGCTCTTTATCCGATTAGTTTTGTGTGGTAGCTAATATTCTTCTCTAAAGCCCCATTCTAGGATGTACTATACGAAACTCAGTTAATTTTTTTCTTGATCTACCTCATTATTTTCGTTCCGCTCTTGTATCTCTGCAGCCAGCCGCTGCAGCCGAGCGGTTCTAGGTTCTTCAGTGCAGAACAGTGCTGCTGCTACGGTCGCAGGTTCGAATCCTTCCTCGGGTATGGATGTGTGTGATGTCCTTAGGTTAGTTAGGTTTAAGTAGTTCTAAGTTCTAGGGGACTAATGACCTCAGCAGTTGAGTCCCATAGTGCTCAGAGCCATTTGAACCATCTACAGAATCAGCGAAGAAAGAAAAGTATGGAAAACACTCACAGGAAGGGCCGGATGGTAGGACATGTATTAAGACATCAGAGACTAACCTGTATGGTACTAGAGGGAGGGGTTAGCACACTGGACTCGCATTCGGGAGGACGACGGTTCAATCCCGTCTCCAGCCATCCTGATTTAGGTTTTCCGTGATTTCCCTAAATCGTTTCAGGCAAATGCCGGGATGGTTCCTTTGAAAGGGCACGGCCGATTTCCTTCCCAATCCTTCCCTAACCCGAGCTTGCGCTCCGTCTCTAATGACCTCGTTGTCGACGGGACGTTAAACACTAACCACCACCACCACTAGAGGGAGGTACAGAGGGGTACAAACTATAGGCGGAGACGGAGATTCGAAGACATCCAGCAGGTAATGGAGGATTTCGGGTGAAAGGGCTGCTCTGAGGTGCAGAGGTTGGGTACACTAGAGGCGGATCGCCGCAGATCACTCAGACGATTGATAACTCGTAAAAGCAGGCATATAAAAAGCGCGCGTATTCGAATGCAACGTTGTTTCAAGATTTCAAAGGAATTGATGTAGAACTTTTGGAAATTTAAGAGTTTGAAAAACAAAAATTTACATTTTTATTTACACTGATTACCCAAAACATATGACCACCTACTTAAAACCATGTTGGTTTGCCAATGGAAAGCATTTCAGCAGTGATTCTGCGTACTATGGATTCGACAAGTACTTGATAGGTTTCCAGTGGCTTGTGGCACCAGATGCCTTCTAACAGGTCACAAACTTCCCGTAATTTACGGGCGGTTCGTTTGTGGGCGCCCGGTAGTGTCCAGTTGGGTTTCATCGGATGCAGGTTAGCCGAATTTGATGGCCGAGACATCAGTATGAGTTCACTGTCACGCCCCTGAAACCACTGCAGCACGATTCTGACCTTGTGACACGCACTGTTATCCTGCTGGAAGATGCCATCGCTGTTGCGGAAGACACCAAGCATAAGGGGTTTACAGGTGGTCCCTAATAATGTTCACGTGGTCCACAGCTGTCATGGTGTCTTAGATTACTACGGCAGGTCCCATGGAAGCCCAGGTGAATGTCCCCCGTAACATAACGATGCTCCCATCGGCCTGCGTCCGCAGCGCGCTGCATGTTCCTGCAGCCGTTCGCCTGGATGTCGGCGTATCTGGGCACGACCACCAGCCTGGTTTAACAATAAACGGGATTCATCTGACCAGGCGATGCGTTTACATTGATCCCGCGACCGAATCTCGATGATCCCATGTCCACTGTAATCATAACTGACGATGTTGTTGGGTCAAGGTGGAAACCCGTAAGGGTCCTGTGCTGCGGAACACAATGCCCAACACTATGCGCTGAACGGTGCGGTCCAAAGCACTTTTGCCGACGCCAGCATTGTACTCTGTCTTCAGATCTGCCGCCTATCCTTCTTTAGAGAGCAGGAAAGCCTCCGATCCCTATGTTTTGTGATGAGGTATGAACCCCCAAGTTCTTCCCGCCTTCTCATGGTTTCGACATTCTTCAGCCACTTTCCATAGATCTTCACGACGGTAGCACGCGAACTGCCGACCAGCTTCGCCGTTTACGAAGTGCTGTTTCCCAGGCACTGGGCTCTGTCCGGGGACCGGGTGTTTGTGTTATTCTCATCATTTCATCATCTTCATCATTCGTGTCAGTGGCTAGACTGTAAACACTGGGACTTTCACGGGCGCTGATGACCGCGCAGTTGAGCGCCACATAATCCAATCATCATCATCATCATCCCAGGCACTGGGCTAGAACAATCTAGCTCTTGTTGAAGTCGCTTAAGTGGACGGACTTCCACATCTGCGCCGCTTATCATCGCTAGAATGATTCCCCATTTGTCTCTGCTCCCCTCATATACTCCTCTAACCGCGTCATATACCCTCAGCGCCATCATTCGGCATACACCCTCGCGGTGGGCAGTAGTCATAATCTTTTAAATAAACTGGAAGCAGTCTTAATGATGACCAGTTTCGATCTTTTTATCAGATCACCTTCGGACCATTGGATGTAACCAACTTCTGACCATTTATACCATGATGGTAGACGGTGGTGGTGAACGCAGCAGGCGTCTCGGCTCCAACTGACGTTTGTGGAGCCAAAACACCTGCTCCGTTCGCCACCACCGCTTACCATCGTGGTATAAATGGTCTGAAGGTGGCCACATTCTGACTGAAGCCAGTTACCACTGCAAATAAATATTTTATTGCGGTACGGCAGTTTTTAATCCATTTTACGAAGACGATCTCCAGAAACGCAATCCACAGCCGCACCTTCTTCAACTGCAGCAAAGAAAGTGCACCCCACTGTTTTGCCAGTCAGCCGGCCGCTGTAGATGAGCGGTTCTAGGCAGTTCAGTCCGGAACCGCGCTGCTGCTACGGTCGCAGGTTCGAATCCTGCCTCGGGCGTGGATGTATGTGATGTCCTTACTTTAGTTAGGTTTAAGTAGTTCTATGTCTAATGGACTGATGACCGCAGATGTTAACTCCCACAGTGCTTAGAGCCATTTGAACTTTTTTTTTTTTTTTTTGCCAGTTGACTATTCTTTTCTCACCTTCAGTTTTTTATAAAAAAAAGAAAAAGTCTTCCGGGTAAATGCCAACACGTGATAGCTGCATCAACTGTGGTCCAAAAATGGTGTAGTCACATTTCATCTAAATTAACGAAGCTCGGTATCGATTTCGAACTGAAGTTTAACATCCTGTCGACGATGAGGTCATTAGAGACGGATGTACTAGGATTGGGGGAATGGGACGGGGAAGGAAATCGTCCGTATCTTTTCAAAAGAACTAATCCAGTATGTGCCTTGGGGTGACATGAGGAAAGAAGGGATTTGAATCGCGCCCGTAGACGATACAAGTTCAGAGTGTTAACACCGCTCCATTTCAATGTGTCTCGCTCGATATAGAAGGAAAGAGGACGCAAAATTCTAACCGATGGTTCCTTTATTCGGGCGTGTAGTTTCCTCAATAATCCACGTCCGATAGTTGATAGACATCGTCTCGAGTAATATTGGGGCTTTTATTTTACAGTTTCTGCTTCTTTACAAACTGGTAGCTGTTATTTTCTTTTCCGCAGTCATTTTCTTTTCCGCAGTCATTTTCTTTTCCGCCGTCATTTTCTTTTCCGCCGTCATTTTCTTTTCCGCTGTTGTTGTTTTTTCCACTTTATACCAGGATGAAGAATTGTCTGGGGAACCTGGAAAATCGCGAATTCTCAGGGAATTCTGAAAAGTAGGGGAATAATAAGATACTTTAGCGAGGGCTGAAGCGTTTGTTGACGGAAAACAATGTGCTGAGTCATTAGATTACAATCGCACTGGGATTATGCTTGTGAAACAGTCGCTTGTGGAGCCTCTTAACGAAAAAGGACTGTTCTGGTGTTTATTGCTCGATGACGGCTACCTCCGGCTCGCTCGCAGACCTCGGGAATGTAGAGGGGTTGGACAAAAATATGGAAACACCGCGAGAAATGGATGCTTGAACATATATACAATTGCTGGCCACGAAACCATCTGAGCAGCCCCCTTAGATTGTTTGCAGATAATGCTGTAATTTACCGTCTGTTAAAATCATCAGACGATCAATTCCAATTACAAAATGATCTAGAGAGGATTTCTGTTTTGTGCGAAAAGTGGCAGTTGGCATGGCTGTCAGTTCGACTAAATACCTAGGAATTACAATTACGAGTGACTTAAATGGAAAGACCACGTAGATAATATTGTGGAGAAGGCGGAACAAAGACTGCGCTTTGTTGGCAGAACACTTAGAAGATGCGACAAACCCACTAGAGAGACAGCCTACATTACACTTGTCCGTCCTCTGCTGGAATAGTGCTGCGCGGTGTGGGATCCTTACCAGGTAGGATTGACGGAGGACATCGAAAAAGTGCAATGAAGTGCAGCCCGTTTCGTGTTATCGCGTGAGTGTGTCACTGATACGATACGCCAGTTGGGGTGGCAGTCACTGAAACAAAGGCGGTTTTGTTTGCGGCGAGATCTATTTACGAAATTTCAATCACCAACTTTCTCTTCCGAATGCTAAAATATTTTGTTGACAACTACCTACGTAGGGAGAAATGATCATCATAATAAAATAACAGAAATCAGAGCTCGATCGGAAAGGTGTTCCTTTTTCACACGCGCCATTCGAGAGTGGAATGGCAGAGAGGTAGTATGAAAATGGTTCGATGAACCTTCTGCCAGGCACTTAAGTGTGAATTGCTGAGTAACCATGTAGATTTAGAGTGTTTAAAGCAAAGCTAATTTGCATCCTCATATTGGCGGTACTAACGCCACTCTTATGCGACTTGCGCCAAATTTGAAAAGACATCATTTTCAGATGCAGAAACACACCTACAAACTTTTGTTTACGTCGCGCAACTGCTTCTAGGTATTGCAATTTTTTTTCGTCAGTGTATAGTTGGAGCATCCTAGCGTTAAGCACACTTCGGGTGACGCGAGGCTGATTTATATGGCACCTTATTCCCTTAACGAAAACGAGCGGCGCCGCGAATGACATTTACGTCAACCTGCCATGGCTACATTCCCAAGAAGACAATTACTAAGCTCGGGTGGTGTCCCGTTGCGGTGCATGCTGACGCATCATCATTCCGGAGAAATATATTCCGTCATACTTCTCACTGTCTCTTCAGTATGCGACTTTTTCTCTATTTTTAGTCTTTAGCTAGATTTTAGTGAGAGAACACACACAGCTTCAAAGGATACGCCTATTTGACTCCCTCACGATTCCACTTACAGGCTGTAAGAATTTTTAAAAAAGATTTCATTTGTCTTCATTGAGTCATCTACAGTGTATGAAACGTGCTTTTGCTTACTCACATAATCATTTATTAAAGTCACATGCATCATTTCATCCACAAATACGTGTGACGACGTGGCGCATAGCTTTTATGTTGTGTGTGTGTGTGTGTGTGTGTTTTTTTTTTTATTATTTATAACTGGTCCAATGTGGGGATTAGATTTGTGGTCACTCGCTCATATCGATCTGATTCATTGAAACCAAGTCCCCGTATTATCGTTTTGCACACTATTTTAAATAAAGTGAAACCCAGATTTGAACTTTGAAAAGAAAGAAAACAATAAGCAGTGAAAGTTTAGTGATCTGACGTATAACAAGTAGAGCAAGCACGCTCAAGTCACCGATATAATATAAAGAAATGAATCACGAGTCTTTAAAAACGAAGCAGAGAAATATGATATCAAAGTTTAACGACGCACAGTTTACTATTTACTATTGAAAGGTAACACTGGAGTTACAATTAAAAAATGCTGCCAATTATAAACCAATACGCAAAGATTTACTTACGAATTAATTCTGATTCAATACAAAAGACTATATTTAAACTCCATTAACAGAGGTACCGCTAATCGGAGGATAAACAACTGTTGTTTGTTTCCGTAGTAACAAATACAAAAAAAAATTGTTCAAATGGCTCTGAGCACTATGGGACTTAACATCTTAGGTCATCAGTCCCCTAGAACTTAGAACTACTTAAAACGAACTAACCTAAGGACATCACACACATCCATGCCCGAGGCAGGATTCGAACCTGCGACCGTAGCAGTCCCACGGTTCCGGACTGCAGCGCCTAGAACCGTACGGCCACCGCGGCCGGCAGTAACAAATACAGCCTTGGGCTGAGACGACAACTGCTTTATAAAAGTCATTAACTGCAGAACCTTTTATACATTTTGAAATATGTAGTGCTGTAATTAAGAAGTAGGGTTAATTAACTAAATAATATAATGCCAAGTACAACGTTGTTATTATCTGAGTAACGAGTTACGTGGTGTAAGACTGTCCCGTATAATTTTCACTAATAGTAATTTGATCGGTACTCAAGTTTGTGGTGTGTTGATGATTTCTATAATTAATTAAGAGCTTCACTCAAAAAGATCCGTGGGATCGTTATAATTTTATAGTGTTGGAAAGCTTACTTACCAATTCGACCAGGTATCCAAGTGCTGATGCTTTTCTGAATTGCTCATACAGTGATTTCAAGAACGTTATCTTCTGAGAGGTTAGACTGAGATCTATTGTGCGCTTGCAGGAATTATTAGCGATTTATTGCATATACAGTCAATTTTTTTTCTAGATTTGTGCTGTGTTGGGGTAACGCGTGAACGTTTTATCAGGGCTAAATAGACTGTGTTCAAAAGTATCCGGACACCCCCAAAAACAAACATTTTCATATTAGGTGAATTGTGTTGCCACCTACTGCCAGATTATATCAACGACCTCAGTAGTCATTAGGCATCGTGAGAGAGCAGAATGGGGCGCTTCGCGGAACTCACGGACTTTGAACGTGGTCAAGTGATTGGGTGTCACTTGTGTCATACGTCTGTACGCGATATTTCCACACGCCTAAACATCCCTAGGTCCACTGTTTCCAATGTGATAGTGAAGTGGAAACGTGTAGAAAACGGTCTATTCACACACAGTCAACATGGGTTCAGAAAACATCGTTCTTGTGAAACACAACTAGCTCTTTATTCACATGAAGTGCTGAGTGCTATTGACAAGGGATTTCGGATCGATTCCGTATTTCCGGAAGGCTTTTGACACTGTACCACACAAGCGGCTCGTAGTGAAATTGCGTGCTTCTGGAATATCGTCTCAGTTATGTGACTGTATCCGTGATTTCCTGTCAGAGAGGTCACAGTTCGTTGTAATTGACGGAATGTCATCGAGTAAAACAGAAGTGACTTCTGGCGTTCCCCAAGGTAGTGTTATAGGCCCTTTGCTGTTCCTTATCTGTATAAACGATTTGGGAGACAATCTGAGCAGTCGTCTTCTGTTATTTGCAGATGACGCTGTCGTTTATCGACTAATAAAGTCATCAGAAGTTCAAAACAAACTGCAAAACGATTTAGAAGAAATATCGAAATGGTGCGAAAAGTAGCAGTTGACCTTAAATAACGAAAAGTCCGAGGTCATCCACATGAGTGGTTACACGATAAATCAGCCTAATTTAAAAGCCGTAAATTCAACTAAATACCTAGGAATTACAATTACGAACAATTTAAATTGGAAGGAACACACAGAAAATGGGTGGGGAAAGCTCACCAAAGACTGCGTTTCATTGGCAGGACACTTAGAAATTGTAACAAACCTACTAAGGAGACTGCCTACACTAGGCTTTTCCGTCCTATTTTAGAATACTGTTGCGCGGTGTGGGATCCTTACCAGATAGGACTGACTCAGTACATTGGAAAAGTTCAAAGAAAGGCAGCACGTTTTGTATTATCGTGAAACATGGGAGAGTGTGTCACAGAAATGATACAGGATTTAGGATGGACTTCATTAAAAGAAAGGCATTTTTCGTTGCGACGGAATCTTCTTATGAAATTCCAATCACCAACTTTCTCCTCCGAATGCCAAAATATTTTGTTGGCAACGGCTTACATAGGGAGGATCGATCATATCCATATAGATGTAGATGTAGATGAAGGGACACGTACAGCACAAAACTTTACAGGCCGACCCTGTCTGTTGATTGACAGTGACAGCTGACAGTTGAAGAGGGTCATAATGTGTAATAGAGGCAGACCATCACACAGGAATTCCAAACTGCATCAGGATCCACTGCAAGTATTATGACAGGCGCGAGGAGAGAAAACTTGGATTTCATGGTCGTGCAGCTGCTCATAAGGTACACATCACGCCGGTAAATGCCAAACGACGCCTCGCTTGGTGTAAGGAGAGTAAATATCGGACGATTGAACACTGGAATAACTTTGCGTGGAGTGACGACTCACGGTATACAATGTGGAGGCAGTCGTGTTATGGTGGGGTCGTGTTTTTCATGGAGAGGGCTTGCGCCCCTTGTTGTTTTGTGTGGCACTATAACAGCACAGGTCTACACTGATGTTTTAAGCACGTTCTTGCTTCCCACTGTTGAAGAGCAATTCGGGGATGGCGACTGGATCTTTCAACACGATCGAGCACCTGTTCATAATGCACGGCCTATGGCGGAATGGTTACACGACAATAACATCCCTGTAATGTACTGACCTGCGCAGAGTTCTGACCTGAATCCTATAGAACACTTTGGGATGTTTTGGAACGCCGACTTCGTGCCAGGCCTCCCCGACCGACATCGATACCTCTCCTCAGTGCATCACTCCGTGAAGAATGGACTGCCATTCCTCAAGAAACCTTCCAGCACTTGAACGTATGCCTGCGAGATTGGAGGCTGTCACCAAGGCTAAGGGTGGGCCATATTGAATTTCGTCCTTACCAATGGAGGGCGCCACAGACTTATAAGTCATTTTCACCCAGGTGTCTGGATACTTTTGATAACATAGTGTACGTGGACACTCTTAGGCGGCAATTCCGAGACAGTGCACTTGCCCGAGACGCCGCCTTACTAGCCGACGGTGGCCATCCAGATATTGCAGGATCGCGATCCATCACTGAAAATGCGACGCCGTTCATAAGCAGTTTATGCTTCCCTGTCACCGCCCCACTCCAAATGCAGCCTTTAGTGTAGTAGTGTTCAGGCAAACTACGCGTCGAACAGTAATTCCCTAATCTGGTTGATGCTAGTCTCCGAGCAGTGGTGCGGGATGATGTACAACGTTGCAGCGAGTCCATTGCTTGTGTCCAGATGGCAGAAGCAGATGTGAAAATATTACAATGTTCTTGGTGCACACTAAGGCGATCCTCCCTTGTGGTGGTCACACGTGTTCGTCCTTAACCTTGACAACGAGTACGCCTGTCGTCACACCGATGTGTACAAAGTAATTTTGACATCCCACCATCTCTTCTAAGTACTTCCCTTTTTTTTGTCAGACAGTGTATTAATTTAAGGTACCTTTGCTGCTTTGCCTCTCTTCTGTCAAAGAAATAGCCACTCTCCGTGTTGCATTTCCACCGCCGGAGGGAAGTTTGACTACGATCCGAAAATCTTGACGTCCGCCGTTGCCAGGAGAGTTTTCACTCTGAATGGCCCATAAATTGTAGGAGTAGAAAGATTTGCATAACATTGTACTAATATGTGAGTCATCGTCATTAGCCATTTATCATTCACTTCTGGATACAGGTTTCTTAAAAAGTTCCTTTTACGAGTTTAAAGACCGCCTCCGTAGCGGAATGGATAGTGACGCTGCCTTCGGCGCGGAAGTAAGCGGGTTTGTTTCCCGGTAGGTCATCTGGTTTTTTTCTGATGTCGGGAGGCCTAGTGCATAGACCACTCAGCACTTGTGAAGTCAAATGTGGAGCAGCTCGAATAAACAAGCAGTGGCATAATGAGGATTCATCTACTAAGAATAATGGCTGGATGGATTGGCGACATGCCAGTCACGTGTTCTACGATTATAGATCGCTCCTCGCACTGCCTTATACGCAACAGTCGGCCAGTTGGAACAGGCCTAGGGCCTAATCCGTGTCTGGTGGTTATGTTCACGATTTCGGGATTTTAATTTTTTGTTGGTTTCAATATGTCATCAATTTTCATAAGGTCATTCTGTAACTCAGAGAATCTCCTTTGTGGGAGGGAGGAAGACGGAAAGGGGTGGACGCCGAAAAGTCTCCGGCCTAGGTCGTCACCGTCTTTATATTCAGCTCTAGCTGTGTTACCTCCCTCTTGAAGGTGAAGGTGAAGAAGGAGCGAATGGACTAATTCTACCTGGGAGACCCACATCGGCAACCGCATAAACAAGCAGCTTAGACAGGGACCTTGGTAAATTTTTAAGTTCGATGCGTAAGTTGAAATTCACTACAAATTTTCATCCCCCCCTCGTGTAGAAGATAAAAGTCTTGTGAAATCGAATGAACCTTTTTGAAACAGCTTTTACAGTGGGTGCATCCGAACTTCAGCTAAGCTTCTCATGTACATACTGTTGCTACTGTTCGCGATGGGAAAATAATTCGCTATAATACTTCGCTACAAATATACGGATTTCATATTTATTGGCTGCTGGTTTCAGGACCATAGCCGCGCGGGATTAGCCGAGCGGTCTAGGGCGCTGCAGTCTTGGACTGTGCGGCTGGTCCCGGCGGAGGTTTGAATGCTCCCTCGGGCATGGGTGTGTGTGTGTTTGTCCTTAGGATAATTTAGGTTAAGAAGTGTGTAAGCTTAGGGACTGATAACCTTAGCAGTGAAGTCCCATAAGATTTCACACAAATTTGAACATTTTTTCATGACCATACACCCAACCATAATTTATACATATTAGTACACTGATAGGCCAGAACACTATGACCACCTACCTAATAGCCGGTGTGTCCACCTCTGGCACTGAAAACAGCGGCGATGAGTCGTGGCGTGGAAGCAGTGAGGCCTACGTAGGTCGCTGGAGGGAGTTGGCACCGCATCTGCACACACAAGTTCCAGCTCTCCAGCGATGAGCTCTGACGCCACGTTCAATCACATCCCTTATGTGTTTGATCGCATTAAGGTCTGGCGAGTTGGGGGCTAGCACACCAATAGGAACTCGCCATTACGTTCCTCGAACCTGACACTACCTGCTTTGTGACATAGTACATTATCTTGTTGAGAAATGCCACTTCCGTCAGGAAACATGATCGTCATGAACGGGTGTCGTGGTCTGCAACCAGTGTACAATACTCCTTGGCTGTTATGGTGCCTTGCAAGAGCTTCACTGGAGCTCTGTTCTACAGAGCATAATGGAGCCGCCGCCAACTTGTCTCCATCCCGCCGTAAAGGTGTAAAGGAGCTGTTCCACTGAAAGATGATGGATTCATCTCCACTCATCGACATGATTAAGAAGGTATCGGGATTCATCACGCCAACGCTCTGCCACTGGGCCAATCTCCAGTGCCGATGGTCACGTGCCCATTTCAGTCGTAGCTCTCGATGTCGTGGTGTTAACATTGGCACATGCAGGGCTTCCCAACCTTTTCAGCTGTTGGACCCTTTCTTCAGTCGAAAATCCATGGCGGACTCCTAGTCTGTTCCCAATGACCCGCCCCCCCCCCCCCCCCACACCGAAGTATCAAAAGTCTTTCGTTTAGAGATGAATGAAAACAACTTGAAGGTCAAAAATCGACTTATGAAATAGGTAGTGCACTGACAAAGCAAGTTTAACATTTAATGATTCCTGGGGCCGTGCCAGCAAGTGCTGTGATTGGTCGACAAAACTCACTCAGCGCACGCGTAAAACGTTTCAGCGCATCTACCGCCGTGATCCGGCCCCCGTATTGTTGCGAAACAGACGATCAGAGCAGCCGCATTCTCTGGCACTAAACGGTGTATGCGATCTCACTTAGGAACCGCAAAGGCTGCTTGGGAATACGGTCTGAAGTAAAAGTACACATTTTTTTCACACGAAAAAAAGTGATGAATTTGATTTTCACATTTCTATTCAATAATTTTACTCATTATTTCACACGATTTGGTGAAGGGTGGCCACGGACCCCCTAGAAAGAGCCGGCGGATCCCTAAGGGGTCCGCGGACCACACGTTGGGAAGCCCTGGGCACATGCATGCGTCGTCGGCTGCAGAAGCCCATAGTTAGGTGTGTTCGGTGTACTGTGTGTTCTGACCAGCATTCAAGTCTGAAGTTAGTTCCGCCACAGTTCGCCGCCTGTCATGTTTTACCACTCTACCCAGTCTACGACGTCCGAGATTACAATTCCAACCCTACGACATCTGGACGTAGTTTCACTTTGGTTTCGGCTTTTGTGAAGACACCGCAGCATTCTTCGAACACCCGACAAGTCGTGCAGTTCCCGAAATGCTCGTGCCGAGCCTCCGGGCCATCGCAATCTGCTGTCGGTCAAACGCACATAGATCGCGCGCCTTCCCCATTCTACGAGGGGCGTTTGAAAAGTCCGTGCAAAAATGAAAACTACGACGTGTTTGGGGTAAACCTTTTCTATTTTTCGACATAGTCTCATTTTAAATCTCGTCCAGCGCTATTCTAATTTGCTGATCTCTTCTGAATAATAGGAATTGTCCAAGTCTGCAAAATAGCTATTAGTTGCTGCAATCACCTCCTCGTATGAATAAAATCTTTGTCCCGCCAGCCATTTCTTCAAATTCGGGAACAAATAGTAGTCCGAGGGAGCCAAGTGTGGAGAATAGGGGGGATGTGAAACGAGTTGAAATCGTATTTCCATTAATTTTGCGACCACAACTGCTGAAGTGTGTGCTTTTGCATTGTTGTGATGGGAAAGGACTTTTTTGCGGTCCAATCGCCGGCGTTTTTCTGGCAACTCGGTTTTCAAACGGTCCAATAACGATGAATAATGTGCACCTGTCGTAGTTTTAGCCTTTTCTAAATAGTCGATGAGGATTATCCCTTGCGAATCCCAAAAGACAGTCGCCATAACCTTTCCGGCCGAAGGAATGGTCTCCGCCTTTTTTGGTGCATTTTCTTTCTTGCTAACCCATTGTTTAAATTGTTGTTTGGTCTCAGGAGCATAGTGATGTATCCATGTTTCGTCCACGGTGCCGAAACGACGGTTAAAGTCCTGCGGATTCTTCCTGAACAGCTGCAAACCATCCTTGCAACACTTCACACGATTCCGTTTTTGGTCAAGCGTGAGCAATCGCGGAACCCATCTTGCGGTTAGCTTTCTCATGACCAAATGATTATGCAAAATATTATGCACCCGTTCATTCGATATGCACACAGCACTCGCATTCGGGAGGACGACGGTTCAATCCCGTCTCCAGCCATCCTGATTTAGGTTTTCCGTGATTTCCCTAAATCGTTTCAGGCAAATGCCGGGATGGTTCCTTTGAAAGGGCACGGCCGATTTCCTTCCCTAACCCGAGCTTGCGCTCCGTCTCTAATGACCTCGTTGTCGACGAGACGTTAAACACTAACCACCACCACCACCACCACCACCACACAGCACTAGCAATCCCACGAACCTTAACTCTTCTGTCATCGATCACCATATCATGGATTTTATCAATGACTTCTGGAGTATGTAACCTCCACAGGGCGTCCAGAACGTTCAGCATCACTTGTGCCCATATGGCCACTCCGAAAATTTTGAAACCACTTATAAATTGTTCTACTCGAAGGTGCAGGATCACACTAATGTTTATCAAGCTTCTCTCTAGTCCACTGAGGCGTTTTGCCTTTCATAAAGTAATGTTTAACCACCACACGAAATTCTGTTTCGTCCAGTTTTTGACAATCGCTTGACTTCCTTGATTTACACAAATGCCAAACACAAAGAAATAGACCAAACTGGCTGAAACCTAGAGTGTGTTGCTTCCAAAGATGCTACCAACTAAACATGACCTCGATACGCGCCGGTGGTGCCATCTCTCGGACTTCGCACCGACTTTTCGAACGCCCCTCATACACATGGACAACACGCTCACTAATAGTAAACACCGCATATGTGTCTGCGGTTCCTCGCCCAGATGAGAGTGCTATCGCGTGGACGGGTTTATATCGATTGTAGGTTGTGGTCATGATGTTCTGGATGATCAGTGTAAGTGCCGGAAGAGCGCTGAGGATGACAACCAGAGGGGCATGCCACGAAAAGAAATTGCACCCCAGACTATCAATCCTGCTCGTCGGGCTGTATGGCGGACAGGGGCCAGTTTGGTATCTAATGGCTGCTGGGGCGTCTCCAGACACGTCTTCGCTGGTGACCGGGGCTTAGTTGGTGATGGGACTCGTCACTAAAGAAAAAACTGCTCTAGTCACTGTGATTCCAGGCCGAAGACGTGTGTGGAGATCCCCGAACAGCGGTGGAATAGCAAACTAACTGTCGTCCGCCATACTGCCCGACAACCAGGTGTCATTTCGTAGCAGAGCCGCTTTGTTTGTAATACGCCACACCCTTACAGGACAGCGGTACATCGACAATATTCCACGTCCCCGTTTGTTGCCGCTCATGGCGAGCCATCCTGGGCTTATATATCGGCGGGATAATGCCCACCTCCACACTGCAAGAGTTTCTACTGCATGTCTTCGTGCTTGCGAAACCACACCGTGGCCAGCAAGGTTGCCGGCTCTCTCCTCCTCCCCCCCCCCCCCCCCCACTCCCAACTGAAAATGTTTGGAGCATTATGGAGAGGGCCTTCCAACTATCTCGAGATTTTGACGGTCTAACGCACCAATTGGAGAGAATTTGGTACTGTATCCCTCAGGAGGATATCCAACTACTCTACAAATCAATTCCAAGCCGAATGGGCCAGAGGTGAGCCAACGATTAATTAACTTGCTCCAGTTTTTGCGCTCTTTCTGTTGAATTAATCATTCAATTTTTCTGAAATTGTTATCATTTCTTTGTTTGGACGGGGGTGAGTCAAATGAAAACCTTAAATATTTTTTAAATATTATTTATTGTGCAGAAGTGGTACAAAGCTGTATCACATTTCAACATAATCTCCCCCACGGTCAATGCAAGTTCTCCAACGCTTACAAAGTGCATAAATTCCTTTAGAAACAAAATTCTTTTGGTAGTTCGCGCAACCACTCCTGCACCGCGTGGCGTACCTCTTCATCAGAACGGAACTTCTTTCCTCAAATTGCGTCTTTGAGTGGTGCAAACATATGGATATCACTTGGGGCAAGGTCTGGTGAGTTTGGTGGATGAGGAATACACTCAAAATGCAGGTCTGTGATTGTTGCAACTGTTGTACGGGCAGTGTAGGGTCTTGCATTGTCGTGTTGCAAAAGGACACCTGCTGACAGTAATCCACGTCGCTTTGATTTGATTGCAGGCCGCAGATGATTTTTTTAGGAGATCTGTGTATGATGCAGTGGTGACAGTGGTCCCTCTAGGCATGTAATGCTCCAAAATGACGCCTTTTTCGTCCGAAAAGGGAGTCAGCGTAACTTTCCCTGCTGATGGTCCTGTTCGAAACTTCTTAGGTTTCGGTGATGAGGAATGGTGCCATTCCTTGCTCGCTCTCTTCGTTTCCGGTTGGTGGAAGTGAACCCAGGTTTCGTGCCCAGTAACGATTCTTGCAAGGAAGCCATCACGTTCTTGTTCAAAGCGCCGAAGAAGTTCTTCGCAACCATCAACACGTCGTTCTCTCATTTCAGGAGTCAGCTACCGTGGCACCCATCTTGCAGACACTTTGTGAGACTGGAGCACATCATGCACAATGTGGCGTGCTGACCCATGAGTAACCTGTAAACATGCTGCAATGTAATTCAGTGTCACTCGGCGGTTTTCCTTCACTATGGCTTCAGCTGCTGCAATGTTCTGTGGAGTCACAACTCGTTGTCCCTGGCCTGGACGAGGAGCATTTTCCACTGAAGTCACACCATTTGCGAACTTCCTACTCCATCCGTAGACTTGCTGCTGTGACAAACATGCATTACCGTACTGAACCTTCATCCGTCGATGAATTTCAATGGGTTTCACACCTTCACTACCCAAAAACCGAATAACAAAAAACGTTCAAACGTGTGTGAAATCTTATGGGACTTAACTGCTAAGGTCATCAGTCCCTAAGCTTATACACTACTTAACCTAAATTATCCTAAGGACAAACCCACACACACACACACACACACACACACACACACACGCCCGAGGGAGGATTCGAACCTCTGCCGGGACCAGCCGCACTGTAGTGCCTGAGGCTGCTTGGGTAATCCCACGCGGCAAACCGAATAACAGAACGCTGTTTTTCCCTGGTGCAAGTCGCAAGCGGGGCGGCTGATACTGCGACGGTATGTGTGCATCTGCACTATGCTGCCACCTACAGGCCATTCTGCACGCTGTTTGTAGCACGCTTACCAACTTACAGGATAACGGCGCGAAAAAAATGGCTCTGAGCACTATGGGACTCAACTGCTGTGGTCATAAGTCCCCTAGAACTTAGAACTACTTAAACCCAACTAACCTAAGGACAGCACACAACACCCAGCCATCACGAGGCAGAGAAAATCCCTGACCCCGCCGGGAATCGAACCCGGGAACCCGGGCGTGGGAAGCGAGAACGCTACCGCACGACCACGAGATGCGGGCAATAACGGCGCGAAATTTCGGTTGTTATTAGAAATTTAATATTTTCATTTGACTCACCCTCGTACATGTACATGACATGTACAGATTTCCTTCCCATTCAGATTATTTACTCGTGGCGCGTCTTCTTTTTTCTCGTAGACTGTATTGTATGTTTCACATCTTCTTCACAGATACAAAGAATAAGTTCGATCAGTCACAGGGATTGTAAGTTTCTGTTTATCCATACCTCGTCCTACCTCATACGCATCGTCTTTTTACGTCGAACGAAGTCTGTGTGCGGTACCTTTGGATGACAGGGCGTTTCTGAAGCTGGTACGTAGTTAGTTCCAGTGCTTGTCGCCGGTACAGACGTTTCAGACAGGCGCTACGGTGACGTACCTGCGACATCGTATTGCAGTGAAGCTTTTGCGTCTCCCGTTGCGAGTGCCTCGGCCTTCGCGCGGAGCTGTCAGTTTTATGAGGATGAGAGGCTCGCCTCGTCGCCGGATTGGCGAGAAGTCGCCGGCGGAGCGGTGCGTGGCAGATTGGAGGCCGGGCAGCGACGTGAGGGGAGCCGGCGGCAGGCGCTGGCGCTCTGGCCGGGTGATGAGTCTTAATTCGTGTCGTCATTTCCCGGCAAGAGCAGCCGCGGCCGCCCCTCGTTAAGACGATAACCGCCGCAATTGGAGAGGTCGCCAGCCGACGCCCCAGCGGCGCGGCTAGCTTCTCACCGGCGCCGACGGTGGCACACTGTCGCCAGCATCTACAAGCTACAACCGGTACAAAGTTCGGCTGACGCATGACGATCTCTCCTTCGCCCTTCCTCTACGCTGCCGGAAAAAAATTAGTACACTCTTTTAAAGATTTGTTGTCGCAACAGTACATATGGAGTACATGAAAGGATTACAAAAATGGTTCAAATGGCTCTGAGCACTATGGGACTTAACATCCGAGGTCATCAGTCCCCTAGACTTAGAGCTACACTACTGACCATTAAAACTGCTACACCACGAAGATGACGCGCTACAAACGCGAAATTTAACCGACAGGAAGAATATGCTGTGATATGCAAATGATTAGCTTTTGAGAGCATTCACTCAATTCAATAAACAGCAGTTAAGTCCCAGGGCTTCACGCCGGTCGCACCAACACATCGCTAACACTACAAGGACCGCCGGCTGCCACTCCCAAGTGCTACGCCACGCCGCACGTCGTCATACCGGCAGTTATCGCTTTCAGAGCCGCTATTTCCGACAACTGCCGACGCCCGACGTCGTGGAAGTACTGTCGTCCTTCCGGCAGCTAGCGTCGTCCGAGCGATCGCCGCCGACAAGTGCCGGAACCCGACGTCCAGAAAACAATGTCGTCTCACGGACACACTCCGTGTGCCAGTTTGAATCTTTACGTCGACCATCCTCAGCTCCTCCTGCTCCATCACTTACCACGACTCTTGGGCTTCACTGCGTTTTTACATCTCAGACAACGACTAGGAGAGTCAGTTACGTTTGTACTTGACTTGTCTGGACATTTATCCACGGAAATCGTATCCGAGTTCTGTTTTCTATTATATATCGATAATAAACAGTGTTGTTAAAAAGTGTCTTTCATGACTTTTCAGTATGAGGATAATCCAGTGAGAGGAGAGGTCTTATTTGCACTCGCAAATCTGAATCTTGAACCGTCAGAATTCAATATTAGGCGAGTAATCGCTTCTATATCCAAACGGTCGGTCGTTTCATTCCCTGGGATATCCATATGACTTGGGCACCAGAGAAAAACAACTGAGCAAGCAGTACGACCAAGGTCAGAGAGAAGGTAATAAGCGAGATATCACTGGCTGACAAGAGTAACATGGATTAGTAGCCACCGAGCGAGGTGGCGCAGTGGTTAGCACACTGGACTCGCATTCGGGAGGACGACGGTTCAATCCCGTCTCCGGCCATCCTGATTTAGGTTTTCCGTGATTTCCCTAAATCGTTTCAGGCAAATGCCGGGATGGTTCCTTTGAAAGGGCACGGCCGATTTCCTTCCCAATCCTTCCCTAACCCGAGCTTGCGCTCCGTCTCTAATGACCTCGTTGTCGACGGGACGTTAAACACTAACCACCACCACCACCACCACCGATTAGTAGCCTGGAGACAGGTCGCTGAGTCACAACGAATTACAACGCGATCGACGGAGGTCTATGTATTAAAATCAGGTCACTCTTGATGGCTGTCAACTCCACACCGCACGTCGTCCAACCGGTAGCTATCGCCCACTGAGATATGGTTTCCGACAACCGCCGACGCACGTCGTCTCGAAAGAAAAACCCTTCACGTTCCCAGCAACAGATGTTGCTCCTTACCAGCAGGAAATGTAACAGCATTTCCCGTCCTATCCTTGCTCTAGAGCCGCCAGGTTGGAACTTCAATAGTGGCAACTATTTATTTACAGCTCGTACAAAATAGATGCGTCTTTCAAAGTTTCACTGACCTTCAAAGTAGTCGCCAGCATTGTGTGTAACCTGCTGCCAGCGATGTGGAAGTCGTAGGATACTCTTAGCAGTGCCAGTTGTGTTGACAGTTCGAGCGGCGCGGTCTGTTGCCCGACGAATTTGTAGCAGTTCTGAAGCGAATGCGGTGAAGTGTTACTTTCAGTTTAGAAATCGAGTTGAACTCACGACGGCTTAAGTCAGGGAAGTGCAGTAGGTGATATAGCACTTAGCAGCCCCATCAGTCAAACAAATCAGTAACAGCTCGCAAAGTACGTGCTTGAGCATTGTCCTGCAAAATGATGGTCAGATCCTGCAGAAAGTGTCATCACTTCTGTCTCTATGCTGTTCATTTTTGGAACACAACCTACGACCAGCTTAGAGAGAGAGGTGATGACGCTTTATGTAGGAGCTGGTCATAATTTTGCAGGACAACGCTCAAGCACGTACAGTGCACGCTGTTACTGATTTCTTTGAGTGATGCGGCTGCTCAGTGCTATACCACCTACTGCACTACCCTGGCTTAAGCCATCCTGAGTTCAACTCGATTTCTAATCTGAAGGAAACACTTCACAGCATTCGTTTCCGAACTGCTACAAATTTGTCGGGCAATAGACCGCGCCGCCCGAATTGTCAACACAACTGGCACTGGTAAGAGTATCCTACGACTTCCACATCGGTGGCAACGGGTTATAAACAATGGTGAATACTTTGAAGGTCAGTAAAACTTTGAAACACGTACCTCTTTTTTACGAGCTGTAAATGAATAGTTGCCACTATTAAAGTTCCAACCCTCGTAAAGGATAACACACTGATGCTCAACAGCTGAGAGGAACAGACACCGAAAGGTAATGGTGATGACCGAAACTTTAGGCCCTCGATATAGACCGGTCCTAATTCGTGGTCTGGGTACAAACGAAAGGGGCGGGGAAGGAGGGACGAGGTTGCTGAGAAACAAGGGGAGCATATTGTAAGGGGATTACACGGAGGAAGCGGCAGAGAGCCTCGGCACGCCTAACAGATGGCGGGTGTCGTAGTCTGTGGCCCATGTAAACAAAACGAACTGGTGTTTAGAATGGTGTTTTCATAAATGAGCAAGACTAAGTTCCGTCGGAGCTGAAGAGGGAACGACCATTGACCTTGGAAAAACAAGAAAAAATAACAATACCGAAGAATTTCACGTGAGTACTCTGAGAGGAAGAGACTGGCATTCACACACTGTCGAAAAAAGATAGTAAATCCAGAAAGACTAGGTCGCCGATGACGGCATGTCACCTGGGGGATAATAGGCGAACTGAAAATGGTTCGCCGGCCGGAATGGCCGAGCCGTTGTAAGCGCTACAGTCTGGAACCGCGCGACCGCTACGGTCGCAGGTTCGAATCCTGCCTCGGGCATGGATGTGTGTGATGTCCTTAGGTTAGTTAGGTTTAAGTAGTTCTAAGTTCTAGGGGACTGATGACCTCAGAAGTTAAGTCCCATAGTGCTCACTGACTGGGCTGGGCAGTGTTCACACAACAAACCACAATCACACTGTTTTGGTGAAGTGAAAAGTGCTTTTACTACGTTATTTTTGGAAAATACTTGTTATTCTTACGTGTGCATCACAACACCTCAGCATGATGCGGAGAATGGAAGTGCTTGCCATACGAAAACGTAAGTAAAGGCGAATATAGGCGCGAAAACATCGCGACAAACAAAATTACACCCTAGAAGATGGGTTAACTCCCAGAAAAAAAATTTCTCATCAACATCGTTTAGTTGCAGATGACAAGCTAGCTGTATTAACACACATGTGATCCAGAAAATTCATGCACACCAAATGTAAAGGTATTTACAGAAAGAAACGATCTATTGTTTGAACTAAAGATGCACATAATATTATAATTTAACAAAAATGTTCACATTCCAGAATAAATAAAAACGAAAACCCACCGATGATGGCACAGTGGTGCCAAAACATGTTTGGGTACTGAGAAAAAACGGTGTTTTGCATAACTGGCGGACCTCACATCCAACAATACAGACTTAATTATTAGGAAGTTTATTCTGAGGATAATTGTTTAGAGTGCAGCCCTGAATAGAATGGACAATAAATAGTTTGGAGAAGAAGGAAATGGAGGCTTTTGAAATGTGGTGCTACAGAAGAATTCTGAAGAGTGGGCCTGTAGAGGAGGTACTGAATAGGACTGCGGAGATGGCTCTGAGCACTATGGGACTCAACATCTTAGGTCATAAGTCCCCTAGAACTTAGAACTACTTAAACCTAACTAACCCAAGGACATCACACACACCCATGCCCGAGGCAGGATTCGAACCTGCGACCGTAGCAGTCCGGACTGTGGAGAAAAGAAATTTGTTGCACAACTAGACTAAAAGAAGAGAGCGGTTGATATGACGCATTATGTGACATCAAGGAATCACCAGTTTAGTGTTCGAGGGATTCGGGGTGGGGGATTGTAGAGACAGCCCAACAGATTGACACAGCAAGCGGATTCAGAAGTGTTTAGGTTGAAGTAGTTGTTTGGAGATGGAGAGTCTTGTACAGGACAGAGTATCATGGAGAGCTGCATCAAACCGGCTTTTGGACTGAAGACCACAACGACAGCATCTGTTTGCCCTGTTGGATTCACGTCCTTACATTATATCGATCCCCTCTATCTATAGAATGGGCTTGTTTTGGACGTGTGCGGCCGATAGCGTCGTGTAGCCCACAGGCCTGTGACTAGGGAGGCTTGCCGGCTGGCCTGGAGAACCGAGCGTTGCCCCTAGGCGGTGTCTCCTGTTACTTTCCGCGCTCGGCGCATGCGCACGTGACCTTTTCGCCGGCACGGCGGCGGCTGCGGGCAGCGTTCCGCATCGGCCCGCTGTTTGTTGCTCTTCCCTCCCTCTCAAGCCCCCCCCTCCCCCCCTTCATCGTGCACACTGCATGCAGCCAGCCGCAGACGAACTCTCCTCACTCTGGCTGTCAAGCGAAATAAACTGCTGTCCCTCCTCACGACGTGCGTCTTCCGCTCCTCGCCGCCTGCTGGTCACTCAGCGCAAGGGCACCTTCCGTCAGCTCGCGTGTATTGTATAGGAGATAGCCACAACTAGTGTTCATTTCGCATTAGATTGTTGTAAATATACAACCTTTTACTAGTATCTAGCACTGTATTCCTATCGGAGCACAAAAAAAGCGATTAGGCTCCTGTTTAAAAGACTCTGGCTGAAAAGTGGAATACAACTGTCCCATTCTGCCTTCCTCAGCACCTTTAAAAATTTTCCCAAAAACTTTTCAACCACTGTAAGTCGACCATACCCATTTACTCCTATTTGCCCATTCCCACTGAGTCATTCAACCCAACTCAGTGACATTATATCTTTCTGTCTCTCCAACTAGCACTGTTTCATTTCTCAAGGCTACAATCTCCTTCGTTCTGTCCTACCACGTTCTCCTTCACTCTTCCTCTAGCACTGTTCTGTCACTGTCAACTGTTAACCACCGTAACTGTGTCCGTCTCTTTCTCTCATACTGTCATTGTCTCCTTCGCTCTTTCTATACCACAATCACTGTCTACTACCTGCCAGTATTTACTACTTTTCACATCTCTTTCCCATTGCCACTGTCTCATCCTCACTCAGCATAAAAATGCCAGAAAATGTTCGCAAGCCAAAATTTATGAGAAATTTTTTAGAGATGCTGAGGAAGGTAGACTGAGTCAGTTTTTATCCCACTTTTCATTCAGTCGTTAAAACAGGAGCATAATAGCCTTTTTTGTGCTCCAGTAGGAGCGTTTATCCGCTGGTTCCCTTCTTTTCCCTGCTACACCAGGGCACGTCATTCATACGAAAAGAATTCTATGGGACAGTAAAATTTTGATAGTTTGCTTATGTGAAATTCAAATAACTCAAAACTAATTTTACATCACAGAGCGGGTTTTCCCCTGCACAAAAATTTTTCATGTGCATAAGTACTAGAACATGGAGACACTGTGCAGCATATTTCTCCGTGCTACGACTCATTATAAACTACATTTTCGCCTTACACCAGAACGTACGTATTTTACTTGTACAAATAGGGTGACTTTGAAGGATACCAAGAAAATTTTCAAGGTTGTTAGAGATCGTGATCTTGGGAATATATCGTAACAATTTCATCTGTGCATATGAGTACTGCAATCCGCGGCTCGGTTTTGGCACCCAAAAACCATGTTGGTGGGGTGTTCCTCGGACTGTTGAAAACGTTAAGATGGCAGTTCTAGATAAATGTCTAGAGAATATACCGTTAAAATTTAAGTTTTCTGCAGTTTGTTATTTAAATATGTGCTACTCACGGCGAAAAATTGCGAAAAACGCTGTTTTCGGGTTTTGTTGAGAACCGTTCCTGAACTTGTTGGTGGCTCCACAAGCGCTTTAAGGGGACACTGTAGATCACGTCTAATGTGATCAGAACACACAGCTTTCCGCCATTTTCCTAAACTGGAGGAAGTGTGTAATATTCAAACTTTTTGACCCTGTACTATTGGATAGTTACAGTAAGACGATCCCTCCGGTTGGCAGTGCGATCTAAAGCATAGCTTTCCGGGCGGGAAGGAGCGCCTGGTCCCCGGCACGAATCCGCCCGGCGGACTTGTGTCGAGGTTCGGTGAACCGGCCAGTCTGTGGACGGTTTTCCATCTGCCTCGGCGAATGCGGGCTGGTTCCCCTTATTCCGCCTCAGTTACACTATGTCGGCGATTTCTGCGCAAACAAGTTCTCCACGTACGCGTACACCACCATTACTCTACCACGCAAACATAGGGGTTACACTCGTCTGGTGTGAGACGTTGCCTGGGGGGTCCACTGAGGGCCGAACCGCACAGTAACCCTGGGTTCGGTGTGGGGCGGCGGAGGGATGAAGTGGACCGCGGTAGTCGTCGTGGGCTTGTGGACCACTGCGGTGCGGCGGGGACGGAGCCTCTCCGTCGTTTCTAGGTCCCCGGTTAACATACAACATACATACAAGACGATCCCTCTGTTGGGTATACAAATGGACCCTACAAAGAGTTATCCAAAACACTTGACTGTACCTGTCTGTCGCCAATACAACCTGAAAAGGTCCCGTTTTTTGCGCAGCGTTTTGGAACATTTATGTCAAAGAGATGAGTGTGTGTGTGTGTGTGTGTGTGTGTGTGTGTGTGTGTGTGTGTGTGTGTGTGTGAGGGGGGGGGGGGATAAATCCACAGAGGATGTAGTGGCGCTATAGACTATGAATATTTATGTAAAGAGCGTAGTTCATTGCGCTTGTCGCCAACATCAAACGTATAGTACCAGAATGAGATTTTCACTCTGCAGTGGAGTGTGCGCTGGTATGAAACTTCCTGGCAGATTAAAACTGTGTGCCGGACCGAGACTCGAACTCGGGACCTTCTCCTTTCGCGGGCAAGTGATCTAACATCTGAGCTACCCACGCACGACTCACGACCCGTCATCACAACTTCAGTTCTGCCAGTACCTCGTCTCCTACCTTCCAAACTCATTCTCGAAACATTCCCCAGGTTGTGGCTAAGCCATGTCTCCGCACTATACTTTGTTCCAGGAGTGCTAGTTCTGCAAGGTTCGCGGAAGAGCATCTGTGAAGTTTGGAAGGTAGGATTCAGCTGTAATTCAGCGGAATACATTTCCTCTCTTGACTATTGGTTTGAGCTATGTAACGAATATTGTAAAACTAAAATTTAACTTACCCTGAACTCGTAAAAGTAAACGAAACAGCAAGATACATCAGCAGAAATAACCGAGCTGCGTCATTCGGATTCTGGTTGCTCAAACTTCTCAGGGCACCGCAAGAATATGCTGGGATAATAAAGAAAATATGCTAGGGATATAAAGAAGAAATCGGGTTACGAATAGTCTTCCTGGTGTTTTACTTGAGCTCGGCGCCACTATGTACTTGCAATACGTGGAATTTTGTCTCAGTGTTTTATCTTGCTTGATCCATCAACTGTTTTCACTAATAGCAATCATACATCCAAAAATATTAAACGGAGTGTAGTTGTTGAAGAGAGAGAGAGAGAGAGAGAGAGAGAGAGAGAGTAATAACGGAATTTTCACAAAGGGTTTGATGCACAATGACGGGTGTGCCAACGTGATCTTCCGGGAACCACTTTCCGTGAGGAAACGAGGTTCTCTGCCTTGTCAGTAGGAAGCGGCTCTACGCCGATTCATCACGGAGTACAAGGAAGCGCCGCAGTGCTTCGAGGCGTTCCGCCGATTCAGCGGAAAGCGATAAGAGCATTTCTCGTCACGCCACGAAGTAACAGTATTTTCACTCCTTACAGATCGGAAGCGGACACCGTCTCGTGGAAAACAAACTTAGGCGAAATTCTAAATGTCACTTTGTTTACATTGTAAGAAGATTTGCACGATTAGTCAACTCCAACGGAGTCGTTGCAAGAAAGAGGTCGTGCATCTCGGAGTGCCATATAAAATGTCAAGAGGCGGCATGTCAAAATGAGACAAGAAACATGCTGCATGCTCTAACATACAGGGTGAACGTTAATAAAGCCGATAAACCGCAGGGACGGATTTCTGACTGGAAATGGGGGAGAGAAGGTCGCAATGAACATTTGTCCGGAAGTGGACGGTGTGTGTGCGACGACAACAAATCGTCCCGGAGCACACTACAGTACTGCATCGCATTCACGTCACAACAGATGTTCAATGTGGCCTCGATGGGACAGCAGGTGATATAGTAGCGGTTGTCATGCAGGTTACACGTGATAGTACTTTGGCTTATATCACGTTGGGAGTGGCCGAGCGGTTTCTAGGCGCTACAGTCTGGAACCGCGCGACCGTTACGGTCGCAGGTTCGAATCCTGCTTCGGGCATGGATGTGTGTGATGTCCTTAGGTTAGTTAGGTTTAAGTAGTTCTAAGTTCTAGGGGACTGATGACCTCGAAGTTAAGTCCCATTGGGCTCACAGCCATTTGAACCATGCCACGTTGATGGGCCACTTACCTGGAGCTTGTACTCGGGTTCGTCTCAATATCCTGTAGAACCCAGTCATCCAAATTATGGTGCAAGCACAGTCCGCCGCCTATCTGCACATTCGTCTATCTGAAAGGACCCATGATCACACAAACGCCCGAAAATAACAAAAATGTCCAAATGTGTGTGAAATCCCATGGGACTTAACAGCTAAGGTCATCAGTCCCTAAGCTTACACACTACTTAACCTAAATTATCCTAAGGACAAACATAGACACCCATGCCCGAGGGAGGACTCGAACCTCCGCCGGGACCAGCCGCACAGTCCATGACTGCAGCGCCCTAGACCGCTCGGCTAATCCCGTGCGGCCGAAAATAGCTTGAAATGTTGTGTGATGTGGTTGGTGTATGTTGTTAGGTGTAGCAGTGCTACATCTCGACCGTTTCGATCTGCTTGGCTGTACACATACACCATCTCAGCTTGTTCCCGATATGAATACCAGATCATTTTTCTGCTTACAGTGCGGTGCGTCAATCACACAGCCTGCAAGACACAAGGAACATGGTCAGAGGAACTGTCATTCGTGAGCGCCATCTACCGTGGCAACGATCTATTTTCGGACACAAGTTCATACGATCTTTTTTCCTCCATTAGCAGTCAACAATTTGTCCCTTTAGTCCGTCGGTTTTATCAGTGTTCAAACTGTAACGGCCACGATGCTGAGCTTAGAGAAATGCAGGCGCAGACAGTTGTAGGTCCGTATGAAAAGCGCGTCAGGTGTATTCGACCATTACGGACTTCCAGTACCGAATATGGTACGAGATTTTCTGGTGACACCAATAGTAAAGCTGTACAGACACCTTAATAAAACCGGAACGAAAGCATCGATACCGAAATTATCGCTAAGTGATTGCTTTTTTAACGTGGTTTAAGCTTTTTGTTAAAAGGAAGCACTCGTTTATACGGGATGATGCATACGAACAATGAAGAGTCATACCTCTCCCTCGTTCCGTTTCACATCAGGGTGGAGCTGCTCTTTGTGCTCCAGGCATATAAAACGTCATATGCGCCTGCACCCCATGGCGTTGCTCGGCCTTCAATCGGAGGCTTTCTCGTACTCGACTGCGACCGACGAGTCCTTATGGCATTCGCGCAACGGTCTACCTGCGTGTGTTGTGGCTGGTTTTAACGTTTTAGACCAAGATTAGAGCGGAGGACCGAGCGAGGTGGCGCAGTGGTTACCACACTGGACTCGCATTCGGAAGGACGACGGTTCAATCCCGCGTCCGGCCATCCTGATTTAGGTTTTCCGTGATTTCCCTAAAATCGCTCCAGACGAATGCCGGGATGGTTCCTTTGTAAGGTCGCAGCCGACTTCTTTCCCCGTCCTTCCCTAATCCGATGAGACTGATGACCTTGCTGTTTGGTCTCTTCCCCCAAAACAACCCAACCAACCGACCCTACGGAGGCCCAGAATTATTTTAGATCTGACGAATTTTCTTGGCTGTCCCTTCGTCTTCCCTGAGCGTGTCTTCAATATTCGCCTTTCACATGCCCACAATATATTTTCTGCAGAGCTCCATGCGATCCTGAAGGCATTGGGGCAGATGAGATGTCTTCAGCGCAGTGCGCTACGATCGTTGCGGCATATGTACCCTGCAGGGAAATGTGTGCCGCTCGTACAGGACCAGCCGTACTTCCTACAATGGCGGCGGAAGGAGGTGTCATTCCGCTGGGTACCATGACACGTGGGAATTTGAGGAAATAAACAGGTCGTCAAAGCCGTGAAGAAGGCCTGCAGGGAACACGCCGTTACAGAATGCGCCATTTCGATGCAGGCTGTTATTTCGCTGGTGGGTCACAGATCCATGCACTTACGGAAGGAGCAGTGGCTGGTGATGAGGGACAATAAGTTACGTTTAGTGAAGCCGACTACCCGGCCAACCAGACCCTCATGCCAGTCGCTGAAGTGCGATGTAGCGGCCCCGACCTGCCCCCGCAATGGACACTGCCCCCTGACATATGGGATTTTACTCTGGCGAGAGGACACGTGATCCCTGTGGCGCGAAAATTAGTGTACGCTACATTTTAACTGAGTGCATCTTATTTCGTGGCAGGCGGTCAGAATCAAAATTTAGTTGACGATCTGCCCTCTATTTTATTTGATAACGAGCCGAGTGTGATGACACTGGCCTCGCATTCGGAAGGACGACGGTTCAATGCCGCGTCCGGCCATCCTGATTTAGGTTTTCCGTGATTTCCCTATATCACCTCAGGCAAATGCCGGGATGGTTCCTTTGAAAGGGCGCGGCCGATTTCCTTCCCCATCCTTCTCTAACCCGAGCTTATGCTCCGTCTCTAATGACCTCGTTGTCGATGGGACGTTAAACACTAATCTCCTCCTCCGAGTGTGATGAAGCTTTTAAAATTTTGTGGTATATCTGGTCTTCCGCATAATCTTTTAGGCTGGACACTTTAATGTGTTGCACACTGGCGGGTTCACACCCTTTTCTCCCAGCGATCAGCCAGCCTCAGGTGTGTGCTGTCCTCTTTTAATACTTCCCACTGCTTTTTTTCCATTTTGTTAGGTTTGCCGATGTCGTTTTCGTTGCTGTGTGTGTGTGTGTGTGTGTGTGTGTGTGTGTGTGTGTTCCATTTTTTCAGGATTTTTATTCGCAGTTTTCGTTTTAGTCATTTTATGATAATCCTCCACACTTGTTTCATTACGCTTTGTTAAGGCTGCTGAAGACCTTGCTGTAGTGCGCCCTCAAAATCTTATCGTCGTCGTCTTCGTCGTCTTCATCATCATCATCATCATCATCATCATCATCGCCCCTCGTTGTTGCGAGTGTGTGTGACATGTCTGTTGAGCAGGCTGCGTTACAACGTGCAAAGTAATACACCTGTTGGATGAGAATGACTTCCGCTGGTGTGCTCCATCGTTGAGGAAGCAGTTGTAGAGAGTGAGAGGTGGTGATTGGAAGCGTGGTGCGGCAGCGACCAGCCGCCGGCCGTGGCTAGGCTTAAAAGGCGACGCTGTGCGCCGCTCTGGCCTCGCCCTTGACTCTTTTTCCCCCCCTGCTCCTGCTCTGCTCCTGTCCGGAATTCGTAACAGCTCGCCACGCGTGTCCCGCCTCTACAAGCAGACACGTGCTCGCTTTGCCCACCAGTCTCGTAGCCGTGTTCAGCAAGGCACCTTTCCTCCAACACGTCAGCAGGCAGATTCCATATTGACAAATTGCCTGTTCGGCATATGTGTCGGTTTCTTTGGTCGACGTTTATCCGAAAAATTTTCTGGAGTTACGCCACCACGAGTGGCTGGCATTGTCAAAGCTCCACCCTCCACCGCTGGTGGTTGATTGGGAGTCGAGCTCACGACCGCAGATTATATATACCTTAATTAATTGTGGCCGTACTGGAGACAGTGGCTGTGTGGAATAACTATTTACGTGTATTTTACGCTACCTGTCACTTTTATTTGTAACTTAACATATTGCGACGTGTTTCGAGCATTTTATGCCCATCTTCAGGCGTTTATGCATTCAGAAAATAGTTACTTAAAAATAAATTGTAATTGTCTTAAACTGAAATAACATAGAACTGTTTGTTTACTGTTTTCTTCTGAAGACGGTATCTAAAGGGAGGTGGAGCAGAAATTGATCTTCAGTGATGTCTTCTGCTCGTGTGAAGCTGTATCTCATTGTCTATTATGATTATCACCGCAGTCTGCGGGAGGATGCAAATAGTTTTGCATCAGTTGTTATGGTGCGAAAAAGAGAGTGAAACACTTTTCTATATTGATTTGGCAGTTTGTGCAGGTCCACGCGCGCGCTTTGTGTGTGTGTGTGTGTGTGTGTGTGTGTGTGTGTGTGTGTGTGGGTTTTCGATACACGCTTTGTCCAACGTCCTCACCAACCCTCGTAACCAGCGCATCCGGAAAGGATAGCTGTTGGTCTTTTTCTACCTCCGTAGTAAATTTTGTGTTGACGTGGAGACTGTTCAGATGTCTTGGGAAGACAGCGATCTGTTTTCACCATGGCTAAATATTTCTAGATTCCTGGAAAGAGTCTGACTCAGTGCCACACAGCGGACTGTTAATGAAGGTCGGAGCATATAGAGTATTTTCCCAGGTATGTGATTGTTTCGAAGACTTCTTAAGCACACAGTACTTTGTCGCTTACGGCGAGTGTTCAGCAGAGCCTTGATTATCGTCAGAACTACCCCAGGGAAGCGTGGTAGCACCGCTGTTGTTCTCTGTATACACAAATGACCTGATGGACTGGGTGAGCAGCGCTCTGCGGCTGTTTCCTGATGACGCTGTAGTGCACGGGAAGGTACTGTCGTTGAGTGACTGTGGAAATGATACAGGATGAATTGGACAGAATTCCTATTCGGTTTGATTGACGGAAGCTTACTCTAAATAAATAAAAATTTATATAAATGAGTAAGAAAAACGGTTCTGTAATGTTAGAGCACCGTATTAATGGTTTTCCGCTTATCACGTCGATTAAATATCGAGGCGTAATGTTCCAAAGCGACATGAAATGGAACGAACACGTAAGGTCTGTAGTACGGAAGGTGAATGGTCGATTTCGAATTATTGCGAGAAATCTAGGAAAGTGTAGCTCATCAGTAAAGGAGATCGCGTACAGAACATCTATGCGTCCAATTCTTGAGTACTGCTTGAACGTGTGGAATCTCCACTAGGTGAGATTACAGGAAGACATCGAAGCAGTTCAGAGGCGTGCTGCTAGATTTGTTACCGGTAGATCCGACCAACACGCGAATGTTACAGAAATGCTCCGTAAACTTAAATGAGAAGATGGAGGGAATATGTGGTTCTTTCCGCGAAACACTATCGAGAAAATTTAGATAACCGGCTTTTGTGGCTAACTGAAGAACAATTTGACTGGCACCAACATACATCCCGCATGAGCACAACGAAGAGATGAAGAATTAGAGTCTTTACGGGGGCATACCGGCAGTAGTTTCTTCCTCACTCCATTTACAAGTGGACCAAGAAAGAAAATGATTCAAATGGCTCTGAGCACTATGGGACTTGACTTCTGAGGTCATCAGTCCCCAAGAACGTAAAACTACTTAAACCTAACTAACCTAAGGACACCACACACATCCATGCCCGAGGCAGGATTCGAACCTGCGACCGTAGCAGCCGCGCGGTTCCGGACCGAAGCGCCTAGAAGCGCTCGGCCACCGCGGCCGGCTGGAAAGAAAGGTACACTCCGCTATGCACCGAGTGGTGGCTTGCAGAGTTTGTATATAGATGTACTCTAGTACCTTTTTTTCCGGAAGTCGGTTGTAATAGTATATTTTGTAGATATCGACATTGTTGATTGGAATTCACTCCTTGAGATTCGGAAGATATCGGCAATAAAATAAGGGGAGCGAAGGGTTTCCTTCAAGTAGTACTCAAACCGGAGCGCAGTTGTATGAGTTGGCTGTCATGAAAGAAAAGCATTAATGGAAAGGAGGGTCAGGTTTGATTGTAACCGAACCTTCATATTACTGAATCTATACATTGAACAAGCAATTAAGGAAACTAAAGACGAATTTGGGAAACCAATTACAGTTCGTGGATAAGAAATAAGAATTTTTAGGTTTGCCAGTGACATTATAATCCTGACAGAGACGGCAGAGGATTGGATGAACATTCGAGAGGAATTGGTAGTGTCTTGAAAATAGTTTCACGTGACCATAAACAGAAATAAATCAAAGATACTGGAATATAGTCCAATTAAAGCAGGAGGTACTGGGGGAATTAGATAAGGAAATGAGACACTACGGGCAGTAGAAAATCCCCACTGGCAGCAGCAAAAAAGTCGTTTCTGGAAAACAGAACACAATATAGACTTAAATGTTAGGAGGACTTTTCTGAAAATACTTGTCAGGAGTTTAGCTTTGTACGGAAGTGAAACGTGGACGATAAACAGTTAAGACAAGATAAAAAGTTTTTGAAATGCGGATCTATAAGACGTAACTAACATGTAACTAATGAGGAGATACTGGATCGAATCGAGGTCAAATGTAACAGTGGAAGATGTATTTCCTTAAATGGGACTGAAATTACAAACTACCATTCTTGCAATGGTCCACAAAAATTACAAATAGGAATGCATGCTAAAGAACTGGAAGTACTTCACCCAAGTCGGACAATGCCACAATGACACGGCTGCGACAGCCGACGAGCAGCAACATTAACGGAACGCCTTGTCTCAGTAGACTTCCGCGAATTCGACACGTCGACGGTGCTAAATACCAAGAAGTGGCTAACCTCGTTTTTATCCCATTCGCTGCTCCCTTTAGCTGGCACGAAAAGAAGTTTTGCAACACAATAGTCCGAGATAACAATCATAGTAATCCACGTCGAAGCGACCTTCCGCTTTCCTTACGAGGAAGACAAGCCGCCAAGATTTATTACTGTTTTTGTCCTACCGTGTTCAACAAGTGAACTTGTAGGCACACACTTGTAAAAATTATATTGGCCTTTGCTGTTCATGTACATTCGCGGGTAGCTCACACAATGAGGAATAAATTAGCGGCGTACGAAACGAGTAACTTTTCATTAAAAGTGAAAGACGAGGTTAATCGTTAAAGGAACTTGAAGTACTTGCCGCCGAGACTGAACTGTCGTAAGACGTACTTAATCATAGCAGTGTTTTGCCCTTTAGTCATTGCAGGTTTCTAAACGTTAAGCTTCCAGGAGTGATTTACGTCTTAAAATACCAAGAATATTTATCTTGACCTTGTTAACAGCATTTCTTTCGAATTAGTATTGTCAGAAAACTTTTATTCGTCTCTTAAAGAGCTATGACTATCGGAACAAGCAGTCACTTTGTTGCACACGGGTATACGTACACAATCCTTGCCGTTAACCCGTCTCTCTCGGAGCATTGTCTACGTCTCTCTTTTGTAACGTTTTTGTCTCGCGATACGAAAAGAAAGTGAATTTGTGTTGTATTTCGTATACTCCTACTTCCTTCCTTCAACAGAACTTAAAAAATTGCAATATAAGGCCGTCGAGTGGGATCACGTCGTAGTGTCCGGCCCCAATGCCTTCGAGTAGCCATACAGTGTATGTTTCTTCCTGTACCATCCATATGTAGAACTTGAAGCTTTTTCCATACTGATGTCTCTACCCAAAACAACCTCACGGAGAGTCAGTTCCAAAAGAAAGTGTACGTCATAATGTTAAATGTAACGGCCGCAGCGAAATCTCTGGCAGTGGTCTCGAGTCTGCACTCCATGAGCTTTTGCACAGTGTATAGATAAACAGTTTGAGAGTTCAATATTTCGTTTCGTAGGTTGCAGTTTTGGTTATTTGCACTTATTTACAGTCAATTTAAACGCTGAAAAGATATGCAATATTTATCGAAAATGCCTTCTGAGGTCCTTTGGTTCGAACGAGGCAAACTGGATGCTTCAAGATAATGATCCGGAAGATCGCAGCCGTCTCTGTAAACCCTGTACACACGACAATGGCATGTCCAGGATGGATTGGCCCGCAATGTCCACGGATACAAATCCAATCGAAATTTTTTGGTCGTGTGTTTAGACAAGCTTGAAGGAATGCCAGTGTATGTTTTGAAGAAGCTGTCATAAAAAATCAGGATGATATGGAGATCGTCACCGAGAGAATATGCAAAAAATCTCGTGAAAAGCATGCCAAAAAGGTGCCAAACTATAATTGATAATGACGGCGATTGGATAAATTATTAGGTAAT
Organism: Schistocerca americana; assembly: GCF_021461395.2. Classification (NCBI taxonomy): domain Eukaryota; kingdom Metazoa; phylum Arthropoda; class Insecta; order Orthoptera; family Acrididae; genus Schistocerca; species Schistocerca americana. The sequence goes on along the minus strand of NC_060124.1, from coordinate 365,505,489 downwards.
TTTGCAATTAGTAATAACGTGTATTTTCAAATAAACACATTTATAATAGTGTTTTTTATTTCATACAGATAACGGCGTGGAACTAACAATACGCGATGGCGCCTTTCTGCTGTCATTGCGTTGTAAATATCGATAGGAGAAGACGGACCTAATGCCATATTTTTCGATAATTCTCAGTCACGCGCGCCTTCGAAGCAGTGAGCGCTCCTGTGCAATACGTATAGCAAAATTCTTTGCTGTGGAAATTCTGTATAAATTATTCCTTTCACATTTATCATTAACTTTTGAACATCAGCGGCTCGCCCGCATCTCGTGGTCGTGCGGTAGCGTTCTCGCTTCCCACGCCCGGGTTCCCGGGTTCGATTCCCGGCGGGGTCAGGGATTTTCTCTGCCTCGTGATGGCTGGGTGTTGTGTGCTGTCCTTAGGTTAGTTAGGTTTAAGTAGTTCTAAGTTCTAGGGGACTGATGACCATAGGTGTTAAGTCCCATAGTGTTCAGAGCCATTTGAACCATCAGCGGCTCGGAGCACAATCTTGCTGACAGCTCTGGAATGTCCATCGCTTGCAAATTTCAGGCCTCCTGTTTAATTCCGGATCAATATCTCACGACTGTTTACATATTCCAGCGACCAAGGGCGAAATTGATTACTTGATAAGACATGGGCCATGTCATTCTCCTTCCGAACAGGCCATTAGGGCCCAGTGGTACCGACCGGTCGTCGTGTCATCCTCACCCCATAGGCGTCACTGGATGCGGATATGGAGGGGCATGTGGTCAGCACACCGCTCTCCCGGCCGTACGTCAGTTTCCGAGAACGGAGCCGCTACTTCTCAATCAAGGAGCTCCTGTTTGCCTCACAAGGGCTGAGTGCACCCCGCTTGCCAACAGCGCTCGGTAAACCGAATGGTTACCCATCCAAGTACTAGCCCAGCACGACGGCGCTTAACTTCGGTGATATGACGGGAACCGGTGTTACCACTGCGGCAAGGCCGTTGGCTGAGCCATGTCAGCCTTACTAAAAATTCGCCGCCATCGCAGCACAGACAACTGTGAATGCAGGGAAATCGGTACACTGGTCCACATCTTTCCAGCGCAGGAGCAGATTTGGTAATTAAAGAGTGTTGATTCTAATAAGGAATGTGTATCTGTGGCACAAACAGGATATACTGTAGGCAGGTATCAAACTACGAGCTGGAAGTGTGTCTGGAGGAGAGACATACTGGAAGAAACCACACAGCATTACAACCAAACGGCAGACACCAAAACACGACGTCCTTCCAGAACTTGCATGCATACATGTCCGAAGGAACAGGCACTGCAGCGATTACAGCCGGCAAGAAATACAGGAAGTTTATTGGCAAAAGCGAATATTAACCATAATCAGACGTATATTGAAATGACGACAGTCAGACTGTCAGACCGGGAGTCGATCCTGGATTTCCCGCATTACGTCAGCGGTCGCCGTAAGCGCTTCGGCTATCCGTGCACGAACGACGGCCAGACCCAAACTTCCATATGCCGTCGTCCATGTGTGTTATGTATATTCTCAACCAGGGAGGACATATTTACTGAGAGTCGAGAGCCGATGTTGATTAACATTCGCAGTTGCGAATATATTTCCCATATTGCCGAGTTGTGTTGTACCTCGCCAGGCGCTACCAATCCAAAACAAATGAGAACAACAACAGTTTAGATTCTATCTTTCAATCTGAAAGCGTATTATAGTGTTTCGTAGAATTATAAATTACTATCAGTAAACTAGCGTAGCAGCGTGCAGAATTCTTTTTGGATACTATATCTGAATATATCTGCTGCTCCCTGACGCTGGTCGCAGACGCTGATGTTAATTACGAGAAGACTGCAACGCCACGTGACAAGCGAAATATATACGAATTGACCAGCAAAGAATCGATGAATTGTACAGCGACTGGCAGTTGGCTCTCAATATAAATAAATATAACGTATTATACGTAAATGGGCGAAGAGACCCATTACTGCTTGATAATGCTATTGGTGAAAAGTCACTGGAAACAGTAACAACCGTACAATAACTAGGTGTAATCGTACGAAGCGACCTAAAAGGGAATGACTGCAAGAAAAGCACATGCCAGTCAGATTCATTGCAAGGATCTGAGAGCATTCATCAGCATAAACACTCGTTCGACCTTTCTTGCATATTCCAAATAAGATGATTGGCAGGAATATACATTTGATCCTTATCCATGACTTTGCCTAACCTCAGATCGAGATTAATCGTCGTATTTAAAACATAACTTACAACCACAATTTACGGCGGAAAGGCGTACGTGATGTTCCACAGTACTCATCGGTCTGGGACCCTCACGGGGTTGTATTTAACAGAAAAGATACAGAAACACTGAGCAGTGCGTTTCGTCACGGGATCTTTAAGTATGGGCGAGAGCATTACGGACACGCTTAACGAACTCCAGTGGCTGACGCTGTAAGCCAAGCGGCGAGCATCAAAGAGATACTTACCGTCGAAATTTCGAAATAGTGCATTCCAAGAAGACTCTGGTAACACTTCCCTCATGTCGCAAAATGTCCAATACCAGGAAGTCTGATAAATTAGAGTTCGTACGGAGGTTTTACCAACTATCATTCTTCCCGAGCATCTTTCACGAATGGAAAAGTGGAGGAGGGAACAGATTGTGGCGCAAAAGTACCCTCCGCCACACAACGTCAGGTGGCTTTAGGTGTATATGGACACGTATTTCCAGTAGGGCCTTTAGGATTAAAGAGTGGAATCGATTGATTTGAGTTCGGGTTAAAAGTGTAGCACTTGTACCTTTATTGACCACTTACATACTATACAATTTGAACAAGCAATCTGACCAAATACTGAATTCGTAATTTTGTACTGCAATGAAACCACACATATTATAAAAGTGTATGTATGTATGTACAGGGGTGATAACGTACAGAGAGGAAGGGGAAAGGGGAGAGACAGATGAGGGGGGGAAATGGGCAGGGAAAGTTAAGAGGGGGAGATGGACAGTGAGGGTAAAGAGGGGATGGAGGGGCAGAGATCGATGGACAGGGGACGCAGAAGGTGGACACACAGAGAGTGTGGCTGAGCAGATGGACGGGGGTGGGGAGCAGTTGGATAGCGAGAGGGGCAGGTGGAGATGGACAGAGAGAGGGGGAAGAGGTGATGGGCAGAGAGAGGGAAATGAATAGATGGTCCAATAGATTCAGATTAAATACATACCTGGTCAACAATGGGCGCTCAGCTAGTTCTTGATAGAACTCAAATCCAATAAAATTTAAATGAATTTGGTACCGTAATAAAATAAAGAAGTTTACACAATCGACTGCCATATCATGCTGAGTTTAAAAATGAAATGCTTAAAAGATACTGTAAACAAATCCATTGAAATAACAATGAGTTATTTACCCAAGACTCAATTAATTACAATTTAATAAAAATAATAAATGTGTTTAAGAAACACCATAAAAATTAAATCGGTGAAAGCAACTTCAGCAGAATCTGAATTTATATGAACTAGAATGACAGAGACGATTGTAGCATCCCTTGTGCAGCCCATGTGGCCCTGAGCTGCTGCATTCTCCCATAACATGTATCTCGGTATTTGAACAGCAGTACACATCAGCGCATACAGATGCAAATACCCCTGACTAATGTGTTCGGGAGAGAGTGCTCACTAGCACAGCTGCCCGCTTACACACTCCTATGCCCAATGCCCTCAGTGTGTCCGACATGGCAGGAGCAGTGACGTTCCGTAACAGATTCCAATGGCCCAAGCCCGTTCAGGCGAGTCAGCGCACAGTCAATGCCGTACGTAGGCGGCGAGAGGCAAACCGGGCCAACTCTTGGCTCGCTTCCGTGCCGCCTGCTCGCTCCACCGGTCGCTTGCCGCCTTGCTGTCCATGCGCGCCACCAGATAAACACTCCCAAGCACAGTCTTACTTCACACAAGGCAGCAGCAAGTATCGCAGACCTAAAAACCTAGGCCAGATAACGTCTCACTTACCGCAGCAGACACGTTTATTTCTTAAATATCAGTATTGTTCTCTCTATTTCTCCCTTGCCTCTAAGGCTCTCTAATTTCTTACATATCTTACTTTTATTTCGTAAAATCGTATAATGCTGAACTGTATTTTTTATTTTTTGTGCGAAAACCTTAGGTGCTGTGTATAGAATTTTATGTGCATATATGTTCTATTCTTAGAAATTTGATAAAACTGAAAATAAATGAGTAATAAATCAATCAATAAATAAAATTTTCCGTCATTTTACTAAAACTTCATTCTTCGTTTTCAGGTAAGTGTTAGCAGCGGCAGCTACCATTTGCAACGAGTTTCCAGGTTACGTCGCAGTGGCCCACATGCATTGGTAAGCCGTTTATCATTTTCTGTTCAGAGGAACTACCAGCATTCCTTGTCCATGCATCTTACTTGATCTGAGCGAAAAAAGCGGGATACGCGGCTGTCATGTTCATTCTAGGGGTACAGGATGAGGGATATTAATTTGAGTAAATCAGAAGATGGAGCTTAAACATTAATCTTCCTTCCTATTTATCTTGGGGGGGTGCAGCAACTGTTATTCGCCCTTTGCAGGTGAATGATATTTTTCACACACACACACACGCAAGGAATCACGCTGTGGCGTCAAACATGGCGGATCCTTAAGAAAGCAAACGAAATGCAATTACTCAGTAATGGGTGATTGGAGATAAGTCAGTTGCTCAGAAAAATCTGTGAATAAATTCCATAATTTTGGCGGTGGACTTATGGTTCAGTCTTTATGTTACATGTACGAGGGGCGTTCCATATTGGTGTAAATTTTGCTTTTTTCCCCATCGGTGCTGCATTTGCTATTGCAGTTGCAAATATGTAGTACTTTGATTTAAGTAGATGGCAGGAAAATCACTAGAAGTGTAATCACTGCACAGGACTGCCCAATTTTCCAACTGCTGTCATTACATTAGCGGACAACACGGACTGTGATCATCAGCGGCACCGTTGGACGACGTGGTTTCTGTGGAAGGAGGATATTCACAGGAGAGTGGGTACCTGGAACCATACTTCAACGATTGCAGCCATGGTAGGGACGAGCGTTGTCGTGTTGCAATAGCATTTTCTTGTGACAGTGAACACTCCCCATCCACTCCATCAATCACCCATGAATGTTCGAAATCTTCCACAGAAACCATGTCCTCCAGCAATTGATGAACACACTCCATGTTACCCGCTGACGTAATGACAGTGTTATGTGACTTTTTTTCAAAATGGTTCAAATGGGACTAAGCATTATGGGACTTTACATCTGAGGTCATCAGTCCCATAAACTTAGAACTACTTAAACCTAGCCCGCATCTCGTGGTCGTGCGGTAGCGTTCTCGCTTCCCACGCCCGGGTTCCCGGGTTCGATTCCCGGCGGGGTCAGGGATTTTCTCTGCCTCGTGATGGCTGGGTGTTGTGTGCTGTCCTTAGGTTAGTTAGGTTTAAGTAGTTCTAAGTTCTAGGGGACTTATGACCACAGCAGTTGAGTCCCATAGTGCTCAGAGCCATTTTTGAACTTAAACCTAACTGACCTAAGGACTTCACACACATGCATGGCCAAGGCAGGATTCGAACCTGCGACCGTGGCAGCAGCGCGGTGCTGGACTGAAGCGCCTAGAACCGCTCGGCCACAACGGCCGGCTGACTTTTTTCAGAAATAGTCACATGATACAAGCAAATTCATAATGAAAGACCCATCTGAGCGGAATATTTATTGACACCGTGGAATACGATAAACAGCAGTACTAGTGACTGTCGGTCACTGAGTAATGTAACTTTACTCTTGATTGTATGGCTTGTAGAAGTGAGAGAACGACGAAAGCGTTCTGGATGGTGCAGGGACAGTAGAAGTAGGCTGCCGTCCATAGAGCCATTTCGCAAAAGGCCTCCCGAAGGAGACGCAAGAGTCAATAGCCCATGGCCAGGCAGTTCTTTGTTACGCTACCCTGGGGTGCGTAAAGCTATGTGGACACACTCAGATAGGACCTCCTGTGGCGCGAGCTCCCACCGCCAACATTTTACAACCTGGAATGAGAGAAACGTTTCAACTGAAAGCATTACTGTGCAGAATAACAGAAAGCAGAGTTTTTCTCAGGGCGGCACCACACGCTGCAGACACACAACTTGAAAATGTAATGGGGACCCAAAGCTTTGGGCGTCTGGAGAGACGCTTGATTGCGCAAAAACAATTCTTTACACGACATAAGAATTGTCGGGATTGGCTTCTTAAATGAACTAGATAGAGAAGTTCGGCTATGCTGACGAAGGCTGCCTCATTGGTCACAAAAAGAGACGGAGGGTTAAGCAACATTCTTCTGTGCAAGATGGTAGGACGTACTTTATTGATTAACCATATAGATGAGGGCCCAGGCAAGGGAACTAGCATATTCTAAGTAGCGTTTTTACTTGCCAGTATTCGCAAGATCGAGAGCCTAGTTAATCTAAATTCAGTAAGAAATGTAAAACGTGGCAACGTGAGGTTTCCTTGTAGTAAACATTCGATCAGAAATTGATCTTCACCTTCATCGTCAACTTCCGCTGAGCCTCCATCTTCGAGTTGGTCACTGCAGAGTGCCGCCACCGGAGCCGCTGTCTCGAGGGACTTAGACAATTTTCAGGCTGACTTGCACTTTCCCGTTGACGAGGTTGTTGGAGTCGTCAATGACTGATTTTGGAGCCACTTCAGCGTGCACCTACAACGCTGATGAGATCGATCCGCAACCGAGATACGATGCTTAGGCAAACAAGTCATTTCATAGCATTTCAATCGCTGCAAGCTTCACCAATTTTTTGAATCAGTTAACAGTCTGCGTTCAACTCCAACCACAGGTGTGACATATTCCATTGCCGGCCGTTGTAGCCGAGCGGTTCTAGGCGCTTCAGTCCGGATCATCGCTGCTGCTACGGTCGCAGGTTCGAATCCTGCCTCGGGCATGGATGTGTGTGATGTCCTTCGGGTAGTTAGGTTTAACTAGTTCTAAGTCTAGTCCCCTAGTGCTTAGAGCCATATGAACCATATTCCATTCTGTAGTACTACATGTTCTCAGTTAGCATCAGAACAATCACTGGGCACTTCATGGTTGCAATTAATTCACTTTTGTGATTATTAGTATCTTTCCCATGAGCTCTATGTCAGATATACCATGATCTTATTATTGCTTATAAACTAGTTATACAAAAGTAACCTTTAATTGTGAAAAGGTTAAATAAGTTAGAGAAATGTTTGATACAACACCGAATGCATTATATCTTCATGTTTTATTCCTGCCCATTACTGTTAGTTTCCGACATTCCCTCTAAATGACATGCGGGAATAACTTATCCCAAGAGTCACCATGGAGTCGCACAATGATGCCGAAGGTTCTTAGTGTTGTTTATGGTTTCATGAATACAAAGGTGAGACTAAAGTTCAGAGAAAATTCAGGAATAAATATCGCAAGCCACCACCTCAAAGATAAAATGTTAGTAATTGGATAAATCAACGAGATGTACCAGCTTAGAATTGAATATGCCTAGTGGTACAGTGTGGAAGGTATTATGGAAATACCTGTCATTCAAACCCTACAAATTGGAACTGTTGCAAGCCTTAAGAGAAAGTAACAAAGAAAAACGAGCTGAATTTTTCATAGAAATGTTTAATGGAATGCCGATTGAAGATTATTTTCTCAATAAACTTGTGTTCAGAGATTGAGCCACCTTCGATACCTGCGGTTAAGTGACTCAGCATGATGTTTGGAGATGGGGTAATCAGAAACCACATCACGTTATCGAACATGTACGGGACTCAAAGGATTTGGCAGGAAATTGATTACAGATGGAACATTCGTCGTGTTACAAAAGGTAGCCACATTGAACATTTGCAAATAAAACATTTGTGTAAATTATTTACCTTTTTCATGATTTAAGGTTACCTGTGTATAAATAATTTATAAACACCCTGTATTAAACCTGCCGCGTCTGACATTTTTCTTGTCTATAATTTCATATTATAATTTGTGTGTCATTTAGCAGCCATAAGTGTTCTCATGCATTATTTTGGAGAACACCATAATTTTTGCAACGCGTGGCAGGCTTAAAAACCGTTTAAAACCTGGTCACCTTGCAGCAGCTGTTGGGCAAATGGGCTGTACTGCACAGGGACTACACTTAACAGTGATTGTCCTGGCACCAACGGTTAGATCATAGTACTACATACTTAAAAGTACGAGGGTGAGTCAAATGAAAACCTTAAATATTATTTATTGTGCAGAAGTGGTACAAAGCTGTGTCACTTCACAACATAATCTCCCCCACGCTCAAGGCAAGTCTTCCAGCGCTTACAAAGTGCATAAATTCCTTTAGAAAAAAATTCTTTTGGTAGTCCGCGCAACCATTCATGCACCGTGTGGCGTACCTTTCCATCAGAACGGAACTTCTTTCCTCCCACTGCGTCTTTGAGTGGTCCAAACATATGGAAATCCCTTGAGGCACGGTCTGCCGAGTGTGGTGGATGAGGAAGACACTGAAAATGCAGGTCTCTGTTGTACGGGCAGTGTGGGGCTTTGCATTGTCATGTTGCAGGACACCTGCTGACAGCAATCCACGTCGCTTTGATTTGATTGCAGGCCGCAGATGATTTTTTCGGAGATCTGTGTTTGATGCACTGGTGACAGTGGTCCCTATAGGCATGTAATGCTCCAAAATGAAGCCATTTTCGTCCCAAAAGAGAATCAGCATAACCTTCCCTGCTAATGGTTGTGTTCGAAACGTCTTTGGTTTTGGTGATGAGGAATGGCGCCATTCCTTGCCCGCTCTCTTCGTTTCCGGTTGGTGGAAGTGAACCCAGGTTTCGTCCCCAGTAACAGTTCTTGCAAGGAAGCCATCACCTTCTCGTTCTAAGCGCCGAAGAAGTTTTTCACAAGCATCAACACGTCATTCTCTCATTTCAGGAGTCAGCTACCGTGGCACCCATCTTGCAGACACTTTGTGAAACTGGAGCACGTCATGCACTATGTGCTGTGCTGACCCATGACTAATCTGTAAACATGCTGCAATGTCATTCAGTGTCACTCGGCGGTTTTCCTTCACTATGGCTTCAATTGCTGCAGTGTTCTGTGGAGTCACAACTCGTTGTGCCTGACCTGGACGAGGAGCATCTTCCACTGAAGTCACACCATTTGCGAACTTCCTACTCCATTCGTAGACTTGCTGCTGTGACAAACATGCATCGCCATACTGAACCTTCATTCGTCGATGAATTTCAATAGGTTTCACACCTTCACTACGCAAAAACCGAATAACAGAACGCTGTTCTTCCCTAGTGCAAGTCGCAAGTGGGGCGGCCATCTTTATACTAACACTGCGACGGTATGTGTGCATCTGCACTATACTGCCACCTACAGGCCATTCTGCACGCTTACCAACTTACAGGATAACGGCGATAAATTTCAATTTGTTATTACAAATTTAAGGCTTTCATTTGACTTACCCTCGTATAATGATGAGTCAAATGGCTCACCACAAGTAGTGGGAGCAACTACAGTGTAGATCTACATGGATCGCCCTTAGTAGATGCGGCGAGAGTGCGCCTGCATTTGTTGTTGACGCCGAAAAGCCACGGCCCGCCGTGTCCACTCGTGGTAGAGGACGGTAGCGCCCGCCTCGACGGCCGCAGCTGTCGCCGAGCAGGTGCTGTGCTGTGCTGTGCCTTGGCGAACCGCCGTATTTGGCCGCCGCCGCCACCGGTCCAGACTGGGAAGGTCGGTGCGCCGTTATACGCGCTCTCTCCGCAGCCGCAGCCACAGCCGCAACCGGCTGACAATGCCCCGCCACGGAAATGCAAATACAGCCAGCCGCCCGTCTGCCCCAACTGGCGCCGCGCGGCAGCGTCCTAGCGGCCGTTGCCACGCGACCGCGCCGCTGCCTTCTGGCCGTTCATTAATGCGAGTACCTTGTGTTTAAGTTAAACTGACTCTGCATCCATTATGGGGAATGTTGACTTTTTTTTTTTGTTCTCTTGCTGGACACACAAGCACACGTGCGTCGCGCGCGCGCACACACATGCACATAGTCCTCCTCCTCCTCCACCACCACCACCACCACCACCACCACCACCACGTCACATCTGTATTACTGCTACCTGACCACGATATTGTTGAACTTAATCGCACGTGGCCGTTATCGGAAAGACGCGCTGACGTTACAGTAAACAGGTATGAATATTATGAATGATTTCAAGGTAGTCGTGTATATACCGGGTGATCAAAAAGTCAGTATAGATTTGAAAACTGAATAAATCACGGTTCAAATGGTTCAAATGGCTCTGAGCACTATGGGACTCAACATCTTAGGTCATAAGTCCCCTAGAACTTAGAACTACTTGAACCTAACTAACCTAAGGACATCTCACACACACACACACACACACCCATGCCCGAGGCAGGATTCGAACCTCCGACCGTAGCAGTCCCGCGGTTCCGGACTGCAGCGCCAGAACCGCACGGCCACCGCGGCCGGCAATAAATCACGGAATAATGTAGATAGAGAGGTACAAATTGACACACAAGCTTGGAATGACATGGGGTTTTATTAGAACAAAAAATACAAACGTTCAAAAAATGTCCGACAGATGGCGCTTCATCTGACCAGAGTAGCAATAATTAGCATAACAAAGTAAGACAAAGCAAACATGATGTTCTTTACATGAAATGCTCAATATGTCCACCACCATTCCTCAACAATTGCTGTAGTCGAAGAAAATCTTGTGAACAGCACTGTAAACCATGTCCGGAGTTATGGTGAGGCATTGGCGTGGGATGTTGTCTTTCAGCATCTCTAGAGATATCGGTCGATCACGATGCACTTGCGACTTCAGGTTACCCCAAAGCCAATAATCCGCCGGACTGAGGTCTGGGGACCTGGGAGGCCAAGCATGACGAAAGTGGCGGCTGAGCACACGATCATCACCAAACTACGCGCGCAAGAGATCTTTCACGCATCTAGCAATATGGGGTGGAGCGCCATCCTGCATAAACATTGTACGTTCCAGCAGGTGTGTCCGCAGCTCGTGGTCGTGCGGTAGCGTTCTCGCTTCCCGCGCCCGGGTTCCCGGGTTCGATTCCCGGCGGGGTCATGGATTTCTCTGCCTCGTGATGACTGGGTGTTGTGTGATGTCCTTAGGTTAGTTAGGTTTAAGTAGTTCTAGGGGACTGATGACCATAGATGTTAAGTCCCATAGTGCTCAGAGCCATTTGAACCATTTTTCTAGCAGGTGTTTATCAGCCAGGCTGGGGATGATGCGATTCTGTATCATCGCGGCGTATCTCTTACCCGTCACGGTAGCAGTTTTGCTGTCCAGCGCCATCAGTCGGACATTGTGATTTTTTTTTATTTTTTATTTTTTTTATTTTTTTTTTGTTCTAATAGAACCCCATGTCATTCGAAGCATGTGTGTCAATTTTTACCTCCCTATCTACATTATTCCGTGGTTTGTTAAGTTTTCAAATTTATACTGACTTTTTGATCACCCTGTACTATCAAGTGATTCAGTGTGTCCTCGTGAAATAACACGATAAAAACACACGAGTAGCCGACATAAGCGCTCTCACCCCCAGGTGCAATAACATTGTGGTCGACTAATAAAATTCTAACCCGGAGCAATTCATTAAGTACATATAAATGAGACATAAACAGATAAAACACTACAGAGGGGCCCACAAAAATGTAGAGTCTTTGATAGTTAATAGTAATGGAACAAAATGACATACCTTTACCATTCTCGTACGGAGGGAAGGTTATTTTGTGTTTAAAGTGACCCGCATTAGCAGCCAAAGAACATCGATGCCGCTGAACTGTTGATCGAACTACGGCTGTCATGGTTGCCGGTGTGATAGCTGCACAGGATGCCTCGATGGTTTCTCGTATCTCGTTTTGTGTAGCTGGGGTCTGTTGATAAACTTCATTCTTCAAGGTCCCCCGTAGGTAGAAGTTGAGAGGTTTAAGGTCCGAAGGTACTCAACAGTTCCTCTCCGACCTATACATCGTCCCGTTAGAGTTTCATCCAAGTAGGCTGTGACATCTCTGCGGTAGTGAGGCGGAGCGCCATCTTGTTGCAGGTAAAATCTTTCGTTTCCAAACGCCTCTGGGATGGGAGGCAAATCGATGTTTGCAGCTTATGAAGATACCCCTTACCATTTATGGTACCCTCAAAGAACAATGGCTCAATCAAATCGCACAATGACGGATCGCCGGCCGCAGTGGCCGAGCGGTTCTAGGCGCTTCAGTCAGGAAACGTGCGACCGCTGCGGTCGCAGGTTCGAATCCTGCCTCGGGCATGGATGTGTGTGATGTCCTTAGGTTAGTTAGGTTTAAGTAGTTCTAAGTCCAGGGGACCGATGACTTCAGATGTTAAGTCCCACAGTGCTTAGAGCCATTTAAACCAATGACAGATCACATCGCACATTAACACCCGACAAATTAACATATTTGTTCGCGTGACCGTGACGATATTCAGGAGCCCAGTACACACAGTAGTGGTGGTTTACAGTACCAATCAGTCTGAATTGCACCTCGTCAGACCAGATAACCATCCCTGTAAATCGTTAATCCTCGCAAGCATGCCTCCAAACCATTCGCAGTACTCCCTCCTTTGATCCGGCCCGTCCTCGTTCATAGCGTGCAACGATCTTGGAATGTACACTTTCCACAATCCTAAGAATTCGTCGCACTCTTGATCGGCTTACCCCGCTGCACCCTACTTCACAGATTTTTGAGATGACCTAGTAAACACAGCAGCGCTGGAAGCTGGACTTGTTGATGTTTTTGGTCGGCCAGACCTTTCCTGCCCAGTACTGTCGGCTTCAAATTTATCCCAAATACGATAAATTGATGTACGTGTTGGTGGCTGAGGTCCGTACACATTGCTTCATTTACGTTGTACCTCCACCATGTTTTCGCAATTCCAGTACCACTTGCGTTGCCCAAACGACAACCTTACTGCATTCAATGCTGCACTGTCATCTGCTGCAAAACGAGCGCGAAGACCTGGTGAGAAAACAATGGGCTACACTACCGCGCAAAATTTCAACGAAACGTCATTTTGTTCTAAAGATATTGACTATCAAAGAGTGTCTACATTTTTCTGAGCCCCACTTTATTGAGTAAGGGCTGCTGTTGCAATAAATAACTCTGGAAATGTGGGTGGGCAGTGCAAGTTATGCGGAAAATTCCTTTCACCAAGCTGGCTAATTTGGTGCGTATTGGGTTATTAATATTAATAGTTGAGATCTGTTAGAATTCAGAATGTGGTTGGTGGGAAACTTTAATTATTAAGCAGGACAATCAACAAACAAATAAATGATTGCTGATTGGAATAAAGTTAATGTTAGCGCAAAAAATGAGTGATGGCTCGGCTTTAGATAATGTGTCTGTAAGGAGTTTTGACTTAAAGTGATACTTAAGTGATTACAAAGGTCTCAGTATACACGGTTATATCAAGACGCTTTGTAGACAACTACGTAAAGTTCTGGCATTCAGAGTAGCTTTTTGCAGCACAGAACGTAATTCTAATCTGAGATGTTGTTGGAGAATTTTTGAAGGGTACATTGAAAACTGACTTGAATTTACGAATGCACTTTAATAATGTCTATCAATGGGAATTCGTATTGACAACTCACAGCAGTGTCTTGTCTGTTGACAATCGGCAGTGCGATTTGCAGAGATATGTGTGCTGCAACTTCCTACCTGAGACGACTGTTGTAGGATCTCTGGTGTCGATGCTCCGCTGTCTCGTTGCTGTCCGACCCGCCAAAACACTCCATAGTAAACTTTCCATGTTTCAGAAGGAAGGGACAGGCTGATAGAGTAAATTTAGCATTAAGAACACAAGATGATTTCCAGAAAACAGTAGTGGACGGACGGTCGACTATGTATTCTGACACGCAGTCCGCCTGTTTATTTTTCACAACGACAGAATGAAATTGTTAGGAACCCAGCCCTTACATAAATTCCAGAAGCGGTTTCGAGCATACGGATCCTGACCATACACAGTTCACTGTCTGAAGTAACGACAGTTTCTCTCGCTCGTAAGTGTTCAGCTTTACTCGTAACTGTAGCTTACAATCACTCACTATCGCCCCTCAGCTGTCTCTTTGCAACACTTTCCACAGATATTAATTTTTCTAATGGGTTAAAGCTTCTCGAATTACAACGAAATTACATAATACATGGGAACAACACTACACAAAAAATAGTAATATTGATTCTACATAATACAGTACATTGCCTCTCTATATACAAAATCATTATAATGCAAGATGAGCAACGTTAACACAGAAAAGAAAAAAATACAGAAAAAATACATACAGATTTCATTAATGATTTACAGAACAACGATGAGTAGTAGTAGGTGTACAGTATAACAACATAAACCAAGTAAGGCCGTTACAAGGCGGGCACTGATCTGAAACTTCCTGGAAGATTTAAACATACAGGGTTGGAGTCCCGTTACGGCACACGGTTTTAGTCTGACAAGAAATTATTTCCGAATATGGTTGTTTTATCAAGCGTATTCTACCAATTTCCTGTTGTGATTTAGTTGGGACGCTCGTCTTCTCCCTGAAAAAAAAGTTGTAAAGTCCACTGATGTTACGAGATCACGAAAATATATGGACTAAGATGCTATTGCTGTATTTGCGTAAGATAGGAATGCGACGGCGGCAGTGTTGTTCTCTTGCGTCGTACACGATTAACTTTGAAGCCATGTTTGTTCAGCTGCTCTCGGCAGCATTTCTATTTCTTTGGCAACAGCAGGCGGTTTGAAGAGCCTCCCAGAATCCCCCTCCTCCCTTCCCCGTGTAGGGTGCGGCCCTACGTTTAGACTGGTCTGTGATTGATGTTGACACATGAGCCTGCTGCGTTGGACTCCCTCGTGCCTGCCTTTGTGAGCCGAGGGGCGTGCCTGCGCATACGACCAATAGTTCGATAGGCTGTAACACTTGGAAGGTGTGCTAGTCGCTCTGCACTCGGTAAACTTAATTGTGGGTTTATGAAATCCGAAGACGGAAACAGAACAGTAAAACTCCTTTAAATCGAAGCATATTCTGTTATTAAAAATGGATATGAGAACAAAGTATAGAAGCAACAGAGGAAGCCATTCGTACTTTTATCTAATATTAACCTTGCAACAGGCGGCGTTTTGCGTGGCGAGCTCAGGTGCGTTACCGCGTTGTATCAAAATAATCAGATTATTTCACATTCTTAGAATATTTTTTTAACTAGTTGTGGAGCGTTTATGTACAGATATCTGTCGCTGTAGTAAATTTATATTTGAAAACCTTCAAGTGTCATTTGTACTTCGAATAACCCAAATTACTGACAGAGACTTCATTATAATTCAGCCTAACTTACACGGATACTAGACTATGCAGGCGTGAAACAATATAAATAAGATCTCTTACTCTGATTTATTATCGTTTTGGGGTTTCGTTACAGTCAGACCAGAGACTTCACTTTTATTTCAGACTGATTTTTGTCACATTTCGAAACAAAGTTCGTCATTTTGTTCCCTTTGTATGTATCTCACCTTTTCCTTTCGTCATTACATCTTTTTTTCCCTCGTCATTTTTTTCTTATTCGTTGTCGCCGCCTCCTCTTCCTCTTTTTCCTCTTCCTCTTCATATGTTTGTTTAATATGTTTTAGTTATCATCATTTCCTTCCAAGTATTAGGTGTTGCAATCACCTGTTCCGGTGTCTTTCATCCATCCATCCACCCATCCATCCATCCCTTACGAGGCCTACCTAGTTCTTTCTTTCCAGTCGGCCGATAATTCATTATCTTTATTGGCAATCTGTTTTCTGTAATTTTGTCAACGTGATCCTTCCATTTCATTCTATTCTCTTCTCTTCTCTCTGAAAAGATTTTTAAATCTGGTCGTATTGTTTCAGTCCTTATTTTATACACTTTATTACAGCCTGTTACACACAGTACCTCATGAACTTCCTCTCTGCTGCTTGTATACGCGATTTTTTTGTTACTGTCCATGATTAGGATACATATACAAGATTAAATTATACCATAACTTTATAAAATTTCGTTCCTGTTTATTGTCTTGTTTTTCTTCCCGAAGTTCTTCCAGTTGTTCCGCAGACATCTGAGTATTTATTAACCGTCTTCTCCTCATCTTTTCATAGTTAAAACTAATATCATATCCTAAATAACTGAAGTTGGCTACTTGCTATAAAATTTTCTCATTTATTATTATTTTCGATCTAACTGGATTCTTTCCTTTGATAGCCATTATCTTTGTCTTACTTGCAGATGTAGTTAAGTAGTAGTATATTGCGTTTTGGCTCAATCTCTCTATTGCTCTTTGTAAATGACCTTCTTTTTGCCGTATAATTGTCGTGTCATCAATATATAACAGAGTATTTAATGGTACGCTAGTTCCTATTTTAATTCCTAGGTGTATTTCATCTTTCCACCTCATAACTAGGTTGTGAACATATAAATTCAATAATGTCGGTGATAGACAGCGTCCTTATCGAACACCTTGATTTATTAAAATTTCATCTGACATTTTCGGACCAGAACTTATAACTATTGCAAGTGATTAGTGTTATCAGTGACAGTACAATATTTTTGTTAGTAGCTAGTTCCGTAATTTAAAAAAATAAAAGGTATTGATATGGTGCCGGCTATAAATTGAAAGTAGTAACAGAAGAATATAGAAACAGAGCAGCTGAGCGGCATTTCGACTCTCCACCAACAGGGAAAAAAAACCATTCGCTGTGGCGAGCTAGTAAAGAAGAACTGAAAAAAAGAAGACTAAATGTGCAAACAGAGGACTAAATGCAAAATGGCCAAAACTAGATGATGACGTATTGAAATGGGTTCATGAACACCGTCAAAATGGCACTGGAATTAATACAAAAATGATTCAGATACATGTTAGTAAACTAGCGTTACAGTGGGACATAAGAGTTCTAAGGGTGAAGTTGGTTGGTGCTACAAGTTTAAGAAGTGTCATGGACTTAGCTTGCGAACCGAAACGCGTGACCGCTACGGTCGCAGGTTCGAATCCTGCCTCGGGCATGGATGTGTGTGATGTCCTTAGGTTAGTTAGGTTTAAGTAGTTCTAAGTTCTAGGGGACTGATGACCTCAGATGTTAAGTCCCATAGTGCTCAGAGTTATTTGAACCATTTTTTTGCGAACCGAAACGAAAATATCTCAGGAAATGCCACAAGAATATGAATAGGGAATATTATCTTTCCATCGCATTATTATACAACATCGAAAGAAAACCGCTGTGGCACTAACTAAGCCAAATAGCGAATATGGACGAAACTCCGCTGGTATTTGATGCGCCGAGTAACAGCACTATTGCCATGAAACGTGCTAAAACCGTAACTATAAAAACAAGAGGACATGAAAAAATGCACTGCACTGTTGTGCTTTCATGTTGTGCTGACAGTACTAAACTTAATCCAATGATCATTTTCAAGCGCAAGCCAATGCCAGAATCTCCTGAAATACCGCTGGTTGGTGGTGTTCACGTACACGACAGGGGTTGGCTGGACGAGGCTGGTATAAACTTATGGATTAACAGTGTGGGAGACAAGGGAAGATGCTTGATTGAAGAAGAGTCTCTTCTTGTGCTAGATTAGTTTGTCAGTCATTTGGAAAATTCTGTGAAAGAGAAATTGAATCAGGGAATACAGATTCAAAATGGTTCAAATGGCTCTGATCACTATGGGACTCAACTTCTCAGGTCATCAGTCCCCTAGAACTTAGAACTAGTTAAACCTAACTAACCTAAGGACATCACACACATCCATGCCCGAGGCGGGATTCGAACCTGCGACCGTAGCGGTCCCGCGGTTCCAGACTGTAGCGCCTAGAAACGCGTGGCCACTCCGGCCGGCGGAAATACAGAGCTTGCTGTTATTCGGGAGCACGTATTTCACAATTGCAACTTCTTGATGCCTCGACAAATAAACCATTTAAAGTGTGTATGAGAGAGGAGTGGAGGAAATGGATGATGGATGAAACCCAATATGAATTCAAACTGAAGGGAGCTTTAAAACGACCTTCAATCAAACAAGTGTGTCGGTGGATAAAACAGTCGTGGTCTAGAATGAGACCAAAACATTATTGTTAAATCTTTCAAGAAGTGTGGCAGTAAAGAGCATCTTACATATGAAGAGGACAACGATGACGAGGAAGAAGAAAGTTCAGATGACGATTTTCAGGGATTTTAAAGGTCAGTTCGGTTTTCTACACTAAGAACTTTTTAGTCTGGATTTGCAGTCTAGTGTTAAAAATGGTAAAAAAAAAATTTTAAATTTGCTTAAAACTTAGAGTGCGACTTATAGTCCGTAGCCTTTTATAGTCCATAAAATACGATGCACACGAACAGCCATTTTTATGCGTAATGTGTATGGGTTATAACTGACTGTTAAGAGTGAGGAACTGCGTATAAACAGCTCGTAGCAGCTGCTGCTAATACGTACGGCGTTAGTGCAGGGAGGCATGCAGAGTTTGTACAGCTGGCGAGTTGGCTTTAGGCCCTCACCCACGGTCGGCTCTGTCGCCGTTGAGTTGCGAGAGGCCGCGCCCGAAGAGCATCTGCCGGGACTGGATGACAGAGCAGTGGGCGCGCAGCCTCGCCTAGTGTTTGTCCTGTTGTTGAGGCGAGGGTGAGGGCCAAACACTGCGCAGGCGCGGGTCCGCTCCTCGCAGGGGCTGCCGAGTTTAATGTCCACGTCCTCGACAGATCTTCAACAGCGTCTCGTGTTCTTGCTCTACAGCAAGCACGGCTTACGCTTTGGATATAACTTCGGACAATCTGTCTGTGAGCGGCAATATGTCGTTATTTCGCTCCTCATTTACGGGGATATCCTGGAGATGAAAATTTGTTCCACCACCATAAGTGAAGCCGCTGCCTTCGGGAAGGAAGCCAAGGCAATAGCTTGTTTCTTTAAAAACTCCTTCCTCTGACACATATAACTTGCCATTGCCACCTCCCCCTCCCCCCCCCCCCCCCCGTCACCCCCCCCCCCCCTCCCCTCCGCTCAGTGTTCCACAGATGTCTAAAATTTTTATCATTTTAACAACAAAACATACAGAATATTTCAAAATTTTCATATATTCCTACACGAGATGGTACTGATGGAAACTAGAAGAAATACCTGCTTAGTTATGGGTCGTTTCCTTGTGACGAGTGACGTGTAGTATCCTCTGGTGTAGGCCATCACAACAAATGGGATAGTAAATTAGATCGACATGCACTCGTGGGTAGATGCAAATCATCGAGCAGTCACGGACGTGTGAGGCATCAGGGTCGCTATGGTATCAATGTATGGGCAGGAACTGTCGAAGTTAGCCTTACAGGGCCATTATACTTTACCAAGCACATTAAATGTGCATGACCGCTTTTTGCACGATAAGGTAGCAGCGTTGTTGGAGAACGTCACCCTTGTAGAAAGACAACAACTGTGGTTTATGCACGAAGGAGGACCACCTCATTTCGTACGGACCGTGCGACAGTACCCCACCGCGACGTTTCATGGGTGATGAATTCGTCAAGGGGATCCTGTAGCAAGGCCTTCCAGTTCACCGGACCTGAATTTAAAAGCACTAGCCTGTGCCTAACACATCGACAGTGTGTAGGCGTTATAAGTGTGTGTGACCGATGCATTTGACGCAACACAAATAATATATATGAAGATAGTAACTGTTCTCGAAAGAACAGATACTATTGATGACCGTGCAGCTTCTCTGAAATAAAAGATAGTTAATTGAACCCTCAGCTACCGACAGGTTTTGTTGACGTACCTCAATGGGAACAGCTGAAAATGTGTGCCCCGACCGGGACTCGAACCCGGGATCTCCTGCTTACATGGCAAACGCTCTATCCATCCCATCTGAGCCACCGAGGACACAGATGAATAGCACGACTGCAAGGACTTATCCGTAAATGTGTGGATCTCACGGGAAGCGTGCAAGGGATAAGTCCCTGCTATTCATGCGTGTCCTCGGTGGCTCACATGGATAGAGCGTCTGCCATGTAAGGAGGAGATCGCGGGTTCGAGTCCCGGTCGGGGCACACATTTTCAGCTGTCCCCATCGATGTATATCAACAACACCTGTCGGTAGCTGAGGGTTCAATTAATTATCATTTATTCAACACAAATAATGCCAGGTGTATTCGAAAGAGTGCGTGATTCACTGCGAAGAAGGGCTGAAGGATATCGGGATACGTGGTAATCACACGCAGCAGTGCCTATAGCGTCTGCTTCTACGTAACAAATGGAAATGAGAGGACAGATAGGCCCATACATCAACAGGTACTGCTTTTCGGACGTATCATTACATCGATTAAAATGTTTCCGTTAGAATGCAGTACAGTCTAGAATCGGTACGCTAATCGGGCAAAAAAGCCGTGAGCGTTGAGGCAATCACTGCACCGACGCACCGGGTTGAACCTATCCGATTGGTAAAACATCGCGTCTTGTCGCATAAAGAAATCCGTAACTGCCTGCTGCACATCCTCGTCCAGCAGGAATCATCGCCCCTTGAAGGCCTTTTTTAAGGTCCCGAAGACGTGATAATCGAAGGGGAGACATAGGACGGGTGAACGAGTGTTTCCCACTTGAGATGACGTAACTTCTACGGTATGAGATTTGCGTTGTGGGGTCGCGTGCTGCTCCATACTTATTCTTCATCCTCCGGCGGATGTCTATCAGTGTTGGTCCTTCGGCAGCCAAGAAGAGAACAACAGCACGTTGGTCCCGTTCGTCCACATTGGTAATGATGTCTCCATACGTCACGTTTCCACATTTACGGCGCACACACACATGTCGGAAAGATACGAATATCACACAAATAGCCCGCAGCTCGTGGTCGTGCGGTAGCGTTCTCGCTTCCCGCGCCCGGATTCCCGGGTTCGATTTCCGGCGGGGTCGGGGATTTTCTCTGCCTCGTGATGACTGGGTGTTGTGTGATGTCCTTAGGTTAGTTAGGTTTAAGTAGTTCTAAGTTCTAGGGGACTGATGACCATAGATGTTAAGTCCCATAGTGCTCAGAGCCATTTGAGAATCACACAGATACCTTGCCTACATGTCGGTGCTTATATACTCGCACTGGAATCGCGGGACGTTCTAGATATGCTGCAGCAACGTCCACAAATGTAAACTTATTGATCACCCTTTATAGGAACTTTTCTTCTAGTTTTGACCAGTACTACCACCTGTACGAATACGTGGCATTACTTTTAAACACCCTGTATAAAATCCTTTAATAGTATAATAATTTGTTCACATGAGTGCTTAGCACATAGTTTTGCACAAACGGCTAAGGAACAGTAGTTCAGAGAAATACAGCGTTTGATAAGCATTCATCCGAAAATTTTGGAAGTCTTATGTGTCATACGATTTGTTGAAGAACTATATCAACAATCTCTCATAACTTTACCATCATCATAGCTTACAGAACGTAAAATCGAAGTCTGCACTTAGCATTATCAGTATTTCACTGAGAAATATGATTACGAACGCTGTGGCTATGCGAGCGAGTAAATAGAGTATCGCTGTTTCTTTGTGCCTACGTCCGGGAAAGCTATTTTGTATTAAAAGGAGAAGGTCCAGTTCTGCCTTCCTTACTCAGATGCCTGCGGTTTGCCGTTTCTACCTTCGTTCTCAAGAACTTTGTTTAATCTGTTGTTGGCAGCAGTTGCGGCCATATTGGTCACTTTCCTTACTGGATTGGAAGGCTGGAAGTACATCCACGTGGGCACGCCCTCACGCAAGCAACTGAAAAATAACCTATGTTAAATATAGCTTGTAATTTCGAGACTTTCTTCCCATTTCCGAGAAGAGTAATTTGCATGCTACTTCGTCTTCCGAAAGTTAGCTGTGAAATTTGGAAACTGATAATCATGCAGAAATATACACGACTCTACTAAAAATCTTTTTCTGGGGGTTTCATCATGAGCCCCCTCCCCTTGAAACATGCCTCCGCCCCCCCTCCCCCTGCCGCCCCACAGCACTGCATGTAGCTACGGAGTTCGGTGCAACTTATCTACATTTACATCTACATTTATACTCCGCAAGCCACCCAGCGGTGTGTGGCGGAGGGCACTTTACGTGCCACTGTCATTACCTCCCTTTTCTGTTCCAGTCGCGTATGGTTCGCGGGAAGAACGACTGTCTGAAAGCCTCCGTGCGCGCTCGAATCTCTCTAATTTTACATTCGTGATCTCCTCGGGAGGTATAAGTAGGGGGAAGCAATATATTCGATACCTCATCCAGAAACGCACCCTCTCAAAACCTGGCGAGCAAGCTACACCGCGATTCAGAGCGCCTCTCTTGCAGAGTCTGCCACTTGAGTTTGCTAAACATCTCCGTAACGCTATCACGCTTACCAGATAACCCTGTGACGAAACGCGCCGCTCTTCTTTGGATCTACTCTATCTCCTCCGTCAACCCGATCTGGTACGGATCCCACACTGATGAGCAATACTCAAGTATAGGTCGAACGAGTGTTTTGTAAGCCACCTCGTTTGTTGATGGACTACATTTTCTAAGGACTCTCCCAATGAATCTCAACCTGGTACCCGCCTTACCAACAATTAATTTTATATGATCATTCCACTTCAAATCGTTCCGCACGCATACTCCCGGATATTTTACAGAAGTAACTGCTACCAGTTACTTCGCCTAAAGACATAGTGGTTCACATATAAGGGTTGGAAAAAATGTGGAATCACCAAAAACAATACACTACCATGCCTACTGCGATATAGCAAACTTATTGGTGCCGGCCGGGGTGGCCGAGCGGTTCTAGGCGCTACAGTCTGGAACCGTGCGACCGCTACGGTCGCAGGTTCGAATCCTACCTCGGGCATGGATGTGTGTGATGTCCTTAGGTTTAAGTAGTTCTAAGTTCTAGGGGACTGATGACTTCAGAAGTTAAGTCCCATAGTGTTCAGAGCCATTTGAACCATTTTATTGGCGTTCAGAGCAGCTGATAATCTCTGAATGGATAAATACGAGTCGTGTATGGTTTCCAAACGAATTTTATACCATTATTCGTACAAAATAGTGACAAGCCGAGGTGACGATGATGGAGGGGGATAGCGATACTGCATCTTCCAAAGCAGATCACAAAGGCTGAATAATGTTGAGATCTAGTGTCTGTGGTCGTCAGGAGAGATCTGGCAATTCATCCTGTTGGTCACAAAACCAGTCCTGGACTGTTCGAGCACTGTGATCAGGGGCCCTGTCTTCAAAGCAATTATCACCATTGGGAGTAAACATTGTACCATGGGACGGAGGAAACATTGTGCCATGGGACAAACGCCACCACCACAAAAAAAAAAAAAAAAAAAAATTAAAAAATCGTTAGATAATAATTGGCAGTAATGCGATCTTGTAGAGTATTTATGGGGCCAATGGAATACAACGATATAGCCGCCAAATTATCACCGAACCCCTCCATTTTCCAGTCTTGGGGCGTAAACTCGGAAACCGTGCGAGACACGACAGATCAGGCCAAATGACATTCTTCCATTGCTCCAGAGTCCAGGTTTTATCACTTCCGCCCAGCTCGCCGTGCAATTGCCTGCTTATGGAGCTCCCTTCGTGTTGCTTTGTTGCTGGCGAATGCGACATTCACTTCTGCAGCGACTTTTGTATCTGCCGTCCTCTTATTTTTCATCATTATTCTCATCAATGATCGTACGTCACGATCACTCAATGCACATTTTCGTACGCCTAGTGACTCTAGCGGATGATATTTTTCCGCATTCCCTGTACGCAGTATAAATCTTCGATAAGGTGCCTCTTGAAATACCATACACTTCGGCTCCTTTGCTTGCGGAAGTATCTGCCACATGAACAACAATTTGCACACCTTCGAATTCAAATAGCACCGAAATAATGCACACACAACTACACAGATCACTGTTAAGACCAAGACTGACACTTGTAACGTATTGAGGACACCGGACAGGTTCTGTTCGTGGTCAAATGCAACAGCAGCACCTGCAGGCTTGACTAGCATCTGCATGCTTCATGTGCAAGCATATATTTTTCGCGATGTCTCCATATTTTCGTTCAACACCTGAATCTACGTAGGCTACTTCCTTCTGCAATAAATTTTGAATGAAAGGAGTGATGCGTAGCGGTTTTGAAGGTCGAAGACCTAATACATCCGGATCTGAGTGTTTTTCTGCTGTCGAACTATGGCAAAGGAAATACAGGGATCGCATATAAAACAGAATATATTATAAGTGTCGCTGCAACAGACTTTAGAACGAACCTTGCATCAGCGCCTATGAAATGAGGAGTTATATAATGATCCATGTTCAACAATCTCAAACGGCACCGAATGTTGCCATCGGTCTTCTCTTGCATCACTCTTCAATACACAACAATGGAAGTCGAAAGTATCATCCTAGGATACAGGAAGTTCAGCTGAATTCTGGATGCATTTGATTTCTTGCGTCTCAAGGCCCACGTAGCGCTCTACGTTGACACAAAAGATCGAAAACATCCAAGTAATTTTTTCCCCACTCACTTGCGTGGACAAGTCTCAGCTGTAACAAAAATAAGTTTTTCTCTTAGGTTGTTAAGTTCCAAATCGCTAAACTGCGTACAAAGGATTGTAGCGTTACTATGACAAACACAAATGTTGCGCTAACAGCGAAAGCACAATAATATTAGTCGGTTCCAGCGAGGAGAAATCTCCGTTCGCAGTCTAATTTCACTGTTCTATGTGAGACGGAATTACAAATTAGGCTGCACAGAGTTACGATCTCTTTCGAATTGCGGAAAGAGTTTTTCGTTGTCGTGTTTACACTTGAGGCCTGAGTACATTTCCTACGATAGACATAGGATTTCCGAGCGTCAGTCACTTTTTACACGAACCGTACTTATCTTTAGCTGTCCTGATTTAGTGAGCCTGGTAATGTGAGGTTATCAGTGCTTTCCAAACTTTCGGTAAAGAGAGAGAACGATTTCCTGTGGACGTCAGTGAACGCTTGAGGAGAATAGGGGGGAAGTGATTCAGGAAGAGGGTTTAAAAATTTTACGTACGCCAATTAATGCGCGCGAAAGATTCATGGGTAAAAATGCGAAATGGTCGAACATTATTGTACTTCTACATTTTGCGGGCTTGGAATGAGTAACTCGCATATGAATAAAGGCACATTCATATTCCTCTGCACAGAATTAGTGAATGTTGTGTCACCAGCCTTTGTTTGTGTCAGAACCTTTGCCACTAAAGGAGAAGGTTGGTTTAGCAATTTAGAAATAAGTCAGCTATGAAGGATGTAGGTTTAACGGCTGGAACTTTGGTTCCGCTAATTCAGGAACTATGTCAGCGTCTCTTTCTACCTAATAAAGATAAAACTTGATTCTCTTCAGTTAAACTAGTGAAATCAGTAGCTTCGTCGTCGTTAACAAGCTTCTTTTCCTTCACTCCACACAAATTAACTTGGTCCACGTTAACCAACATTTTTGAAATGACAACAAAGTCAAAAGTATCCGGACACCTGGTAACGGACATTAATATGGGGTGAAATTGCAATGAATCCAGAGCTTTAGCTGCTTACAGGCGTTGATAAATATCAACGGGGACAGTTGAAATGTGTGCCCCGACCGGGACTCGAACCCGGGATCTCCTGCTTACAAGGCAGACGCTCTATCCGTCTTAGCCACCGAGGACACAGAGGATAGTTCGACTGCAGAAATTTATCTCCGACACGCTCCCCGTGAGACCCACATTCCCAAATTACTGTCCACACACTACATTCGTAGTGCCCCTGCCCACTATACTCATTACTCGCGGCAGGCAATGTACCGATTCCCGTAAGAGTTCGGACAATATGAGTGCATCCGCACTGAAGAAGATCATGGGCCGATTAGCCTTATCTTTATGAAGATGGTATCTGTTCTTTCGGACATGTGCGATGGAACAGATACCATCTTCATATATTCATATGGGGTGTGGCCCTTTCGTCTTTATGGTTGCTTGAGCTCCACTCAGGGACACTTTCAGTGACATGTCTGAATGTCTGTGGAGGAGTGACAGCCTATTCTTGTTCGTTAGCCGAAACCGGAGAGGGACTGCTACGGTCGCAGGTTCGAATCCTGCCTCGGGCATGGGTGTGTGTGATGTCCTTAGGTTAGTTAGGTTTAAGTAGTTCTAAGTTCTAGGGGACTTATGACCTAAGATGTTGAGTCCCATAGTGCTCAGAGCCATTTGAACCATTTTTTGAAACCGGAGAAGCTATTGATCTCGGACGCTGGGATCTGGAGGGAAGTCGAAGTTATGACTCATTCCATTGGATTCAATTCGGGACCCTGGGCAGTCCAGTCCATTTCAGGAATGTTGTTGTTCACAAACTGTTGCTTCACAGACGCTGCTTCATGAATTGATGACACTGTCAATTTGATACAGTCAAGCATCGTCTCCAAACTCTTCCTCTACTGTATGCTGTACACAGTGCAATTAAATATTTTCATTTCCTCCCGCATTTAGCGTTTTCTAAAGCACTGTAAGGAAACCACCCTCCGTATCGTATCACCATCTCCTCCTTACTTAACTGTTCTACATCTACGTACATACTACGCAAGCTGGCTTACGGTGCGTGGCAGAGAGTACCCTGTAGCACCAGTAGTCATTTCATTTCCTGTTCCAGCTGCAAAGCCAGCCGTTGTGGCCGAGTGGTTCTAGACGCTTCAGTCAGAAACCGCGCTGCTGCTACGGTCGAAGGTTCGAATCTGCCTCGGGCATGGATGTGTGTGATGTCCTTCGGTTTGTTAGGTTTAAGTACAAGTGTGAGTCAAAGCAAAACCTTAAATTTGTAATAGCAAATCGAAATTTCGCGCCGTTATCTTGTAAGTTGGTAAGTGTGCTACAAACAGCGTGCAAAATGGCCTGTAGGTGGCAGCATAGTGCAGATGCACACATACCGTCGCAGTATCAGTATAAAGATGGCTGCCCCACTTGCGAATTGCACCAGGGAAGAACAGCGTTCTGTTATTCGGTTTTTGGATAGTGAAGGTGTGAAACCCATTAAAATTCATCGACGAATGAAGGTTCAGTACGGTGATGCATGTTTGCACAGCAGCAAGTCTACGAATGGAGTAGGAAGTTCGCATATGGTGTGACCTCAGTGGAAGATGCTCCCCGTCCAGGTCAGGCACAACGAGTTGTGACTCAACAGAACATTGCAGCAGTTGAAGCCACAGTGAAGGAAAACCGCCGAGTGACACTGAATGACGTTGTAGCATGTTTACAGATTAGTCATGGGTCAGCACGCCACATTGTGCACGATGTGCTCCAGTCTCACAAAGTGTCTGCAAGATGGGTGCCATGGCAGCTGACTCCTGAAATGAGAGAACGACGTGTTGATGCTTGCGAAGAACTTCTTCGGCGCTCTGAACGAGAAGGTGATGGCTTCCTTGCAAGAATCGTTACTGGGAATGAACCTGAGTTCACTTCCACCAACCGGAAATGAAGAGAGCGAGCAAGGAATGGCGAGTTCAAAGGTTCTAATGCGTGTGAAATGTTATGGCACTTGTGGATGTTTCAAAAAAATGTTCAAATGTGTGTCACATCTTATGGGACTTAACTGCTAAGGTCATCAGTCCCTAAGTTTACACACTACTTAACCTAAATTATCCTAAGGACAAACACACACACCCATGTCCGAGGGAGGACTCGAACCTCCGCCGGGATCAGCCGCACAGTCCGTGACTGCAGCGCGTAAGACCGCTCGGCTAAACCCGCGCAGCACAAGGAATGGCGCCATTCCTCATCACCAAAACCTAAGAAGTTTCGAGCAGAACCGTCTGCAGGGAAGGTTATGCTGTCCCTCTTTTGGGACGAAAAGGCGTCATTTTGGAGCATTACATGCCTAGAGGGTCCACTGTCATCAGTGCATCATACACAGATCTCCTCAAAAATCATCTGCGGCCTGCAATCAAATCAAAGCGACATGGATGCTGTCATCAGGTGTCCTTTTGCAACATGACAATACAAGGCCCCACACTGCTCGTACAACAGTTGCGACAGTCACCTACCTGCGTTTTGAGTGTCTTCCTCATCCACCATACTCACCGGAACTTGCCCCAAGTGATTTCCGTATGTTTGGACCACTCAAGGACGCAATGGGAGGAAAGAAGATCCGTTCTGATGAAGAGGTACGCCACGCATTGCATGAGTGGTTTCGCGGACTACCAAAATAATTTTTTTCTAAAGGAATTTATGCACTTTGTAAGCGCTGGAGGACTTGCATTGAGCGTGGGGGAGATTATGTTGAAAAGTGATACAGCTGTGTACCACTTCTGCACAATAAATAATATTTAAAAAAATATTTAAGGTTTTCATTTGACTCACCCTCGTAGTTCTAAGTCTAGGGGACTGATGAAATCAGATGTTAAGTCCCATAGTGCTCAGAGCCATTTGAACCAGTCGCAAATAGAGCGAGGGGAAAACGACGGTCTATATGCCTCCGTATGAGTCCTAATTTGTCATATGGCTTATATTCGTGGTCCTTTCGCAAACTGTATGTTGGCGGCAGTATAATCGTTTTGGAGTCAGCTGCAAATGCCGGTTATCTAAAGTTTCTCAGTAGTGTTCCTGGAAAAGAACGTCTAGGTATTCCCATCTGAGCTCCCGAAACACCTCCTTAACACTGCATGTTGTTCGAACCTACCAGTAACAGATGTAGCACTGCTTGCACCACAAAAGATGCCAGGTAGCGTTCTCTAGGCATTCGCCAAACCTAAACCTTTCCATCGGATTGCCACAGGCTATAGCGTGATTCGTCACTCGTTTTCAGTCATCTGCCTTCCGATGACGTCGCTCGTTACGCCACCTCAAAGATCGCCAAGCACTGACTATATAGGGCGAAAAGTATTTAAACCGACAAACTCTGGGGGTTGTAGGGGACATCAAAACAAATATTTTTCCCTAATGTCATTTTTTCCTATGAGGTGTATTTAAACCGGTAGAGGAAGGTTTCTCTGGCGGCAAATTAATTAAACTAACAAACACTTTTCCATTTTTATGACCAAGAGACAACACAATAACACAATTCAATTACAGTAGATTTTCAAAAATACCTCCATTGACACGTAAACAAAGGTTACACCGACGGATCATGTTCTGTCTGACACGGGCAAAAACCTCAGGAGTATCCTGATTTGTTCCTGCTGCTGCTACTATCCGGGCAACCAGATCCTCTTCTGATGCAACAAGAGTTGCTTAAACAGGGTTGCATTCTCACACAAAAAAGTCCAGAGGGGACATATCTGGGGCTCGAGCACGCCATGGTACAGAACCACCTCCGCCAATCCATATTTCTGGGAACCGTCGGTCCAGGAATCGACGCACACGGCGACTGAAATGTGCCGGCTCCATGTCATGTTGGAACCATATGCGTTGTCTTGTAGGGAGCGGGACGTCTTCCAGCAATTCTGGCAATGCCCTGGCGAGAAAATTGTAATATTGCCTGCCATTTAATGGCCTAGGTAGCCGATACGGCCCAATTAAAGAGTACCCAACAACACCGACCCACACATTGACGAAGGACCGCACTTTATGAGCGCTAGTAACTGTGGCATGTGGGTTATCCTCACTCCAAACATGCGAACTGTGCATGTTGAAGACTCCATCACGCCCAAAAGTTGCTTCATCGGTAAACAACACAAGGATGGAAATGTAGGATGCATTTCACACTGTTCCAGGTACCACTGCGAGAACTGTGCTCTGGGTGAGTAAACTGGTTCCAGGTTGTGGACACGCTGTTAGTGCAATGGACGTAACAATTGCTCTCGAAGGACTGTTCTTACATTCGTCTATTTAGTCCCCATGTTACGTGCAATTGCAAGAGTGCTGATTGAAGGATGCCGTCAGACATCTTCCTCAAATTGCAGCGTTCTTACCGTGCGACGGCGACCCTAACCAGGTAATCCACTAAATGACCCGGTCTCACGCAGACGTTGGTACACAGCAGCAAAGGTCGTATGAAGCGGGATACGGCGATAAGGATATTATTGTTGATAAACCCGCTGTGCAGCTCGTCCGTTGTGTTGCGCTACGTAGTACGCACCAACCATATCAGTGTACTCACTCCAGGTGTATCGCTCCATTAGTAAACAGAGACAATGCACTACTACACTGGTGGACAGCAGTTGCCTACAACTGAAGAGCGTAATACGGCCTCCTCATAGGAAAAAATGACATTAGGGAAAAATATTTGTTTTGATGTCCCCTACAACCTCCCAGAGTTTGTCGGTTTAAATACTTTTCACCCTGTAGAAATGTGAGGCTGATGAGATACTCGTCCTCTGTACCCCATTCTCTTTAACTCCTTGCGCACAGCCACTGTACTGGCGGACTGCTGATAGCACTTTAGAACTCACGAGTGACTTCTTGCGCTGATTTCTTGTGATTTCTTACACCGATCCTCCGCCATACTCGACGGCCCCCGTCTGTCAGCACAAGATGTGTGCCTCGTCTTGGTTTTAGCTGTATTTTTTCCTTTCCGTTTTCGTATCGCAATCACATCAACTTTAGAAGGGTCGAAATGTCCCTAATAGATTTGTACTCATATAACGTCAAATGAGTAGACTGAACCGTGGATTTAATTTTCAAAAAATATTCTTAAAAATTTATTTTATTTACTAGCGATTCATCAAGAACATTAACACATTTAATCACACTATGTGAGCGTGGAAGTAGTTGCCAGGGAATCACTGACGAAATCAAAATCAAATTGCTTTTAATAATTGGTAATTTAATTCCTAGAAGCCTTTTTTTAAAAGAAACAGAGTTAAAATTATAAGCAGAAAGCACCCTCTAAATATCAAGTTACAATTTATT
Organism: Schistocerca americana; assembly: GCF_021461395.2. Classification (NCBI taxonomy): domain Eukaryota; kingdom Metazoa; phylum Arthropoda; class Insecta; order Orthoptera; family Acrididae; genus Schistocerca; species Schistocerca americana. The sequence continues at coordinate 365,474,571 of NC_060124.1, read as the reverse complement.
CAGAGGCAGAAAGAAACAAATTTTTGACTGTATGAGGTTTCGGGCTGAGAACCTTGCCGCTCCCTTTTGACACGGCTGTAGTCACGACCGCTCACAACAACCTCTGAAAGACTACACTGGTGCAAATCTGCAACACACCAGATTACCATAAAGTAAAAGTTTTAACAATTCACACAAGCACACAAACTATGCACCCCGTAGGAGGGATGGAAATGGTACAAAACACTAAAATTAAAATATTGACTTTGCCACCGAAGGTGCAACTAGATTTTAACTTCTAAGAAAGTCTTACGGTGAAAGGGTGGCAACTTTATATACTAAAATGATCATTTAAATAAAAGCCCACGAAATGCAATCTTATCTAAAATTCTACAGAGTTGGCCAAACAAGTTACGATGCTCTACAGTATACAGATATCGCCTCTAAAGATGATAGGCAAGATCTTGCTTCAGGAATTAGGCCGTTACACGCCAAGCAATAAATTCGTTAACACACTAAATCCGACAAACATGACAGAGGCAGCTCCGAGCGACAGAGATATACTAACTGCCTAACAAATGCGGACGAGAGACAGACGAGCAAGCTGGGGACGAGAGACTGACCAAGAAAACAAGTAGAATTTAACAAGAGTAATCACACAACATATCACCAATCACCTAACTTCCAATAAACCACGATTTCTCGAGAAGACCTGGCGCAGCACCCCCAAATCGCTCTCCCGAACCGTCCGCTGCCAGCCGCTTCAAGGGACGCAGGAAGGCGCGCCGATCTCCCGTCTTTCCTGGTCCGCACCAACCGACTGACTGCCCGCTGCTCCGTCGCGACTGCATTGCTGGTGCGTCTCCCACTCACTTCCAGACACACAATGGCGGAAATACTGGCTCGGACCCAACCATGCAGAGGAAACACGCCCCCTGGCAAAACGACATCCTTGCACCAGGAAAGGACCGAGCCAAGCTCCACAAGATAGTAACTGAAGGGGCCCAGAAGCGCTCGGAGAACCAGTTCCACCACGGCGTCGCAGGTCGCACCGGCCAGACTGATGTCGTGGATTGACTCCTGTTGCTCTCGTGTCGACCGCGAATCCACTACCCTCCCTATACGCCGCGGCCCACTGCTCTCATGTGGCGACCTCACATGCGCCGACGCTCAAGACGGACCAGTCGTCTTGTGTCTCAGTGCGCGACCGACCAACCGATCCAACCTTGATAGGAACGACGGACATACTCGCACTCCGACCGACAAACAGACACTAACTGCCTCACAAATGCGGACGACAGACTGACCCAGACTGACTCCGACTGACTGACCAACTGGCGATCTCGTAGCGCCCCTTAAATGCACGTGAGCAGGCAACCTTTCCCCTTTCCCACCAGAGGGAGACACCAAAGCTGCGATTGCCACAGCGGCGCCACCGCCAGAAACGGAGGGCGACTGCTTCACACTACGCGCTGCGTCGCGCTCTTCAAAACAGCAATTTTTACCACGGCTCATAGACCATGTTCGAAGTCATTGAGCTCTGCCTGACAACATACTGGCGGGTTCGCATTCCTTGAAACGTAGTGGTGAATTCCGCATTACATAGGGGTTTCCGGATACTTCTGAGCGGATGGTGTATGTGTGGCAAACCTCAGCAGCGGGATCTGTAACCCGACATCCAAACCCGCATTCCTAGAATCGATGTTGCATTTACATGTCCATCTAGAAGCGGTACTGCGAAATCCTATTACGGAAACCGGATTTAGGAGCCCATATAAAAGTACGTGTGTGTGAGAGAGAGAGAGAGAGAGAGAGAGAGAGAGAGAGAGAGAGAGAGGGGGGGGGGGGGGGAGATAGATAGATAGATAGATAGATAGATAGATATATATAGAGAGAGAGAGAGAGAGATCTTTTTCTGTGTTTTATGAGCCACCAGATGCCTCGTCTTTGCACAGTGTTGCGCTGTTACGTACGCTGCTTTAGTTCTCTCACGAGTTTCCAGACATCATTTACCAGGACGGCGCACACAGGAGACCATTATAAGTTCCCCTTGTTGCAGCACCATCAAGCAAGCATTCCGTAGGCAGATTTTTGCGGTGAGTGTGCTCCTACTGCGCCACGCGCTGTCCTTGAGGAGACACTTGGCATTGATCTCGCCGCCTCGTGGCTTTCTTTGCCGTCGCGCGCCGCCTGAATGGAGGCGTGACTTGCGTGTTGACGCGCGCCCTCAATCGCCGCTTCTCACGCCCCTGAGTGCGCACTGCGGCACACAGTCTCTTCTGTAAACGCCGTCTCGACACGGTGTGGGAGGTCTGACAGATAAGGACACGCCTGTCTCCGCCGCGGAGGGCGGCGTAGTTCTAAAACCCTGCGCAAATACTCGGAAGCGCTTTTCTTCAGATCGTGCTCCGGCGATATCACTGAGGTAATATGAATATTATATGGCGGCAGCCAGTGATAAGGGGAAAAAAACTGAAATAATGAATGATGTGCCCCGCCGGTGGAAAAGAGACTTTTTGGAAAGGGTGGCAGAATTTTGCTATATCGGAAGCACAACAGATGAAGAAGCAATATGCAGGAAATATATAAATCTGTGAATCAAAGTGTAATGGCTGCAGCTCCGAATGAACTGAGATGAGTGCTAGAAAGTTTAATGTTAAATACAGAGAAACACACAGGCCACTGGGATAAAAATAGGTATGGGAAACTCGTGCCTTATTTATTTACATAGTTTACGCCCACATTGGAGCACTAGAATCAAGCCGGCCGGAGTGGCCGTGCGGTTCTAGGCGCTACAGTCTGGAACCGCTACGGTCGCAGGTTCGAATCCTGCCTCGGGCATGGATGTGTGTGATGTCCTTAGGTTAGTTAGGTTTAATTAGTTCTAGGCCACTGATGACCTCAGAAGTTAAGTTGCATAGTGCTCAGAGCCATTTGAACCATTTTGAACTAAAATCAAACATAATACAGCAGAGTCTCCAATAATTAAGTTTAAGTTTTAGCAGTCAACAATTTCTTCGTTTCCCAAAACTTCTTCATTCGCTGTGATCTGGCTGCTCATTCTTCTGCAGGTATGACATACTTCTTCCGTTCTGATGGTTTGAATGCCAGCCTTGCGTATTTGTTCTTCAGAAGCAGTTTCTCTTCTCTTTGTGGAATTTGGTGTGTGGTGATGTTCAGTTCATCCAGATCACTTTGTACTTCTTTAAACCAGATGTTTTTGGTTTTACTGTTCCAGAAGTAGTCAAAAAGCTGCTTCAGGATTCTAGTATTTGGTGGGCGAGATATGTGGCCGAAAAATCCAATCCTTCTTTTCCGCATTGTATCCAATAATGGATTCACTTTCTTTATACACTTCTGAATTGGGCAAAAGTCTCCACTGCCCATTAACTTGGTTTTTCTTACTGATAATTGTTCGGGGTATTCTTCTATCAACGTTCTGCAATTTGTCAGTTGTTGCTTGAGTATTTAGTCTGAATAGTGTTTCACTTGCATATGTTGCTTCCGGTTTAACGATGGAGGAGTAATATCGAAATTTAGCATTTATTGAGAGAGATAATTTTTTTTTGTAGGTTGGCCACGTGGTTCTCTGAGCTCGCTGAAGTTTTAATGTTCTACTATGTATTGATGCTCTTTCATTAACATTCCAGGCAATAATCTCACCAAGATATTTCAACTTTTTTACTACCTTAATTTTCTGATCGTTATGGAGTATGATATGGGATGTGTCAACTGGGAAGCTGGGCATTATTCGGTTTTCTCAAACGAAATTTGCAATCCGATCTTTCCTGCTAATCGTTCTAGTTGTTCTATCTGAACCTTTGCTTCATCAATATTGTTTGCCAACAGCGCCAAATCATCTGCAAATGCAAGGCAGCAAAGTTGAATCTTTCTTCCAATATTAACAGATGGTGGGCATATCTTGTTCCATTCACGCATGTTTTTCTCCAGCATGCCTTAATAACAGAACAAAAGCCATGAACACTGTCCAGGAAGTGTGTTTCATACAGAGGAAAAAAATAATCTCTCGATAACCAAAAAAGCACTATCAGAAGCACAATACTCCCGTTGATTCACAACTTACCATAAAAATAAAGTAAAAGTATACTCAAAATTTCACACACACACCTACACCAATGCGTCCGCACCACCACCACAATATTCACCCAACCGCCCTCCCCATCTGAACTTCCCACTCCTCAGTTCCCATGGTCCCTCGCTGAGCTAACAGCACGGTCAGGTGCTGTGCACAGCAAGATTATAATCGTGACATGTAACTGAGAGCAATGTAGTACTTGTAAATGTATTAGGTAACCTAACAGTGCTGCCGTGACACATTAAATATCTGAAAGCAAAATACTTATTGCTTAGCAACAAGTTATCTTTCTCATTTCTCCGTCGCCCTCCGAAGATGTCTAATAGAATTATAAACATGTTTTGATAATAACGAGAGTAAAATTTAGTTCTAAAAGACGAATCAAAGAAAGGCTAAAAATATTAACACTATACGTACGTAGTAGCAAGGATTTAACAAAGGGCTTTCTATATATAAAAAGAACATTGAAGAAAAGCTTTATTTGAAACATAGCTCTGTATGACTAAGAAATATGGGCATAGGGGTTGAGAGGCGATTAGAAGCCTTTGTAATATAGTCTAACAGTCAAATGGATTGACCAACTAATAAAAATGTTCTACAATGAGTCAAAGAGAAAATTGTTCATTAAAAATAAGTGATGAAACGGCGAGAGAGAATAGTTGCACACATATCGCGACACGAATAGTTGCTGAAAACTAGTTGAAGGCATGCTGAAGGAAAGAATCACAGCAGCAGTCTTAGATAATACTACGTAAGTCAGATTGTAGGTGATTTTGGGTGCAGCATTTACTCTGAAATGTGGGGGATAAATGGCAAACGGAAGGAATGGAGAGCTCTGTCGAACAAACCTTATGGTTTATGACCAAAACAACAACAACCAATGAAAGGCAATGCTAAACAGACTCTTTCCATCATTATAGTCATTCCCACCACCACCACCACCAACCACCACCACTACCACCACCACCACTACACACACCAACAATAACAATCACAACGTGGTCTTCCTATAACACTTTTGATTATTACCACTAGGGCAAGTCCCCCATAACGTTACTCCTTCGGCAGGAATCGAAGTTTGACCATGAGTGTGTGCTGTTGGGAAGAAATCAGCTTTTGTTTGGTTAAGGATTATTTTTCGAAAGGCAGTAGTTATAGTAGTTTTAACGGCAACTGTACCAATGACATTAAAGTTGTAAAGTAAAACTGTGATCATGTAAATCAAAAACGGTCGCTACCCCAGATAGGCAAAGTAATTCCAAGTAAATATAATACTAATCAATAAAGCTACTGTAGGGCACTTTACTTGTGACATAAATCAGTTTTGTAAATCGGACACGAAAATAACAACACACCACAGCATCTATTGGTAAAGTAGCTAACCATGAACAACGCAAATAAAGGCTTAAAATGTATTTGCAACAAACTACCTCCCATTAATGTACACTGTTATTTTGAAAGTGGGAAAGGTAACGTTTATTACAAAGTACCACGTGATAAGGGACGATCACAGATAAATTGGACAAGAAGTGACTTCAATACTTTACTATTGAAAGACAGTAATGTTGAAATGGTTAACAAACTGTTATGGTACACAGCATGGTTACTATTTGTTCTCGTGGCTAACATATAAGTCTGCATCATGTAGAGCATAAGTGGAACACGGAGTACCCTGAATCTGTTATGGTTTCAGTAAGTTGTTTGTACTCCCTGGATTTCGCACTAACACTTCTAACAAGACACAGTAAGGATACACACATAAACCCAAATATATGAATAAAACCACTACTACAAACCTGAAATGCAAATAAGAACTATGTACGTCTTTGAACTGTACTGTTTTTGTTATCACAGTGCTGTTGTGTTGCTTTTAATACTGAGCAAAGATTTTAATATGAACCGAAAGTAGGCACAGCAAAGAATCCTTTTCCTTTGTACTTCTTCTTTCGAAGCACTTTAACTACCCAATTTATTGCCCACATGGAATATGTCACACAAAAGGCTGTATAAACACTTGACAGAATTGTTACACGCCGGCCGCGGTGGTCTAGCGGTTCTAGGCGCTCAGTCCGGAACCACGCGATTGCTACGGTCGCAGGTTCGAATCCTACCTAGGGCATGGATGTTTGTGATGTCCTTAGGTTAGTTAGGTTTAAGTAGTTCTAAGTTATAGGGGACTGATGACCTCAGAAGTTAAGTCCCATAGTGCTCAGAGCCATTTGAAACAGTTGTTACGCCATGAAAATTAACAAACAATTTTGTTGTAAAGATTCTGAAGTTCAGTACTTTCGGAACACTGAGATACATTTCAGCACTAGGGAGAGGAACCTATCCAGGTAAATGACTGTGTTCTCGACACCCCGAAACTAGAATACTTATTATTTGAATTTTAAGCAACTTACTGGTCCATGCTAAAATGTACAATACTAAACTTTAGTTGTACTGAAGGTGGTGGTAGTGGTGATCTCCTGTGGCAAAAGTGTGAAGTCGTCATACTTGATCATGGCTCTTGTTGTAAAATGATCTGTAAACTATCTTCTTGACGACGGAATTTGACGATTCAGAGCATAATTGTAAATGCCATGATATAACTGCCGTTGTATATTCACATCTGATGCGTAATTAATCCAGTTGCTGCAATTGTTGTCTCAATAAGCGCTGGAGATGCTGGCAGTTTGGTTGCTGGCGATCGACTATCTCTGCCACAAAGACGTCTTGCACTGCTTCGCACCAAACCACATTTTACACTCCCGGTTTTACATTTCATACAGTCCCACCTGCCCTATGCATGAACCAGTTTCACATCTAATACTTTAACACATTTTTATCAAAAAATGGCTCTGAGTACTATGGGACTTAACATCTGAGGTCATCAGTCCCCTAGAACTTAGAACTACTGAAACATAACTAACCTAAGGACATCACATACATCCATGCCCGAGGCAGGATTCGAACCTGTGACCGTAGTGGTCGCGCGGTTCCAGACCGAAGCGCCTAGAACCGCTCGGCCACCCCGGCCGGCACATTTGTATCATTAAAGAACATAGTTATATAAAATACATTCACAGGTAAATTCTTGTTAAATAACTTTAGAGAAAATGAGAGGAATTGTTTTCATATAGAACATTGTAACACAGATGTTGCAGTATCCATGGGAAACATCGAATTTACATAACAGGAGTACAGTCTCGATCGTACATATGTAGTGCACTCCTTCATTCTCCTTTCCTCAACCCGAAAATTATCCGGCACTCAATTTCTTCGTAAAATCAGTTTTTGAGGAATGCGAATGAAGACTTTGATTTGTTGTAAGGTTTCTGGGGGAGTGCAGTTCATCTGTAAGGCAAATCCAATACGAGACGCTAGAGTGATCAATCCCATTGTTCCATTGTTTGGAACCCTAACCAAGAAGGCATCACGGCAGACATTGAACGAGTTTACAGCCGCGATGCTAAGATCGTAACAGGTCGGTACAGCCCACACAAAAGTGTAAGAGCAATGCTCTGGGAAGTTAAATAGAAAGGAAGACGACCTAGTTCTCCCGAAACCTTGTTGGAGAAATTCAGAGGACCTGTATTCGAAGAAGATTCTGCGACCATTACGCTGTTACCGTCGTAAATGCCGTTTAGGTATCGTGAGAAGAAGGTAAGAGAGATTAGAGTGCGTCCAGAGGGATACAGTTTTTTTTCCCTCGCTCAGTACGCTAATGGAATAGGATTAAAAAACGATAATATTGGTACGATGTGCCTTCCGCTAAAACGATAATATTGGTACGATGTACCTTCCGCTATTCACTCTATAGTGGCTTGCGTGCAGTTCTTTGGAGTTAATACATCACCTTCGTACAATGTATTCCATCTTTCGTGTTATTCACGCACTTTGTGTTTGATTTCGCCCCTCCATCAATCGTTTTGTGCGTTAAATTAGCTGTTTCTCTAGGTGTAAATAGTTTGAGATTGGACTGTTAGGCATAGAAACGTCGACTTACTTGCTACTAGCTGATTACCTAGTAAGTCAGTTATGAAACGTGTTACCCACTTTCTGCGCCTACTGCAGCTCTGACCCTTATGGGCCAATTAATTATTAACTGAATTGTTGTCAGTCGGCCCAGCAGCCCCAAATAATATGGATTGTACTCTAATACCGGTCTCTTAGTTTCTTCATTTAGCGTTCAGAAACTAATACTGTTCATTTTCGATTATTTATAACTACATCTCCCTTCCCCAATACCCATTCCATCTACAAAAAACAGTGCAAGAGGCTTGTTACCCCCACAGTAATTTTTCGTAGAAACTAAGCCACATGTTCAAAAATTTGAAATTTCTCATTAACAATATGTCACTCCTCTCCCTCTGCTCTACAAGAGCATACTCGGAACCCGAGCTGCAGGCAGAGGGGTCCTCGTATTTATTTCGCGGTGAACTGCGAAGTAGTTTTGAGATTTCACCACAAATTGCTTTCAAAATGGTTCAAATGGCTCTAAGCACTATGGGACTTAACATCCGAGGTCATCAGTCCCCTAGACTTAGAACTACTTAAACCTAACTAACCTAAGGCAATCACACACATGTCCGAGGCAGGATTCGAACCTGCGACCGTAGCAGCAGCGCGGTTCTGACTGAAGCGCCTAGAACTGCTCGACCACAGCGGCTGGCCAAATTGCTTTAGGTACACTTGCTACTAGTCAACATCCATTACAAGCTCCGGCTTCCTTTAGATAAATTAGCATTCGCGGCGTGTCCATACAGTCAGCTCAGCAGTGGTAGATACGACGGTGTTTCGACAATCAGGACATTCATTAGGGCCAAGCTGCACCTTGGTACGAAGTTAAATAGGCTTAGACTTGTCACGTGACACCACGCAGGCGTGTCAGTTCTGATGGTACGAAGATGAGGACAAACAACACTCAGTTCCCGAGGGGTGAAAATCTTCGTCTCAGTCGGGAATCGAACTTGGGACCCTTCGGTTACTAATCTGCACCGCTGACCGCACAGCTACGAAGGCGGACAAATCCCTCTGCCTTCTTTCAAATTGATTCTGAAGTGATACGCCTGCCTGTTTGGCGGAGGAGGTAAGAGTTCGATCCGCGAAGATACTTGGATATTAGGAGCTCTAGGGGTGTGATAGATGGACACTGCGGTAAAACAAAAATAAAAAATAAGCAAAAACGTGTGTAACAGTTGAAAACAGCGATAGCGAAGGAAATAAGTGTTTTACCATGTCAAAAACAATGGGAAACAAGTTATCGGCATCAGAAACCGTGACAAACTAGTGTGTACGGTAGGTATGAAACTACCAGAACAAACAACTAATTGCGCCATGTGAAACAAATAATAAAACCCACCGAAGATATCACACAAAGTGCTAAAACGTGTACGGGTAAAGCAAAAATAAACGAACAGCATCTTGTGTGCTCACTTTAACTACTGATGCTTTGTCGATGAGAGTTATGACAAGAAAATTCATATAGAAAATTTGTTTCACTGTTTCCATTGCGCCTGAGCGTGTACAGTTAAGAGTTTAGTAGTGTTGTGCGTGCTCCTGCGTGGGCCGCCACGAGGCGGCTAGCTAGCGACGTCACGGCCAGCTGGTGACAGCGCTTCGGCAGCCGCAGAGCTGGGCGAGTCACGGCCTGGTCCACACGCCACACTGCTGTGCCCGCCGGGAAACCGGATGCGGGGCTCGAAGGACGCCTTCCAGCCTGCGGTGTCACAAAAACACAGCCGCAAAGTTCAATGAAACGCGCCGCGGCCAACGGGGAGGGGCAACCACAGAGCTGTGAATTGGGTTGCACCACCTCTTCTCCGGATTTATACGGGCCATAACGGCTATAGGTGCAGATATTTTTATGGTGACTCAGAATGGTATGTTGAACAACGTTACATCAGTATTTACTTCCTTTGCAGACTAATAATTATAAAAATTACAAGTCGTATGTTTTTAGGTTGGTCTGTACCTCAAAAGGTGTGCATCTGGCAAGACGAAGCCATTAGTGTTTATACTCCACTGGGCAGCAGGTCCGGTGTTACAGCGTAGACGCAAATCGGGTAGTCTATACTGACAGGCGTAGTCCACTTAGTGACACAGTTACGACCGCGCTGAAAACATCAGGTCGTAAATTTTGTGAAGTGTTTGTGGGAAGATTGTTCGACGCAGAGAAGAAAGACAAACCACACAGCGATGTGTGAACTTATTAAGGTACCACTTATAAAAGTACCTGTCCATGTACTCAGTACACCCTGTGTATGTGGCTTTAGCGGTACAGGGCGGCGGAGATATAAGGATTGCTTTACTTATAATGGAAATTCTAACCATGATAAATTTCTTGAATGATGCCAATATTCCATGTTGGTGCTTGTTTTTAGGATTAAACCATTATTTTATTTTACGCCTAGGTTTCAGCAGAAGTTTTTCCAAGAGGGGCAATATTCTGAAATAGCTACACACATCAAAAAAATGTTTTGAAGCAGCTCGATTCCGAGAGTTCCGGAACCTGTACAGAAAAGTGGAATCAACATAAACACCGTTTCCGCCCCTTTTATTGCTCATGAAAACCGTTGCATTTTGTACCACCATACAGCGAGACCATCAGAGGTGGTGGTCCACATTGCTGTACACACCAGTACCTCTAATACCCAGCAGGAAATCTCTTGCATTCATGTATGCCTGTATTCGTCGTGGCACACTATCCACAAGTTCATCAAGGCACTGTTGATCCAGATTGTCACAATGGCGATTCGGCGTAGATCCCTCAGAGTGTTTGATGGGTCTCGTCGTCCATAAACAGCCCTTTTCAATCCAACCCAGGTTTTTCGATAAGGTTCATGTCAGGAAAACATACTGGCCACTCTAGTCGAGCGATGTCGTTATCCTGAAGGAAGTCATTCACAAGATGTGCACGATGGCGGAGAAAATTGTCGTCCATGAAGATGAATGCCTCACCAGTATGCTGCCGATATGGTTGGACTATCGGTAGGAGGATGGCATTCACGTATCGTACAGCCGTTACGGCGCCTTCCATGACTACCAGTGGCATACATCGGCTCCACAAAATGCCAGCCCAAAACAGCAGGGAACCTCCACCTTGCTACACTCGCTGGACAACGTGTTTGAGGCGTTCAGCCTGACCAAGTTGCCTCCAAACACGTCTCCGACGATTGTCTGGTTGAAGGCATATGCGACACTCATCGGTGAAGAGAACGTGATGCCAATCCTGAGCGGTCCATTCGGCTTGTTGTTGGGCCCATCTGTACAGCGCTATATGGTGTCGTGGTTGCAAAGATGGACCTCGCCATGGACGTCGGGAGTGAAGCTGCACATCATGCAGCCTATTGCACACAGTTTGTCGTAACACGACGTCCTGTGGCTGCACGAAAAGCATTATTCAACATGCACTGCTGTCAGCATTCCTCCGACCCATAATCCGTAGGTAGAGGTCATCCACTGCAGTAGTAGCCCTTAGGCGGCATGAGCGAGGCATGTCATCGACAGTTCCCGTCTCTCTGCATCTCCTCCATGTCCGAACAACATCGCTTTGGTTCACTCCGATACGCCTGGATACTTCCCTTGTTGAGAGCCCTTCCTAGCACAAAGTAACAATGCGGACTCGATCGAACCGCCGTATTGACCGTCTCGGTATTGCTGTACTACAGACAACACGAGCCGTGTACCTCATTCCTGGTGGAATGACTGGAACTGATCAGCTGTCGGACCCTCTCCGTCTAATAGTCGCTGCTCATGCATGGTTGTTTAAATCTTAGGGCGGGTTTTGTGACATCTCTGAACAGTCAGAGAGACTGTGTCTGTGATACAACATCCACAGTCAACGTCTATCTTCCGTTGTTCTGGGTACCGGGGAGATGCAAAACTTTTTTATGTGTGTATTATTATATAACTCATACATTAATTTGATAATGTAACTGGTATGCAGAACTTAAGGACGAGAGTAACTTTCGCAAGATATGTCACTGCCAGGTGATATAGCTCGATGACACTTGTACCATAGAAGAACTGCTACAGTGTAGTGCAGAAAGTAACTGAAAGAAATATGCAATGTGACGAACAGAAATGACTTTTTTAAAAAAGCCCGTAATTACACTGAAGTCGCCATATTCGTAATGGTCTGCTGGGCATAACAAAAGGCGAGACCTGGTTCTGAATATGGTGGGTGATCACCACAGACGGATGCACTGCAACGTGGGCCCATGTTGGCCACAACATCGGCGAGGAGTTCCTCCCTCTGGTAGTGCGGTTAGCAAGTGCTGGATGGGCGCTGTGCTGCAGTGCGTCAGCGCACTGCACTCCACATGCGTTCGATGAGATGTAAGTTTGGGGAACGAGCAGGCCAGTCCTCACGTTCCAAGAACTCCCCCACCTGTCATCCATAAAAATGCAGCCTGGGCCGATTGCACCCTTGAAAAGACGCAAATGAGGAAGGAGGACAGAGCCACAATAACGTTGTACAGCGAGTATACCGTGTTCAGAGATATGGAGGAGACGCCCATGCAACATTATGTCTCCTCACTTCATACTACCTGGACCGCCGAAGCGATCATTTCCTATAACGTTCTGGGGTCCATTCCGTGTTCCCACTTCTCGCCAAATGAGGATACGTCCAGAATTACTACTCAGACTGAATCTGCTCTCATCGTAGAAGAACACGCGACCACACTCCTCGTTGGTCCAGTCCACGTGCCCTTAGCACCATCGAAACTGGTGCCGCCGATGCGTTGGAACGCAACGTACTCGTCGTCGGGCAGAGAGACCGCCCTAAGTACTCGCCGCACCATGTGAGGCATTTGGTAGAGTGCCTTGCAGTAGTGTTAAGCGTGGTTGTAATTGCGGTCCCTTCTAGACGCTTAAGGTGGCGGTCATCTGATGCTGTTATAGGCTGTGGTCGACCACCTCTTCGGGCAGCTGTGTCTGTGGGTCGGAGCGCTCCCTACGCACGTGAAACAGCGCTCTGAGCAATACCAATTTTCCAAAGATCCTTCCCCGTGTGAAGTCATTCAAATGTTGTCTCCACGCCATTTTCTGATTAGGAATTCCACGACAGTGCACCGTAACTGCTCGCAGATTGACACTCACTATCTTTTCCAACTTACAGTGCACGACTGGGAGACCTCTGACAACATGCTCCCGTATTTTCAATCATTTCCATCTAGCAGTTAACATATTATGCAACTTTATCTATCCGTCCTAGAGCTTTGCAGAGCACTGTGTATTGTTCTAGGAACTACATTTGACAGGAATTATCTTAAAATTTATTGCATCTTAAACGAAAATGGTAGGCATATTTGATTAAGTTTTGTTGATGTCAATATGAAAGCCACCATTTTGATTTAACGAATTGAAATTACATAATTTTAATATTAAGTCCCGGATATTCAATGAGTTATTCATTTGAATTTTTTTATTAATATACCAATAATGTTAGGTTGTGACCAAAAATTCAAAATCTGAAATAGAGAGAAATAATCAGAAGATGAAGAAAATTCTGTTGAAATGCAGCAATCGTGAAGAAATGTCAAATCAGTGTGTAGATCTCAAAGTGAAGAAAGAGAAATAAACTAGGAGGGTCGTTCCGAAAGTAATGCCTGCTATTTTTATTCATCGAAACTGCAGAAAATACATAAATCACAACAGCTCAGCTTAATAGAGCAATATTTCAGCTACAGACTGTTTTCCACGTAGTCACCACCATTCGTTGTGTACTTTTGCCAACGATGAACCAGAGCGTGCAAGCCGCGCTTGCAAAAAATCTGAACCAGCTGAGGCTGATCTCTTCCTTACGGCTTGACAACAGCGTTCGAAGCGAAGCGTCGAACAGACGCACTTAAATGTAGGCCTATATTGGTGTGAAGACAGTATGTTTTAGAATTACTTCGTCAGCTGGGCAGTAATTTTTTCATTTCACTTTACTCGCTTCAGTAGATTAGTCTGTCATCTTTAAAAGTTTGATACAAGAGTAAGTCATAGGTAAGCTGACCTCAGATATGGATCGGATGATAAAGACGTCCTACAAAGAATAACTAAAAAGTATAAAAAGTGCGTTAAAAACGAATATGGGAAAGGTGAGCATCAGAAATCACACACCTTAGTTAAAGAATAATGAACTGTGACATATCGCTAAAACTACATAATATACTCGATGAATTGCAGCCAACAAGATGACAACTTGAAATGCATTTACCACTTTTAAACAGGAAGTAGCAGCGCTAGCATCCATAGAACCTAGTAAAATCATATTAAAAGTTTAACATAAAGATATAGAAAGACCGTTATACATTGGATCAAATGCTTAATGACAGTCAAATACACTCCTGGAAATTGAAATAACACCGTGAATTCATTGTCCCAGGAAGGGGAAACTTTATTGACACATTCCTGGGGTCAGATACATCACATGATCACACTGACAGAACCACAGGCACATAGACACAGGCAACAGAGCATGCACAATGTCGGCACTAGTACAGTGTATATCCACCTTTCGCAGCAATGCAGGCTGCTATTCTCTCATGGAGACGATCGTAGAGATGCTGGATGTAGTCCTGTGGAACGGCTTGCCATGCCATTTCCACCTGGCGCCTCAGTTGGACCAGCGTTCGTGCTGGACGTGCAGACCGCGTGAGACGACGCTTCATCCAGTCCCAAACATGCTCAATGGGGGACAGATCCGGAGATCTTGCTGGCCAGGGTAGTTGACTTCTACAGCACGTTGGGTGGCACGGGATACATGCGGACGTGCATTGTCCTGTTGGAACAGCAAGTTCCCTTGCCGGTCTAGGAATGGTAGAACGATGGGTTCGATGACGGTTTGGATGTACCGTGCACTATTCAGTGTCCCCTCGACGATCACCAGTGGTGTACGGCCAGTGTAGGAGATCGCTCCCCACACCATGATGCCGGGTGTTGGCCCTGTGTGCCTCGGTCGTATGCAGTCCTGATTGTGGCGCTCACCTGCACGGCGCCAAACACGCATACGACCATCATTGGCACCAAGGCAGAAGCGACTCTCATCGCTGAAGACGACACGTCTCCATTCGCCCCTCCATTCACGCCTGTCGCGACACCACTGGAGGCGGGCTGCACGATGTTGGGGCGTGAGCGGAAGACGGCCTAACGGTGTGCGGGACCGTAGCCCAGCTTCATGGAGACGGTTGTGAATGGTCCTCGCCGATACCCCAGGAGCAACAGTGTCCCTAATTTGCTGGGAAGTGGCGGTGCGGTCCCCTACGGCACTGCGTAGGATCCTACGGTCTTGGCGTGCATCCGTGCGTCGCTGCGGTCCGGTCCCAGGTCGACGGGCACGTGCAGCTTCCGCCGACCATTGGCGACAACATCGATGTACTGTGGAGACCTCACGCCCCACGTGTTGAGCAATTCGGCGGTACGTCCACCCGGCCTCCCGCATGCCCACTATACGCCCTCGCTCAAAGTCCGTCAACTGCACATACGGTTCACGTCCACGCTGTCGCGGCATGCTACCAGTGTTAAAGACTGCGATGGAGCTCCGTATGCCACGGCAAACTGGCTGACACTGACGGCGGCGGTGCACAAATGCTGCGCAGCTAGCGCGATTCGACGGCCAACGCCGCGGTTCCTGGTGTGTCCGCTGTGCCGTGCGTGTGATCATTGCTTGTACAGCCCTCTCGCAGTGTCCGGAGCAAGTATGGTGGGTCTGACACACCGGTGTCAATGTGTTCTTTTTTCCATTTCCAGGAGTGTATAAAAAAAATGACATATAAAGGGAGCTACTTAAAAGGCACCTAAAGAAGTCTATATGGCAGCCGTGTCTCCCTTGGCGCCAGCAGCTTCATCTACTGGATGATGCGATGCCGGAAATAGGGTCGCAATGTCTTCCTTCTGTGCTACAGCACACTACCTCTAACAGCACCTCTAACTCGTGAAAACCTTACTAGGCTATTACTGCCAACCTCGTGAAAACCTATCTTATAGTGTAGGATTCGTCCTATGTGAGTAACATAGGTATAAAACCTATGTGGATCAACCACTGAAGAAGACACGAGGGGAACGATTTCCAGACGACGTTGTTGTCGAATACCACATGTGAAACTGGGTACTGGAGCAGTCAACTTTCTTCTTTCGTGAAGGAATCAAAAGCCCCCTGACCGGCGGAGGAAAACAGTGTAGAAAAATAAGGCATTTTTTGCTTTCGTATGTATCACCACTAAACTTGTGTTACGATATTCCGGTTTGTAGTTGATTGACCCTCCTACTTATTCTTAAACTTGTTGACCTACTAAATAATGGTAATGTAAATCTCTACCATCACGAAGATTCTAATTTGCTGGCTATTATCTTAACGTACGGTAGTGTTCCAGATAGGAAGATAGATTGGAACAACATTTCTCTGGCTTCAAAGTCGAAAAAATGGTTCAAATGGCTCTGAGCACTATGGGACTTAACATCTGAGGTCATCAGTCCCCTAGAACTTAGTACTACTTAAACGTAACTAACCGAAGGACATCACACACATCCGTGCCCGAGGCAGGATTCAAACCTGCGACCGTAGCAGTCGCGCGGTTCCGGACTGAAGCGCCTAGAACCGCTCGGCCACACAGGCCGGCTTAAAAGTCGAATACCGAACCATAAACACTATGCCGACATGGCCCTACTTTGCGCTTTTAGTCGCGCTCTTAGCGAGAAATGCAGCGAAGGTCTGTAATGTACTCTCATGTTCAGGAAAAACCTAACACCTTTAACGACTGGAGATAGGACATTCGTTTCACAGGACATGTACATTGGTATGCTCTGCAGAAATGACTAGCACTTCAGTCACGTCGATTCAGAATGTGTAAGCACAGGGTTCGAGATGGGCCCTGATAACTTGTGCCATGCGTGATGGCATCGACGCGTGTAAGCCGCGAATGGCGTCGTGTGGTTTAGCCAGCTATCCATGCTGCGTTCACCTGGTTCCAAAGTTCATCTGTGGTGGTTGCCACTGGACCACAGCGCTGCACACGTCGTTGCACCATATCCCATACATTTTCGATTGGCGACAAGTCTGGTGATCTGGCAGGCCAGGGCAAAAGGCTGATTCCTGTGACACCAAGAAGGTACGTGCTCATGCAGAAATATGTGGTCGTGCATTGTCTTGCTGAAAAATGGCGTCTTGGGTGTTTTGCAGAAAGGATATGGCTACGGGTTGCAGGATGTCATTCACGTAAGCCACACTGGTCACAGTGCCCTCGACACCCACCAACTGTGATTTGTGGTTATACCCAAACACTTACGACGGTTCAATCCCGCGTCCGGCCATCCTGATTTAGGTTTTCCGTGATTTCCCTAAATCACTCCAGGCAAATGCCGGGATGGTTCCTCTGAAAGGGCACGGCCGACTTCCTTCCCAATCCTTCCCTAATCCGATGAGACCGATGACCACGCTGTCTGGTCTCCTTCCCCAAACCAACCAACCAACCAACCAACCCAAACACTTAACACCATAAGGCCTTGAGTTGGCGCTGCATGTCTTGTGCAAGTGCAGTCCCTGTAATGCCGCCCCCTCCCCCCCACCCCCCTGTCTGCGGCGAAATAAAATTCGGCTCTCATTTTCAAACAAACGGTACATGGATTCGTCCGAAAACACTATCTGGTTCCATTCCTGCCCTCAGTGAGGTCGTTCCATACACCATTGCTGTCTAGCTTGTTTTTGCAGAATCGTCAAAGGTAGGCGATGCGCACGTAACCCGTGCCGTAATAAACGGCGCCGGGTTGTGCGATGTGTTACACTGTTCCATTCTTGCGCTAGAGCCGAGGACGACGCAGATCTGTCCTGCAATGCCCTTCTGATGAGTTGTTGATCTTCTCGGAGGTGATCTTCGTGGTGCGACCTGACCCATCTCTTCGTGTGATACGGCATTCCGTGAACCATTCTGCACACACCCGTTGCACTCTAACACAAGCAGCAATTTCCTGGATGGATGCATAACATTCTCTCATGCCTATAACGCGCCGTCTTTCAACCTCACTGATTTGACGGTACGATTCACTCATACGCCTGTGGGGCATCATGCACGTCTGCTCAAGTCACACTGATTCACGACAAAGAGAGCCGTAGGCACTATATATCGGTTGGTGTTTTTGCGCCGCCATAACGATGTTGACCTTGAACCCGCGGCCCGACATGGTTCAAATGCTTATCATTTCTGCAGAACAATACTAATGTACATTTCCTGTGAATATGAACGTCCTGTCTCTAGTCGCTCAAGGTGTTCTGTTTTTTCTGAACATGAGTATATTTCACTTATAGCCATTAGTCGCACGTCAGGTAAGAAATGTGGAGGCTTGCAAGGTAAACATTAAAGGACAGTGTTCGTTAGGAATCAGCAATTGCTAATACCCATGTATTTTTAAACTTCGGGAAGGTTAGGTTAGGAATACACACACCACCTCCCGTTTAAGGTAACGATTATTACGGAGATTATCATAGAACAACACACACACAACTTCAACCCATGCATAGTTCGTTAAAATCCTTCCAATACAATGGTGACTTCAACGCATGTGGAAGACAGCAACTCTTTCCGACCCCCAAAGCCGCAGCAGAATTCACACTTTTATTTTTCTATAACTCGATAGTTAAAAAGAAATAGATAAATGCACTTACTGAGGTAATGATCATGTAGTCACATTTGAAAATTTGTGCCAGTCTGGGAACGTATCTGGGTTTCCAGCTTAGTGCGAGCAAGTCGTCTTGCACATTTATGTCTATCTGCTATGGAAAAAAATATTACGTACATGTGAATCATTATTCTGTATTAAAATACTTGTTTAGTAAAGTTGGTAAAATATAAAATGTACATTTGAATCATTATTCTGTATTAAAATGCTTGTTTAGTAAAGTCTTCCTCTAGATGCATCTCCAGATAGTATTCATTTTCCAATGAACGTGCATTCTTTGCTTGAACAACGCAATCTGGAAGTGTTATAATACACTCCTGGAAATGGAAAAAAGAACACATTGACACCGGTGTGTCAGACCCACCATACTTGCTCCGGACACTGCGAGAGGGCTGTACAAGCAATGATCACACGCACGGCACAGCGGACACACCAGGAACCGCGGCGTTGGCCGTCGAATGGCGCTAGCTGCGCAGCATTTGTGCACCGCCGCCGTCAGTGTCAGCCAGTTTGCCGTGGCATACGGAGCTCCATCGCAGTCTTTAACACTGGTAGCATGCCGCGACAGCGTGGACGTGAACCGTATGTGCAGTTGACGGACTTTGAGCGAGGGCGTATAGTGGGCATGCGGGAGGCCGGATGGACGTACCGCCGAATTGCTCAACACGTGGGGCGTGAGGTCTCCACAGTACATCGATGTTGTCGCCAGTGGTCGGCGGAAGGTGCACGTGCCCGTCGACCTGGGACCGGACCGCAGCGACGCACGGATGCACGCCAAGACCGTAGGATCCTACGCAGTGCCGTAGGGGACCGCACCGCCACTTCCCAGCAAATTAGGGACACTGTTGCTCCTGGGGTATCGGCGAGGACCATTCGCAACCGTCTCCATGAAGCTGGGCTGCGGTCCCGCACACCGTTAGGCCGTCTTCCGCTCACGCCCCAACATCGTGCAGCCCGCCTCCAGTGGTGTCGCGACAGGCGTGAATGGAGGGACGAATGGAGACGTGTCGTCTTCAGCGATGAGAGTCGCTTCTGCCTTGGTGCCAATGATGGTCGTATGCGTGTTTGGCGCCGTGCAGGTGAGCGCCACAATCAGGACTGCATACGACCGAGGCACACAGGGCCAACACCCGGCATCATGGTGTGGGGAGCGATCTCCTACACTGGCCGTACACCACTGGTGATCGTCGAGGGGACACTGAATAGTGCACGGTACATCCAAACCGTCATGGAACCCATCGTTCTACCATTCCTAGACCGGCAAGGGAACTTGCTGTTCCAACAGGACAATGCACGTCCGCATGTATCCCGTGCCACCCAACGTGCTCTAGAAGGTGTAAGTCAACTACCCTGGCCAGCAAGATCTCCGGATCTGTCCCCCATTGAGCATGTTTGGGACTGGATGAAGCGTCGTCTTACGCGGTCTGCACGTCCAGCACGAACGCTGGTCCAACTGAGGCGCCAGGTGGAAATGGTATGGCAAGCCGTTCCACAGGACTACATCCAGCATCTCTACGATCGTCTCCACGGGAGAATAGCAGCCTGCATTGCTGCGAAAGGTGGATATACACTGTACTAGTGCCGACATTGTGCATGCTCTGTTGCCTGTGTCTATGTGCCTGTGGTTCTGTCAGTGTGATCATGTGATGTATCTGACTCCAGGAATGTGTCAATAAAGTTTCCCCTTCCTGGGACAATGAATTCACGGTGTTTTTATTTCAATTTCCAGGAGTGTATATAGAGAGAACTGTCATCTGGACTTACGTAATGAAATGATATTAGAAGAACACCAGTCTACGTCCACCGTCCAGGTCCTCCAAAACAGCAATTTTCCAATGTTTTCTTGCCAGCGACAAACATGTCTGCTCCAGATCCTCTCAATATTATGATCAGTAGAAGAGCAGTGGGCCACCAGTACACTACACTCCAATTACACTGAACATCTCAAAGTTTTTGCTCCCAAAATATATCATTTTTCACGGAGCAGTTTGTCCTGTAATGTGATTTTAATCAAGGCGATCCAAATGATTTCCAGTTGGCTTTATATAAACACTTATGATCCTAGTGCTCTGCCTGCTAATAAAATTGGCACTCAAAGGATCTGTTACCTGTTTTCTTACTGATACTGCCCTCTCTTCTTTTTATTCACTTTCTTCCCAAGAATACAAGAATTATTGAACCCTCCTGGCATGTTAGAAGTATGTGCAGGACAGAGAATCGAACGCGGGACCTTTGCCTATTGCGGGCAAGAATTCCACCGACTCAGATATGCAAGCACGACTCCAGAGAAAAAAATTCATTCTAGGTACACGAATTGTTTCAAATGGTTAAGTCAATGCAAGATACACGTAATTTTGTGCACTTAACATTCGTTGTACAGTTTTCTGACATCTCTTCTAGGCCTTCGGAAAGAGTGACAGCAAAATAAGGACAGCCATCTGTCCATTTAATAATCACTCTCTCCAAATCACTGGATCGATTTGAACGAAACTTGACATACGTATCACTTACTATCTGGGAAGAACCACTGTGGGTGTACAAACTACCTGCCTCTGAAATGTGTTGTTGTGAAACAGAAGCTTAGCTCACGAAGCACAAATAGAATATTTTCATCCAATATTTGAAAATGAGAGCACTCAGTGACATGCAACGAGCTTTACACATAATTTCAAACCTTCAAGAGACTTTTTCTCGCAAACATCCTGTTTAATCCTGACTAGTCGTTAATTGTGGGGTTCTTAGAAAACCTGATTTCTCGGATCGCTAGACAACATTCAAACAAATCGTATTAGTGGATTTTATTATAAAAGAAAAAAATACAGTACTGTTAAACAGATGTGTAGCAAGCAAAGGGCGACAAACGTAATAAGAAATCTCTTCAGTATAACAATTCCAAGTTTGAGCTACATAGAATGTACGAGCAAAGTAATGAGCTTTGACGCTTCTTTCCGAGTTGCTAGTCTTGACGCTGCTGTAGAACTGGGGCGCGGCCGGTCGGGTGCGGCCCGTATGGTCTCTTCACATAGAGGCCACTGCTGTCGCGTTGTCGTCCTGGAGAGGGGTCATTCAGCGTTCAATTGGCTGACGTCTTCTTCACAGCCCTCTCTGTCGTTCACGACTGACGTACCGGCGTTTGACTTTACGGCGTAACACATCCCGCACAAAATAATGAAAGGAAAAAAAATATTTATCGCTTACTGCATTCTGCTGTTCATGCAGTAAAAATGCTGCATCAGTCAAGACCTTTTAATTCGTTACTTCCTTACTGGTAACTGTATTTGCAACACATTTCGCACACAGTATGCACCTGCATCACTGAATGTAATTGCAAAAAATATGTCTTTGTACGACTTACTTCAGGAGATACGACGTGGTAAACATTGAATTGCGTGAAAACGAAACTGCAGGGCAAAATTCGCTGGTGAAACGTGTACAAATACGTGTGAAATATGTTTAATGTATGGTAAAAATATGTGAAATGTGTATATGAGTCTATAACCATGGGTAAAACGCTCGTCCTAAACCCCTCGATCAGTTTCAGAGAGAGGGAGAGGAGGAGATGGACGGAGAAAGGAAAGAGGAGGGCAAGGGCAGAGAGGGGAAGGAAGATATGGACAGAGTTGGGAGTGGAGGAGATGGACAGAGGGTAGGGGAGGGGGGAGTGATGGACAGAGAGTTGAGGAAGGAGGAGATGGTCCAATAGAAGATTGGAATTTACACACATCCGGGCAACGCGGGCACTCAGCTGGTTAGTGAAGAATATATTTACCACAATTTCACGAATCAATTAAGTTTTCGGAAAATTATTACATATTGAGTACTCAGTTAGTTAAACTCAAGTAAAAGTTTATTAAAAGCAGTTAAGGTTAAACGTGAAATTATAAATATAGTTAAAGACGTTACAAAGATGCAGTCACGTTTAAGACTCCAACAGTCCAGTGCACGAGTAAGTAACCACCCCGCAGTATACGTTACATCTAGATCACAAAACACCACTGCTTAATTAAATACACTTGAACAGAAAAGATCTGAATTAACAATGAGAAGGCTGTACTACACGTTACAAATAAATAACTGTGAAGCTGGACCTTCCTCACCACTTACTTTTACTGCCTCTTCAAGTATAATTATATACATGAAATGAATACTAAGCCTCCTGAGCGTCGGAAGGAAATAATATTCATGTAATATGTGCAGTTACCCACAGCAGTCGATAATACGTCCTACACGGATGAAAACCACCGCCGAATAGCTGTGAAGAGATAAGAGAACTTTTGGATAAAGCAGATGCATGAAATTCAATCAGCGATGTCTTATCATCTACTCCGTTGCAAAGACTAACCACAAATACATAAATAAAAACTGCAATAATATTCAAGAAAAATATTAGCTTATGCTTTTGATACTACACAGCATTTTAAACTTTATCTTAAAACGACTCACGGTTTCTTTAGAATCCTCATTATATAGAAATACTAGTCGGTCATTTTCTACGAAACTAAACCGACGCCGCCAAACACTTCTTGCTTACTGGCAGCACACACACACGTGGTACTAATGGCGAAAGCTTGCAAGGCAGTCAGCGCGCGGCTCTCTACAGTGGCGAGATGACTCACGGCTGAAAGCGACGGCGGTCAACGCGCCACTGTTGCTGCTGGAAGTTTTCGCAAGCGTAAGGTACCAAAGTGAGTGTGCTTCCAAGCGCGCCGAATGTTACAAGCTCGGCTCGCTGTGAAATAGTGGTAAGTAACGGAAGACTGAGTGCAAAGGAAGAACAAATAGCTTGTGTCCACAAGCGCCAGAACAACGTTTAATGGAACATGACGCCGACAAAGGGCAGAGACGGGGTGCGTGGGACGAAAGGGCAGATGTACGCGGCTCGTGGGTGGGACCAAGTTACGAGCAGCTGCCCGCTGCAACGCAGCTGAGGTTGTCTGCCGCTGCAGCTGCAATCTGGATCTGCTGTGTGGCTTTACCAAACAACAGGGAATTGCCCTTCGTGAAGCTGAATTCACAAGTTTGGAAAACTTCCATACAATAACATTAAATTATTCTGATGTGGCGTGACTATGGCGAAGTGTGATACTTGCAGTAGTTATGTTAACGTTCTAAAAAAAAGGCACTTTGCACAGTTGTTTGTTTCAGTGAAAAGGATGATGACGAGTATAATGTAGTGATTTTTTTTTTACGCAATATGAATGGAGGTCCAGACAGAAGATGTGTTAAGAAAAGTTTGTAGCAACTCATCACCATTAAAAAAAATAAAATAAAATAAATTTAAAAAAATAAAAAAAACTCTGAGCACTATGGGACTTAACATCTGAGGTCATTAGTCCCCTAGAACTTAGTACTATTTAAACCTAACTAACCCAGGGACATCACACACACCCATTTTCGAGGAGGCAGGATTCGAACCTGCGACCGTAGCGGTCGTGCGGTTCCAGACTGAAGCGCCTACAACCGCTCGGCCACACTGGCTGGCTCAGCATTCAAGACTGATTGTTGTTCCACAAATAATCTCAAACGCGGTGGTACGAATACTGTGTCATGGCTGCCAACTATTACGGATTGTCCGTAATTGTTACAGATTTATCACCTTACGGGAAATTACTAAAAACTACAGAAATAGACATTTTACAGTTTGATGGCTTACAAAAATCAAAAGAGTTGCTATTTACATTTCGTTAATTATATGCTACTTAAATCTAATCTTTGGGGGGGGGGGGGGTGTATAGATTGTAATGATTTCTTCCCTGAGTAAGCAGTGAACCTGTCTACTACTGATTTCGTCACCGTGGCCTACTAAAGGCCCGTTTACACTAGAGTTCGAAATTATCCTGCAACACTGTTCACGACTACGGATGTTCGCAAGTTGGTGTTAACGTCTTGGCAAAACAGTGTTCCACGGCTGTGTCGGTACATATCAAAGGAACATTGTTCCTATCAGTTGCCACCAAATGCCGCCACGACAGCGATTGTGTTTGTTTTTGCTCTTTCTGTAGTGTTGCGTGTTGCCATTGTGTGTGTTCGTTAACGAAAGGGAGTGAACGAGAAAAAAAAACTGATGAACTTTTCACTCTCTATGTAGCACAGGAGTGCACCTGAATGTTCGAAGTCATAGGTATAAAAATATTGAACATAAACATGGCTCCGTACAAAATATATTCTACGTCGCTTCTCACCAGCGTTAGTGGACGTAGATAAAAAAATTCCCTCATTCCCCAATGCCACAGCAATAACGACGACAGCAGGATTCGTTATCTGACATTGGAAAAATTTGTTGCCAGCAAGTTACGTGAGCTGCCGCCATACGAAAGAGTGGTAACAAAAATAATAATAAAAATAATAATAATAATAATAAAAATAATAATAATAATAATAATAATAATAATAATAATAATAATACGCTTTCTATGAGGCAGAAATGAATGTATGTGGGAGACAGCAGTCAGTAATAATCGTGGATGCGGCGGGTTTCCCCGTCACATTCATTGGAAGTGTGAGTGACAATGAGATTGAAGAAGTTTGCGTTATAGAAAGTGATAATTTTGATTAGTTTTAATATGAAAAAAATATATGATTAATTAAATACGTCTTATGTAGGGTCGGAAAATGTCTCCATATACCGTTTAAAGTCTACTAAAGGCTACTAATTTGTAAAATTTTCCGAATTGGGGGATGGGTTGGGCGGGAGTCGACGATCCCCCTTTCATATTCCCGATGTGATTACTGGTAGTATCATCTCAAGGTTGGCAACTATGACGTGTACAGGGTGAATCAGAACTACACGACCAAATTTCGAAGGTTGTTCAGGGATGATTTTCGAGTACTTTGTTGTGAGAGACTTGTAGTCTCCGGTAGCCCGTTATGGAGTAATTGCATCTCGTATTTCTTACCCATATTTATCTCTGTATCGGTACTCAACTGAAATTATGGGTACAACCGATCAAATGTCGACGTATGCGCTGTATGTCCTGTTTCCATACACTCAGCGTACTTCTTGTTGACCACAGTGATACCCACTACTCGTCAATCTCCAGCATGCATTCAGTACTGCTCGGCTCCGTCTCGGTTTTATTTTTTCGGCATTGTTAGTTGTACGGTAACAGTGATTTACAGCAGATTACTGATGAAACAACTGGGGGATATACACCTCGTGTTCACTACGTGCAATGGAAGAACGTCACAACTAAGGGCAACCACATCATTTTGTACATGTTTTGTCAAAGGGCTGCTTTTTGGCGATTGCTTGTTACAGGTTTATTTTTTACTGTTGGGAAGATAAACAATGTAATAAGTCATACTCGCATTATTATTTTGTAACGAGGCAACGGAGACCACGGCTCACTTATTGGTTCGTACCCGACAATGCTCAGTACCTTTATGTTCCAAAAATGCCGCGTGCGAGAACGTGATTTTTCTGGAGGTCATATCTCGGGTTCTGTAGATCTTAGCTCTCCTTCAGTACAAGATCAAAATTTACGCATTACACACTTACTCCAGCCCAGGCAAATTGAGCAAATCGGTCTTTTTTTTTTTTTTTTTTTTTTTTTTTTTGCATAAGGTGTAGTGTGGGGTGGATTTTAGGTGGGTTTTAAAAACACCATTTGTTCATGGGATGTTCGCGAGGAAAGCCCTGAAAAAGCATGATATTTGGGTACAAAAATTACCAAATGGGGGGGATGGCCAGTTCTAAATTTTCACTCTGGTGCATCTTTGAAATTTATGCAATATGTCCTAAAGATGATATTCTCGAGCAACTTCGAAACTTCTTTCGACATCATTATCCGTAACCGAGATCCAGATGTTCAGAGTTACCGAACTTACGCACTGCTAATACCAGTAATATCTGTTCTGAGGCTATATGTAAAATTTCCTTCCATTATGGACTATGGTGAATAAAGGTTTCTTGACATTACTGCCAACAGTCGACTTTTGTTTTGATCTTCAGTTTTCGGTTTCGATCCATCATCAGATGGCGCATATTTATTGATTGTCTGCAGCAGTGTGGGAGTCGTGTAGCTGTGGCAAGATGTTTAAACGAAGGATGTAAGCACTGAATGTTAGTGTAAGAAACGCAACAAAATTGATCTCATAACGTGAATAATTCTCGCCACACTCAGTGCTTATATGTTTCGTTGACATTTCTTGCCCCCAGCCACACGACTCCCACACTGTTGTAGACAATCAATAAAAGTGGACCATGTCATAATGAATCGCTAGGCGGTTCGAAACCGGCAGTGGGATACTAAAAATTGAAGAACAAAACGAAAGGAGACGGGAGGCAGTACATTCAAGAAACCTTTGAGGCTATATGTAGTTTAAACTGACGTAGTGAACACACGACGACGGTGGTTCTGAGGTCACCAGACTTGATCTTAGCCGGCCACGGTGGCCGAGCAGTTCTAGGCGCTTCAGTCCGGAACCGCGCGACTGCTACGGTCGCAGGTTCGAATCCTGCCTCGACCATGGATGTGTGTGACGTCTGTAGGTTAGTTAGGTTTAAGTAGATCTAAGTTCTGGGGGACTGATTACCTCAGATGTTAAGTCCCATAGTGCTCAGAGCCATTTGAACCATTTTTGAACTTGATCTTAGTGAGCACTTTTACACCAATAAAAATTTATGACGCGCTGTTTCCCTATATTGGGCACGTCACGCCTATATGGATACGCCCAAAATGGTACTACAGTGACAAAAAATGGGCTAGAAAGAGTCTACACAAACCTCAAAAGAACTGAAAATCTCTGCCAAAAAGTGTAAAAGTCGAAAGACCGCAAATTCAGTAACATATTTGTAATAACATTTGTACTCCTCTGAGATACAAATCATAAACCAGGTGTTTCCGATGAATTGCTGTCGATGAGCAAAATATTTAAAAAATGTAAAGCAAACGATTCTCGAATTTCGAGGTCGTTGTCGTTTTGCGAGATGTATGTGGGAGGAAGTAATATGTTGTCAGACTCTTCCCGGAAAGTGCTCTCTCGAAATTTCAATAGTAAACTCCTCTGTGATGCACAACACCTCTCTTGTAACGTCTGCCACTGAAGTTTGTTGAGCATTTCTGCAGCGCTCTCGCGCCGACTAAACGATCCCGTCACGAAATGCGCCGCTCTTCGTGGGATATTCTCTATCTCTTCTTTATGTCCTATCTGGTAAAAGTCCCACATTGATGAATATTACTCAACAATCTGTCAAACAAACGTTTTGTAAACTACTTCCTTCGTGGATGCGTAACATTTCGTTAAGATTTTTTTCTTTGAGTCTCAGTTGACTTCTGCTTTTCCTGCTATTTTTATATATGGTTATTCGGTGATTCCATTAAGGTCGCTCTGGATAGTTATTCCTCGATATTTAACGGCAGACACTGTTTCCGGAAGTTTTTTTTATCAATAGTGAAGTTGCACAGTAGTGGATTTCTTTTCTTATGGATGTGGAACATGTTACAATTATTTACGTTCAGGGTCGACTGCCAGAGCCTGCAACATTTATCAGTCCTCTGCAGGTCATTCCGAAAATCGACATTGTCTTCTAGCTATTCTACTTTTTTATAGACAACCACATCATCCGCCGACAGTCCTAAGGAGCTTCCGACATTTTCTACTAGGTCATTTATAGACATTGTAAACAGTTACGGCCCTTTCACACTTGCTTGGGGTACTCCGGAAATATCTGTCGATTTTGTTCCGTTATGAGCGACTTCTTGAGTTCCACCTACAAGGAAAGTCTTCAATCCAGACGCAGATCCGGTCCATACTGGTTAATCTCATAATTTTTTTCACTCAACAGCAGTGCGGGCAACACCGACTCAAAGGAAGGCCTCGGCGCTTGTTGGTGACGTCACGTCAGCTAGGCACCGCGAACGCCAAGTCTGTTGCAGGCAGAAACGCCTGGGCGTGCTTATCACTATAAATCTCTTATTTTTGGATAAAATGTTTGGTATTGTTTTGGATTCTGCAGTTCTATTTAGATGAAAGCTTTTCTTACTATCGTAAAGCTACAAAAGAAGATCATAGTTCTGTATTACTGAATCCTGTAGAAACAAACGTAGATCAATATGTGAAGACGCTTTGCTCCATTGCAAGCTTCGGAAATTTTACATTCAAGTAACTATATTTACTTGATCCATTTTGCTATCGAAACCTACCCCAACCTCCTTACAATGAACTCGCTTCTTTAATTTATTTATTTATTTTCGTTTGACATCGTCACTGGAAACGTGAACTAATTTACATGTGTAAATGTCCAACTGTTGCCAGTCATTAGATTACAGTCGTTTTCAACAAAAGGAATTCTAAACAGGAAACAAAATAGCTTCATACATCGAAAATACTGCTGAGCTTAAACTTTTTTAAATATGCACATTGGAAAAGATAAATATTCCCCTCTTGCAACTGAAAGGAGAAACTTTGTAAGATAAAAAAATTTTATTTGATAAAACAAGTATCTCTCTTTTGCCTCTTTTTCTGTCCCCCACCCCCTCCCCCAACGTGTACAATCGCAAGATATTTCATTAACATTCAGTGCTCCTCACGCCATAGTCAACCAAGATACCTAAAGAAGAGCACCAATATGTTCACAGTTTCTTGTAAAAGCAATCCAGTACAAACGTAACTTCCTCAGATTTACAAATAAGGTAAAGAAGCACGAATTCTGTTGCTGCTGGACCATGAAGTTGTTTTTGTATGTCAATCCTTAAAACAGGTGGAAATTTAAGTTCAGGAGTACACTATTTGTTAAGAAGTGTAATGAATTGCACAATTGCAGAAATCTCTCAGAACAGTGTGTGTTGGTCAACTACCGCCAATAGTTTCACATTTCCCTGTGTCAGGGAGGGAGACACCACCATTATGAGTATGCCTGCAACAGACCTGGCGTTCGCCGTGCCTAGCTGACGTGACGTCACGAACAAGCGCCGAGGCCTTCCTTTGAGTCGGTGGTGGTGCGGGACGGTGCCAAATGTTTCCTGAAGTCAAGGAACAGTTTTGCGGAATCCATATTGATCCTTTGTAGAGGAGATTTTCGTCCTTCGAAGACGTCATAATTCTTGAGCATAAAACATGTTTTATAATTCTACAGTACATCGACGTCAAACGATGTAGGCCTTTAATTATGTACATTGAACCAAAGAAACTGGTATACGTTCCTAATATCGTGTAGGGCCCCCGGGAACACTCAGAACTGCAACAAGATTACACAAGTCATTTGGCAGATGTGTCCACCTCTCCCTCCTCTTCCTTCGCGTTCAACATTCCGCGAATAGGAGGGCACTGGTTGTCACTTCGTTGTACAAGACTTTGCTCTGGGGCATTACGCGGCTGCCATTGAGTTGTAACGGGTGACAAGCAACATATTCGCGGGCAGTGTAGAAGCTATACATTCATAAGGTCATAACTGTGTACTATCAGAATCAAGGCCCAAGTTTTCTCGTGGGATACGTTACTGGGGCCGATATTTCGCAAGTGTGCTTTTCTCCCCTTTGCCGTATGAGGTCGTGTTAATGATGTAACCTTGTGAGTAACCTTCGTGATTTTACTTAAGACCACAACCTCTTAGGGTTTTTACTCACACCGGTTGACAAAATTTTGCTCTCAAAGTTTGTTGCACTGCTGTCCTTCACTCATTTTGGCTTGGTTCAGCTTTTGTTCCGCCGTACCTTTTTGTTACAGCCTGTGTTTTCCGTTAATGTTTGTTGCGCCAAAGAAATGTCTACATCTACATCCATACTCCGCAAGCCACCTGACGGTGTGTGGCAGAGGGTACTTTGAATAACTCTATCGGTTCTCCCTTCTATTCCAGTCTCGTACTGTTCGTGGAAAGAAAGATTGTCGGTATGCCTCTGTCTGGGCTCTAATCTCTCAGATTTTATCCTCATGGTCTCTTCGCGAGATAAACGTTGGAGGGAGCAATATATTGCTTGACTCCTCGGTGAAGGTATGTCCTCGAAACTTCAACAAAAGCCCGTACCGAGCTACTGAGCGTCTCTCGTGCAGAGTCTTCCACTGGAGTTTATCTTTCATCTCCGTAACGCTTTTGCGATTACTAAAGGATCCTGTAACGAAGCGCGCTGCTCCGTTGGATCTTCTCTATCTGTTCTATCACCGCTATCTGGTACGGATCCCACACTGGTGAGCAATATTCAAGCAGTGGGCGAACAAGTGAACTGTAACCTACTTCCTTTGTTTTCGGATTGCGTTTCCGTAGGATTCTTCCAGTGAATCTCAGTCTGGCATTTTCTTTACCGACGATCAACTTTGTATGATCATTCCATTTTAAATCACTCCTAATGCCTACTTTCAGATAATTTATGGAATTAAATGCTTTCAGTTGCTGACCTGCTATATTGTAGCTAAATGATAAAGGATCTTTCTTTCTATGTATTCGCAGCACGTTACACTTGTCTACATTGAGATACAATTGCCATTCCCTGCACCATGCGTCA
This sequence comes from Schistocerca americana, assembly GCF_021461395.2. NCBI lineage: Eukaryota > Metazoa > Arthropoda > Insecta > Orthoptera > Acrididae > Schistocerca > Schistocerca americana. The sequence goes on along the minus strand of NC_060124.1, from coordinate 365,443,410 downwards.
TTTCGTTGCAGATCCTCCTGCATTTCAGTACAGTTTTCCATTGTACTACAGCATCAGCCGCAGAAAGCCTCAGTGAACTTCCGATGTCATCCACAAGGTCATTTATGTATATTGTGAATAGCAACGGTCCTACGACACTCCCCCGCGGCACACCTGAAATCTCTTTTACTTCGGAAGACTTCTCTCCACTGGCAATGACATGCTGCGTTCTGTTATCTAGGAACTCTTCAATCCAATCACACAATTGGTCTGATAGTCCATATGCTCTTACTTTGTTCATTAGATGACTGTGGGGAACTGTATCTAACGCCTTACAGAAATCAAGAAACACGGCGTCTACCTGGGAACCCATGTCTATGGCCCTCTGAGTCTCGTGGACGAATAGCGCGAGCTGGGTTTCACACGATCGTATTTTTCGAAACCCATGCTGATTCCTACAGAGTAGATTTCTAGTCTCCAGAAAAGTCATTATACTCGAACATAATACGTGTTCCAAAATTCTACAACTGATCGACGTTAGAGATATAGGTCTATAGTTCTGCACATTTGATCGACGCCCTTTCTTGAAAACGAGGATGACCTGTGCCCTTTTCCAATCCTTTGGAACGCTACGCTCTCCTAGAGAATTACGGTACACCGCTGCAAGACGGGGGGCAAGTTCCTTCGCGTACTCTGTGTAAAATCGAACTGGTATCCCATCAGGTCCAGCGGCCTTTCCTCTTTTGAGCGATTTTAATTTTTTTTTTCTATCCCTCTGTCATCTATTTCGATATCTACCATTTTGTCATCTGTGCGACAATCTAGAGAAGGAACTACAGTGCAGTCTTCCTCTGTGAAACAGCTTTGGAAAAAGACATTTAGTATTTTGGCCTTTAGTCTGTCATCCTCTGTTTCAGTACCATTTTGGTCACAGAGTGTCTGGACACTTTGTTTTGACCCACCTACCGCTTTGACATAAGACCAAAATTTCTTAGGATTTACTGCCAAGTCAGTACACAGATCTTTACTTTCGAATTCATTGAACGCCTCTGGCATAGCCCTCCTCACACTACATTTCGCTTCGCGTAATTTTTGTTTGTCTGCAAGGCTTTGGCTATGTTTATGTTTGCTGTGAAGTTACCTTTGCTTCCGCAGCACTGAGTGTGAGCGCACAGCGATAAGCGTTCGCCAGCCTCGCAGTGAGATAGCCGGCCGCCCCAGCCTGCGCGGCGCCTGGCGGCTGCAGCGGCCGCACTCACAGTCTCGCAGCCCGGGCGCCACGTGCGCGCTGCCGCAGCCGGCCGGCACACGTGCGCTGCACGCGCAAGCCGCCCCTGCCTCGCCCCTTAAATAACTCGGTTAACTCGGTCCGCTAGCGGCTGCTCCATTCACTGCTAACTAGCCGGCGTTCACTGACCACTTCGCTGCGCTTTGCAGTTGGTGTCACTCAAGGCCAGATTGACCAAATACAGTTACGTGACATGGTGGAACAAACTAGATATTTGTTGGTCTTAACTATAAAATTTAAAACACGGTGTATGAAGGAGGTAGTACTGGTCAAAACTAGAAGAAAAGTTCCTGTAACTATTGTATGTCCAGAAACCAATATTCAGTCAACAAATTTTACAACAATTAAATAACAAAACTGCGCTAGCTAGTATTTTCTCCCACCTATCTAAGGTATTCGTCTGTGTGAATCACAATATTCTCCTAGATAAACTGAAGTTTTTTGGGATTAATGATGTACCCATCCATCTAACCGAAAGAATGCAAAAGGGGGTATATTTTGTAATTCAACCAATGTAGCCCAGGGACATTATTCTGACAGGAATGAAATCAAGTATGGGTTTCCCCAAGGATTAATCTTAGGTCCACCATTGTTATTCATATACGCAAACGATCTTCTGTGTACTATAGAACATGAATAATTGGGGTGAAAAGAATGGAAAGGAGTATAAAGAATGGAAAGCAAACGGATAGGGAAGAGTTAGGAAGGAAATAATGACTTCTAGCCAGAAAGGTCACTGCAATAATGCAACGGCGAGAGTTGAAAATTTATGCCGGATCGTGATTCGAACCCGGAACCTCCGACTCTGTAGAACGGTTGCTTTAACCGCCACGGACATCTGGACACGCTTCCATTAGATTCAAATTTCCGACTTCCCGCTCACCAAACCGAACGACCCCCGCCTATGTCTGACAGAACAAGACACCACTTATATATAATGTCCGCAGCTCGTGGTCTTGCGGTAGCGTTCTCGCTTCCCGCGCACTGCGTCCTGGGTTCGATTCCCGGCGGGGTCATGGATTTTCTCTGCCTCGAGATGACTGGGTATTGCGTGTCATTCATCATGATTGACTCGCAAGTCGCGTCAACTAAAAAGAACTTGTAATACGGCGGCCGAACTGCCACGCATGGGGCCTCACGGCCAACAATGCCATACGATCATATCATTTCGTTATCAGTGTTTTCACGTATTTCTTTCCTCTCCTCATTCCTTACCTCATCAGTCCACCTAATTTTCAACATTCGTCTGTAGCACCACATCTCAAATGCTTCAATTCATTTCTGTTCGAAAGTTCCGACTTTCCCACAGTCCATGTTTCATGTTTCAATGCCATAAAGTGTTGTAATCCGGACGTACATTCTCAGGAATTTCTTCCTCAAATTAAGGCCAATGTTTGATACTAGTAGACTTCTCTTGGCCAGGAATGCCCTCTTATCCACCTTTTACTACTTCTTTTGACGCCTATGCGATGGAAGTCAGCACCGCAACATCCAGCGTTGAAATAACGCTGTTTTCTTATAGGAGGCTGAGGAAAACATTTCAGACACACCGCCGAATCGACACGAGCAGGTCTCAGGGGTAAAATTAAGAGCGTCAGTGGGCCACCCCTTTCGTTAGGGCGTTGTTCTCACACACTTCGCGGTCGGAAACGACAGCTTGCAGTACGATGAGCAGTAAGACGACGTTCTTGGCCGCCCGCTGTGGCAGAGCGGTTCTACGCACTTCAGTCCGGAACCGCGCTGCTGCTACGGTCGCAGGTTCGAATCCTGCCTAGGGCATGGATGTGTGTGATGTCCTTAGCTTAGTTACGCTCAAGTAGTTCTAAGTCTAGGGGACTGATGACCTCAGATGTTAAGTCCCATAGTGCTCAGAGCCATTTGAACTATTTTGAACGACGTTCTTGACACCCTTCGTCAATGCTGTCACCCCCAGACGTTTCAGCCCTTCTCTTACGACACTAAGTCTGGATCCCTATTGAACGTGATCGCACCCCTTGGGAGTGGAGTGCGACCGCAGTTTTTGCTCTCGAGTACAGGTTGGATCCACTAGGAACTGTTGAAAACCATTCCACGAAATTTGAACGTGATCCGAAGCAGCAAAGAATCCTTCTGCATTTTCAGTGCTCCTGTTTCAGGCCTTCCTGTGGATTGATGACCGAGGGTTGCGACATCGACACACGCGAGAATTAAACAGAAAGTGTGACTACACTTCCGTTGGACTATACCGGAAACCAAGTCCGTCATGAACACTAAACAATTAATTCTACGTGCTTGATTCTAGTAGGTCAATCACGTTAGTCGCATGTCAACACAAGTTAACATTACCTTCGTTTAAGCCACGCGTGTTAGCCGCGATACGGAAACCACAGCGAAAATCTGATGCTTTGCCTAGATGGGTTGGACAGTGTCTCTAGAATGCCCGTCGATCGCGTCAAGTTGCTCTTTAGAGTCTTGAGAGCACCGTGAGCACTTAAATATGCCTAGAAAAGTGTGTCTCCCGCCAAGTATGAGAGCCAGCCGAGAGATTTCTCCTGATGTCATGCAGCCCGCATAACATAACTGTCACGCTTTTCCTTCTTCATGATAATTCTCTGCCGACTCTGCAGGGGCAATGGAGATGCTCCTGCAGCGTATTTGATGGGAAGTGTTTCTTCATCTTCATACAGCCTGTAACTGACACCTCCTGAGATTCAGCTCTGCTCACACGAACCGCTGGCTATGAAGACAACATTCTGCACACGCAACGAGTGGTAGACCAGCGTAGAGAATTGGTGGAAAGCACAGGCGGCTGCCTTCTACTAGGTTGCTGGAAAGATGGTTCAACATTACGACAGATGCCTAGTTTAATGTGGTTTCCATTTCGTGATCGGTCAGACAGCTTGTGCGGCTCTCCCCGTCGAGCATGGGTGTGTGTGTTGTCCTTAGCGCATGTTCGTTTAAGATAGATTAAGTAGGGTGTAAGCCTAGGGACCCCAGCAGCTCGGTCCCATAGGAACTTACCAGAATGTTAAAAAATATGTCGGCTCAACCACTTGTTTATAGTGTAAAACACTAAGATTGACGCGTTTCGGAAGTCAAGCTTCCATCATCAGAATAATAAAAAGTAAAAGAACCTGTTAAAACTCGCTAAAATGGAACATGCCCCAGGCACAATAAAAATGATAATAAAATTAAAACATCGTGGCTACTTCCCTTGTTCGAGCCGTGTCTTCCAAGGTGCATCTCCACATAGTCGTCAAAATATAAAAAACTCTAAAATGGTGTCGCCTATGAACATCTAACCACATGGCTCTCTCCTCTATCGTCGTAAACCGCCCGTGCGTCTTCGTTGATACCACACACCACGTAGCCAAACACGACACTGAAACGCGAGTGAGCTCACGCGCAAGTAAACAAGGAAGTCACATACATGTCTATACAAACAGATAACGTATACATGTTCCAAGGACCTCATGAAATGATGGTATCCTACAAATTGCTAAAAATGTAGCTACTAAAAGAAACCAGTGAAATGTTTGAAAAAGTTATTTGTATCACCAGTTAGCTGTTCATTCAATGTGTTCTGATTATCCACGCTATGTATCGTAATTTCCAGCTGTTCTAGTGGATCCAGCTTTTTGCCTTTGTCCTGTCTATGTAAAATAACGAGATCCTGGTCTATTCCCAACATGGGGTGTCCCGTTTCCCAAATATGCGTGGCTACAACTGACTTTTCGAAATTATTTAGCCGGAAAGCATCGCTATGTTCTTTGTAACGTACTTTAAAGGACCTACCAGTTTGGCCTACATAGCTTGCCTTGCACGTGTTACGCTGAATTTTATAGACCCCAGCTCTCTCATGTTTATCGCTTTCCTGCTGCAAATTATTTCTTAGTTTAAAGCGCAGCGTATTATTGGTCAGAAAAGCGGTATCAACTTTAAAAGGTTTGAAAATGTTAGCTACTTTTTGCGAAATATCACCGAAGTATGGTATTGTGACTCTCGTAATATTATTTGCGGTATTCTTCCTTGCATTCGCGCGCTGTTTCTGTCGTATTAATTTATTGACCACGTTTTGGTGATATCCGTTAGCTCTGGCTAGTTGTTTCGCGATGTTCAGCTCAGTCATTCTGCCTTCTTCATTCATAGGGACTCTAAAGGCTCTATCTATCAAAGATCTAAAAGCAGAAAGTTTCTGGCTATTAGGATGGCAGGAATTATTTTGTATCAACACATCAGTTGTGGTTGGTTTCCTAAATATTTTAAAAACATACCTACCATTTTGTTTCCTAATACTTATGTCGAGAAATAGCAGTTCACCATTTTTCTCTTCTTCTACAGTGAATTCAATTTTACCGTGTAACTCGTTAAATTTACTTACGCGTCAATCTTAGTGTTTTACACTATAAACAAGTGGTTGAGCCTATATATTTTTTAACATTGACATTCACAACCACGACCTCTCATCCAGTATAGATAAAATCAAAATTTACCAGAAATTTCCAATTTCCTTCGTTTCATTCGAAGAACAAACACTGGCGGTGTACCTAAGAATTACAATTTACTGTACATACAACTCGTTTTATTCCTCATGTAGCCGGCCGGTGTGGCCGAACGGTTCTAGGCGCTTCAGTCCGGAACCGCGCGACCGCTACGGTCGCAGGTTCGAATCCTGCCTCGGGTACGGATGTGTGTGATGTCCTTAGGTTAGTTAGCTTTGAGTAGTCCTACGTTCTAGGGGACTGATGACCTCAGATGTTTAGTCCCATAGTGCTCAGAGCCATTTGAACCATTTGAGCCATTCCTCATGTGCGAGGAATGTTTCCTGAAAGTTCGGCCACACCTTTTTGTTACATCGTCTACAGCAGAGCATTGAGACTTTCGGAGACCGGACAGCAGGGGGGAAGGGGGGGGGGGGGGGGAAGAGAAAGAGAGAGAGAGAGAGACCGCCTCGCTCGTCAACCCCTGGTCCCTGTCGTCAGAAGAGTAAGCAGAGGGCACGCACCTCCCCCGCAACACGTGGCCGCTTCCGCCCCCAGCGTAAACAGCGGGGACCGAGCCGGGAGACAGCCGCCCGCCTTCCGGTTCCGGGAAAACCCACGCCCAGATGACCCCCGTCTGTCTGGAGGTTGTGCTGCATGCAGGCGCCCACATGTAATGCCGACCATTTCCCAAATGTTCTGTAAACAAGCCGCTCACGTGCACGGGGCTGGAGGCTATACCTACAACACTACAAGGGAAAAAAATGACATTTATGACTCAGCTCATTCAGTGCTGGCCATTAAAATTTCAAGCTCCGTGAAGCGGACATAATATTCCTTGACTTCCGAAAAGCGTTTGACTTGGTGCCCCACTGCAAACTAAGGTACGAGCATATGGGATTGGTTCCCAAATATGTGAGTGGCTCGAAGACTTCTCAAGTAATAGAATCCAGTACGTTGACCTCGATGGTGAGTGTTCATCGGAGGTGAGGGCATCATCTGGAGTGGCCCAGGGAAGTGTGGTAGGTCCGCTGTTGTTTTCTATCTACATAAATGATCTTTTGGGTAGGGTGGTTAGCAATGTGCGGCTGTTTGCTGATGATGCTGTGGTGTGCGGGAAGGTGTCGTCGTTGAGTGACTGTAGGAGGATACAAGATGACTTGGACAGGATTTGTGATTGGTGTAAAGAATGACAGCTAACTCTAAATATAGATAAGTGTAAATTAATGCAGATGAATATGAAAAGAATCCCGTAATGTTTGAATACTCCATTAGTAGTGTAGCGCTTGACACAGTCACGTCGATTAAATATATGGGCGTAACACTGCAGAGCGATATGAAGTGGGACAAGCATATAATGGCAGTTGTGGGGGAGGCGGATAGTCGTCTTCGGTTCATTGGTAGAATTTTGGGAAGATGTGGTTCATCTGTAAAGGAGACCGCTTAATAAACACTAATACAACCTATTCTTGAGTACTGCTCGAGCGTTTGGGATCCCTATCAGGTCGGATTGAGGGAGGACATAGAAGCAATTCAGAGGCGGGCTGCTGGATTTGTTACTGGTAGGTTTGATCATCACGCGAGTGTTACGGAAATGCTTCAGGAACTCGGGTGGGAGTCTCTGGAGGAAAGGAGGCGTTCTTTTCGTGAATCGCTACTGAAGAAATTTAGAGAACCAGCATTTGAGACTGACTGGATTTACTGCCGCCAACTTATATTTCGCGGAAAGACCACAAAGATAAGATAAGAGAGATTAGGGCTCGTACAGAGGCATATAGGCAGTCATTTTTCCCTCGTTCTGATTGGGAGTGGAATAGGGAGAGAAGATGCTAGTTGTGGTACGAGGTACCCTCTGCCACGCACCATATGGTGGATTGCGGAGTAAGTATGTAGATGTAGCGGACATGCAACAAACGTCAAATTGTCCTGAAGTGCACTACACACTCGGATATTCAGATGATCAGCGTACTTGCTCGCAAGAATCCTTTGGCGCATGTACATTACCTGACCTAAAAATGAAGTAGCCAGAAGACCTTGTAACTTCGTACACGTAAGCACATTCGAGGGTATTTAAATGGTTACAGCTGCAATTCTCTGTGACGAGTAGAACTGCCACAAGAGTGCATTAGCGCTGTCGGCGTTGTTACCGGCCCTCATAGGGTACGGAAAGTACGTGAACACTCTCTCGAATGCTTAGTGATCACTGTGAAGGACACGGAGATGTCCAGTACTCGTGTGAGACAGCGTTATCAGCCCCTGTCAGATTTTCAACGGGGCTTCATTTTGGGTTTCCATTTGGCCGCCTGTTCGAATCGTGCAATATCCAGATTTGTGGGGCATTCAGATGTGACAGTGGCAAGACTTAGGACTGCATGGGAAAATGACGGCAGATATACTCGTCATTGAGATCCCGCTCGACCACGTCTGACGACAGCAATCGAAAAACGCCTTATTGTCCACTAAGCAAGTCCTAATCCTTCATATCTGTTCCTGCCATCAGATAAGAAGTTCTGGACTCCCTGCAAAATACTGTGTCAACCCTACCATTAGTTAGAGGAGGAGGAGGAGGAGGAGATTAGTGTTTAACGTCCCGTCGACAACGAGGTCATTAGAGACGGAGCGCAAGCTCGGGTGAGGGAAGGATGGGGAAGGAAATCGGCCGTGCCCTTTCAAAGGAGCCATCCCGGCATTTGCCTGAAGCGATTTAGGGAAATCACGGAAAACCTAAATCAGGATGGCCGGAGACGAGATTGAACCGTCGTCCTCCCGAATGCGAGTCCAGTGTTGCATCAGTTAGAGACTAGCCGCAGCCAGACTAGGGAATTACCATTCTATGCGTAGGCTGCCGTTGAAGTGGTACCCTGACTGGCCTACGTGGATTGCTGATGAGTGGCGTCACATTTTGTTCAGTAATGAATCGTGGTTCAGCGCTCCTGTAGATGAGCAACGTCGGCGAGTTTCGCAGCAACCCAATGTTTTGAAGAGGTGCAGTGGTGTTCAACATGGCGTCACGGTATGGGGAGCCATCGGTTATGACTTCAGCTCGCGCCTCGTACTGACCGAGAGAACTACAGTGCACAAAGGTACGTCACGGACATCCTCGTCCTCATGTGTTAATATGCATGTGACAGTATAGTGGTGCGATTTTTCTAGACGACAACGTTCATCCAACCATGGAATATCTCTCTATGAACTGTCTGATGAGGTACTCCTGGCTAGCTTTCCTCAGGACAGGGTACAACTGCCTTATGACACCATTGGCCGGCCGCTGTGGCCGAGCGCTTCTAGGCGCTTCAGTCCAGAACCGCGCTGCTGCTGCGGTCGCAGGTTCGAATCCTGCCTCGGGCGTGAATGTGTGTGATGTCCTTAGGTTAGTTAGGTTTAAGTAGTTCAAGTCTAGGGGACTGATGACCTCAGATGTTAAGTCCCATAGTGCTCAGAGTCATTTGAACCATTTTGTAACGCCCTGCAACAACCGTCGGAAAGGTCCAGGCCAGAGCAGGGAGCGTTATGGTCTGGAGAATGTTTTCGTGGCGCTTTCTGGGTGATCTCGACATTATGACAAGCACATTGCATCTATCCTTGGTGAGCACGTCCTCCAGTATGTGCTGTTTGTTTTTCCTCGGCACGATGGCATGTAACAGCTGGACAATGCAACGTGACAGTCTTGGTTCTTAGAGCTCCTTGGCCACCGAACTCCGTGGATTCAAACCCAGTCGCGAATCTGTGAGACTACGTCGACCGATCTGTTCGTGCCATGGATCCTGAACGGAGGAATGTAACGCATATGGCCACGGCACAGTGTGAGTCTGCATTGTTTCACATAACCTGTCATTACCTGCCAGAACCTCATTGACACTATTCGTGAACGTCTCGCAGCAGTCTCCGCTTCAAAAAGTGGCTATTCAGGCTCTTGACGGGTGATCACATTAATGATACTGGACTCTGTGCTTCAACACGATAACGCAACTGCGCATGTTGGCGATTGTATCCTGACTTGGCCAGCACATTCTTGAAATCTCTCACCCAAAGAAACCATCTGGTCGTCGTTTTTGAGATTTACGAATATAATAATCTACAGGGCGTTTCAAAAATGACCGGTATATTTGAAACGGCAATAAAAACTAAACGAACAGCGATAGAAATACACCGTTTGTTGCAATATGCTTGGGACAACAGTACATTTTCAGGCGGACAAACTTTCGAAATTACAGTAGTTACAATTTTCAACAACAGATGGCGCTGCAAGTGATGTGAAAGAGATAGAAGACAACGCAGTCTGTGGGTGCGCCATTCTGTACGTCGTCTTTCTGCTGTAAGCGTGTGCTGTTCACAACGTGCAAGTGTGCTGTAGACAACATTGTTTATTCCTTAGAACAGAGGATTTTTCTGGTGTTGGAATTCCACCGCCTAGAACACAGTGTTGTTGCAAAAAGACGAAGTTTTCAACGGAGGTTTAATGTAACCAAAGGACCGAGAAGCGATACAATAAAGGATCTGTTTGAAAAATTTCAACGGACTGGGAACGTGACGGATGAACGCGCTGGAAAGGTAGGGCGACCGCGTACGGCAACCACGGAGGGCAACGCGCAGCTAGTGCGGCAGGTGATCCAACAGCGGCCTCGGGTTTCCGTTCGCCGTGTTGCAGCTGCGGTCCAAATGACGCCAACGTCCACGTATCGTCTCATGCGCCAGAGTTTACACCTCTATCCATACAAAATTCAAACGCGGCAACCCCTCAGCGGCGCTACCATTGCTGCACGAGAGACATTCGCTAACGATATAGTGCACAGGATTGATGACGGCGATATGCATGTGGGCAGCATTTGGTTTACTGACGAAGCTTATTTTTACCTGGACGGCTTCGTCAATAAACAGAACTGGCGCATATGGGGAACCGAAAAGCCCCATGTTGCAGTCCCATCGTCCCTGCATCCTCAAAAAGTACTGATCTGGGCCGCCATTTCTTCCAAAGGAATCATTGGCCCATTTTTCAGATCCGAAACGATTACTGCATCACGCTATCTGGACATTCTTCGTGAATTTGTGGCGGTACAAACTGCCTTAGACGACACTGCGAACACCTCGTGGTTTATGCAAGATGGTGCCCGGCCACATCGCACGGCCGACGTCTTCAATTTCCTGAACGAATATTTCGGTGATCGTGTGATTGCTTTGGGCTATCCGAAACATACAGGAGGCGGCGTGGATTGGCCTCCCTATTCGCCAGACATGAACCCCTGTGACTTCTTTCTGTGGGGACACTTGAAAGACCAGGTGTACCGCCAGAATGCAGAAACAATTGAACAGCTGAAGCAGTACATCTCATCTGCATGTGAAGCCATTCCGCCAGACACTTTGTCAAAGGTTTCGGGTAATTTCATTCAGAGACTACGCCATATTCTTGCTACGCATGGTGGATATGTGGAAAATATCGTACTATAGAGTTTCCCAGACCGCAGCGCCATCTGTTGTTGAAAATTGTAACTATTGTAATTTCGAAAGTTTGTCTGCCTGAAAATGTACTGTTGTCCCAAGCATATTGCAACAAAAGGTGTATTTCTATCGCTGCTCATTTAGTTTTTATTGCCGTTTCAAATATACCGGTCATTTTTGAAACACCCTGTATCTTTCCATAATATGTTGTACATGCACAATACGTAAAATTTCTCTACTTACTATCTGTCCTGATGCTGTAGTTTTAATGGCCATCTGTGTATTTCCTATGTTACTGGCGAGGAGCAGCAGCGAACACATTGCTTCTAACAATAAAAGTTATTACTGTGAAATATTCAAGTAATTTTGTAATATCCTTGTATGACACCCTGCAAACAACAGATTCAAATGGTTCAAATGGCTCTGAGCACTATGGGACTTAACATCTTAGGTCATCAGTCCCCTAGAAATTAGAACTACTTAAACCTAACTAACCTAAGGACATCACACACATCCATGCCCGAGGCAGGATTCGAACCTGCGACCGTAGCAGTCCCGCGGTTCCGGACTGAAGCGCCTAGAACCGCACGGCCACCGCGGCCGGCAAAACAGATTCAGACGAGCAGGTGCATTCCGTTGACCACTTTTAAAGATATCATATGCAGTATCGTCGCAGGTACGTTATTGGCTGCATGACTGTTTGTCTAAAAGAACTCACTGCACGTCATGAATAGGCTGCACCATTAGACAGGGCGTCCCAGGAGGAGTGGTCAGTATTCAGGGATATCGCAGGAACCCTATTTTGAAGCAAAACTCTTGATCTGGACATATGCCCTATTCCGAATGGTTTCCAAGATAAAACAAATGTAGTGTACGTTTGCGGCGTGCACCTATGTGTCTCAGCCACCCAACCTCTTTGACGTTTTGTTCTAGCCCAGCCTATCTCGTTGCTTTTAACTGCTTTGCTCGGGGTGTCTTTCTGGATTAAACTAGTCCGCTGAACACGCAGCTGTCCATGGTGTTATGTGAGACGAGTAATACGACAGATTGAGAGTGTATCAGAGTGAAGCTGCGATTAATTGTGTTTGTACGTGCGCTGGTTAAAATGTGACCCATCTACACTAATGAAGAATGTGCTGATACGGTCTGCGTTTACGGCTTCTGCGACGGCAATGCTCCTCCTGCTGTCGAAGAATAGCGGCACTCGGAGCTTTCTGACACGTCGAATCCCAGATCGTAGTTAGTTTGCCAGAGTTTTCATCACATTGCACGAAACAGGTTGTCTTCTTACTTCTCATTTTTCTTCGGAATGTCCAGGAACACCAACACATCGTTGAAATGAAATGGAACCGCGTAGTTCTACTATCAGCACACGGCGACTGTTCCTGCTACTCTGCTACTAGCTGAGTTGTCATGCGTTCTCACTGCCTGTAGTCGCGGTTGAGTACTCGAAAGCACGCCGTAAAAGATGTAAATTGTTTATAGAACAGTTTATTACATTTTTGTGAAAAACATCCTGAAGGCTTTCTTAAAAGACATCACATATGGAGCTGACAAAGGGGACTGGCAACCATGCCTGTTTCCTCGCAATCTAAACACAGCCCACAAGTTTGAAATACTGCCTTTCAAGAGCACCGTTTCGCTCTTGGTAGGGCTATCGCTTTCTGAGAAACTTTCAGAATCCTTTTCCTCTTTTCTGTTGACAAAAGGATAACTCTTATCGCCTTGGGCGATAACTTTAAGAAATGGTCATTGTTGACTGAGCGCCAAGATAACAAGCGAGGCCACAACATCGCTTCAGCGTAACGGGCGCTGAGAAGGTCGATCTCCATCTTTGTATTTGCACTTTGTTCTTGTTTCGACAATTGTTTGCAGCTGTAACTGCTACAACTTCTGATTTCCGTCGGTTTTATTTTGGCTTCTACCCCCTGAAATACTCGTCAAAGTTCTCATCTAGGTTCTCTGTCTCTTTTTTTCTGCCTCTTCAGAGACTGGTTCGCTAGCCCATAGAATGTACTGGTAAAGCTGATGAGGTCACAGCGTAAAGACTTCAATATTTACCACAACAATGACAACGGCATGCAGTTCTCAATAAGAAGTATTAATGGTAATAGATACGAGCTTAAGACTTGAAAGAATGCAGAATGTTCAATTGTGTTTCCACAGTATCAGGACCGTTTTGGAACAGATTGTATCTGCAGTACAGCCTCTCTCCCTTCCTCTCTCAGCTGCGACAAACTATCTACGCCAATAGGGAGCGAATGTTACCTATTTCGCAATACGGTCCCCTTCATCTGGGTGCATATTATCCGTCTGTACCACGGAGATTTTTTTTTTTTTTTAAAAGAAAGAGAGAGGGAGAGGAAAGCAGCGTGAAATATTGTGTTATGACTAGGATGAATAGTTTCGTTTAGAATACACCATTTATTGCGCAGCGCTCCATGTCATACAGCGATGTGCTTGTTTAGGATCAAATGGCTCTGAGCACTATGGGACTCAACTGCTGAGGTCATTAGTCCCCTAGAACTTAGAACTAGTTAAACCTAACTAACCTAAGGACATCACACACATCCATGCCCGAGGCAGGATTCGAACCTGCGACCGTAGCGGTCTCGTCTTTCCAGACTGCAGCGCCAGAACCGTGCGGCCACTTCGACCGGCTTGTTTAGGATCACGGAATCAGTTTTCTAAGGTACCTTCCATCTTGTGTTAGTTCACTTATGCAGCAACGGAGCAAGTTTTGATCGCGGCTTTGAAACCGTCGAATTTGACGAAATAGCTTAAGCAAGACGGTTCATAAGTTCTCATTTTTCGAAAATTCCTGAAAGTACTCGATGCAGTCCATGTTATTTGTAAGGCTTGGGAGAACAAGATGATGATAACAATAGATAGCTAGTCGAGAAAATTGCGACATCCTCCATTGAAAGTGGCTTTGTAGGTTACAGTAGTGAGGAATATGATAGGAATGCGGTACTGCAACTCGCGTGGCCGGTCTTTGGAAACAAATTTCTGATTCTGAAGACGTAGATGACGAAAACACCCGCGAGTCGTTAAATATTGATGCCTGTGAAGCGGGATTTGAGCAGCTAAGTGACGCTGATCTAGAGAACAAAGTGTGTTCGGTGGAGGAAGGGGAACTCGTTATCACGTACAGCGAAGCACTGAAACGCGTTGATCTGTTATTGGTGTATGCACGATTGAATTCTTTTGGCTGTATGGATGTTTTGACACTGCAGAAAATCAGATCACCAGGAAACAAAAAGTGAAAAAAAAACTGCAGGATTATTTCCCAAAAGATAAATGAAAGCAAGTGATCCGAAATGCAGTGTATTTTAAGTATAATTTTGCTGCGACTTTCCGATGAGTAACGCGAAAATAATGCTGTCGGCTCTCAAATGGCGATGTGTAGCACGTCTTGTAAATACAGCAAACAGCAGTGCTGGGTGAAAACGTGAGTCTTCTGGATTATTCGTGTTTTTAGGGCTATCCCTGCATTCTCCGATATTCATTAATTCGGATAATCGGTAGCTTGCTGTAGGCCTACTACTTTTAGCCGTACGGCTTTCGTAGCTCTCCAGGTGCCGCCTCACTGCTGTATTTTAAACGGCGTGCCGACTGAAGCATGTTGCAGAGCTGGCAGCAAGGACGCGGAATGAACGGAAACAGCAATTCCACTTGAAGTGTCTGGGAAACTGCTGCATCTACAGGCACGGTTGAGTGCATAGTTATTTGTAACTCCTGTTTCGTCAGTGTTTTCTAAGCAAAGACGTTTCAGAACACAGGCAGAAAAAACCCTGTTGAAGAAAATGTGCAGTTATTTTCAGACAAACAAAATATTGTCTGGAGAAAGCGCGAAACAATCAAATTTCATAACTTCACTTTGAACAAGAACCGTAAAGAAAATATAAAAGTAAGTGGACGTCATAAAATCGAGTAATCACAATCGTTAGACATTGTTTCATATGTCATTTTCCATGTACAATAAATGATCTCTTCTTCACAGCAGTTCAGCTGTTTCACAATCTGTGTTACTAAGGCCGGTATTACACTATCAAATTTCTTTGTCAAAAATCTTTGTCAAAGATATTTGATGGTGTAATAGGGAACTTTGTCAAATGTCGTCCAATATTTGATCAAATCTAGGGCCTAGCTGTAGATTTGATCAAAGAAGTCGCTTGTATTATGTTCACTGCAATGTGACATGTTACCACATGGAGCGCTAGCATCGCTGCAGCGTTCTGTTGTCTGTAATGTTTTTATAAACATTGCCAGTAAATACAATTGGTGTGTGCCGACAACTACAAAATTAATAGAGATCTATGAAGCTGATGAGGCGCTTTACAACGTGAGGCACTCTGAATACAAAAATAGATTAAGAAGATTGG
This sequence comes from Schistocerca americana, assembly GCF_021461395.2. Classification (NCBI taxonomy): domain Eukaryota; kingdom Metazoa; phylum Arthropoda; class Insecta; order Orthoptera; family Acrididae; genus Schistocerca; species Schistocerca americana. The sequence goes on along the minus strand of NC_060124.1, from coordinate 365,427,862 downwards.
AGACCTGACCTGACCTAATCCAACCCTCTCCTGCAGCAAGGAATCGGAGTGTTACAGTGAGCATGTCTTCTGCAGATGTAGCAGTTCTTAAGTGAATATTGTGCTTTGTGATATGAGGATACACTTCACTGAGCACATAAAGAAATGACGTCCTCCACTATAAGCTCACGTTGAATGCTTTTATTGTGTCGTCATAAAACCCACGGCTTCACTCAGGTATGTTTCCTTTTTTTTTTTTCCCCGCTTCTCTTCCGCATGTGTACGCAGTGCAATTGTGGTACATGCAACTGCTGCAGTTAATAACAAGTTGTTATTGTGAGCCATCTTGAACTTTGACGAAAAATATGATGACAGTGTAATACCCCTTCTAGCGCTGCGTCAAAGATCTTTGTCAAATATATTTGACGGAATATTTGATCACATCTTTGATCAAATATTTGACGAAGAAATTTGATAGTGTAATACCGGCCTTAGCGACTACAACCGGAACCCCGTATCAGTTGCGGGTTGCCTATCAAACCGGTTCCAGTGGCAACAAAAATTTGTTTCCAGTATTTCGCCTAATTATTTGCCGAATTTAAAAATTTAAAATCATGTCATAATCTGCTCGTTAAGAAGTATAATCACTCGTTAAAAGTTTAACACAAGTAGACAAATATTACAGTTTGAATTGTGTATTTGTCTTGAGGCAGCGTAACCGACGACGCGCAAATATCCGAACTTTATTCACATATAGTTTTTGAGAACGAGAGCGCGTAACGACTTCCAATAAACTTTACAAATCGTTTCAAATCTAGATGAATCTTTCTCTGACTAACAACCCCCACAAAACTATAGACCGAAAAAAGTTTATAGCTCACTACATTTTCGCTGTTCACACAGTAAAAATTCAGCATCGGACATGACGTTTTAATTTTCAGCTGTCCCCATTGAGGTATATCTACATCACCTGTTGGCAGCTGAGGGTTTCGATTAATTATCATTTCTTTCTAGAGAAGCTGCATGGTCATCATTGGTATCTGTTCTCTCGGAAGAGTTACTATCTTCATCTTTTAATTTACTATTTATTTATTACCGACCCTATTAGCAACACAGTTTACAGACCATATTCACATATGCCATTCAATTATGTCATTGTACGACACACAGTTCTGGAGATATGACGTCATAAACATTTGGGTGCGTGAAAAGTTAGCTTCTGCTTAAAATGGCGCGCAGTAAGACTTCAACATCGGGTATGACGTATTAATTCATAAGTTTTTCACTACTAACTCTGTTCTCAATACTCTTTGCAACCGTATCTACATATATAGCAGTAACTGCATGTACCTGCAATATTATTATAGTTCAGTAGATATAATCTCATAAACATTGAGCTGCGTGAAAAACTTGCCTTTACCTGAAATAGAGCGCAAATTACCCATACTATTATTCATCCAGTTTTTGATAATGGGACCACTTAGCGACTCCCAACAAACGAAACTACTTCTCACTTAAATGCTTAACGTCAAATATTTAACGTATTAACTCATTTGTAAACTAAACAGAAGTTTACAGCTGTTTTGTGTACATGGGACTTTGAGTCGTTAAAGAATCTGAGGTTTACTGATACTTTCAATTTGAGTAAGTTAATCTGTTTTGAGGTGAACAAAGCAATAAAAATATTCAAAATCATTATTCCGCAGTACTTGGCCGTGTGTTGCCTTGGATCACGGTTACGTAGAACGTGAAGCCGTAATCAACCCGCAGACTGCTTTGAGCACCATAGTGCTTTACCTGGTGTGGTACTGTTGGGGCTCTCCCATCTCTGACGTTTTAACGGACTTAGGTAGTCAGTTATTGGGGGACCTACAGCTTAACGTGGACTCTCAACACGGGTACAACTTCCCATTTTTCACACACGCTGATAAACCAAAACATTATGACTGCTGATGGACCGCAACGCAGTAACGAAAATAAGCGGAGCGGAGACGAATAGGGAACGATTATAGGGACGATACGGGCCGCAAATGGGGAACTCCACTGACATGAGCGAGTTTGTCGAAAGGTTGATTGTTTTGGCGCGGCACCTGGGAAAGAGTATCTCGCAGACGGTGAAGGTGGTCAGTTATTCGCGTGCTGCTGTCATGAGCATTTGTGGAAAGTGGTTGAAGGACGGCGAAACCACGAGTAGGCGACAAGACACTGGACGGTCACGTTTCAGCACGTAACGTGCAGGTGGGAGACTCGCCTACTCGTCAAGCAGAATAGGCGACGATCTGTCGCAGATATGACGCAGATTTCAATGCTGGGGGAAGCACAGTTTGCACCGGAGCACATCGTTCAGTGCATATCGTTGAAGATGGGGCTCCGGAGCGGATTACTCCCCCCCACCCGTAGAGAAGCAGGTCCTTGGGTCAGTACTTTACTTTGAAGGACATTCACTTGGGGTTCCTTGGGACCTGTTGTTATAACGTAACGAACCATGTAAGTTGTGCAGTAGCATGTGAACATTTCTGTAAACACAAGTGAGTAAAAATCGGAAGAGCTTCTGAAATTCGGAAAGCGATCACGTGACGTCCCTTGCTCGCTACATTTGAGATTTCATTCCGGGTTCACCATATTTCGGTTGTTTCTGTATTATGACTTCTGTGTTACGGCAGTATGCCCATTTAAGGCTGAGGCGCAATGAAGATTTACCACTCTAGGTGGATCTGTTATAATTAAATGTCAGTTAATCACAGATCGTCAGTAAAAGTGCTACGGAAATTTACTATGTAGTGTATTGTGTCTCACTGTTTAGAGACACACAACGCGTGGGTGTTTGCAGCTCGTTAGTAAATGCAAATAAGTAGGAGGCCGAGTTGATAGGAGCTGAAGGAGTCGAGGTTGCAATAATATGCGGTACGGCACACTGTTAGCGAGAAGGATTATTATTCAAGAAACACACAGTACAATGAAATTACTTATCTTCAGTAGTTTGTAGGACTGCAGCTGCGGCTATGAACTGACAATCTCGTAACATGGAATACCACGAACTAATACAACATATTCTCTGGGACTAAGCCTGATGGGCCCTCCTCAGAGAATCAATGCAAACATTACAGAACTGGCTGAGGGCCGATTATGAGAGTGCGTCTGCCCAGGTTGAAATCTAGCTAAGAAGTGAACGAGGCACACTCCAGTTCCGTCGAGCTGCACAGCCCGCTAGAGTGCGCTGTGCTCGGCAGGCGACGGGCTGCCAACCTTGTGTTGGCGCGGCGTTGTAGTAGTATATGTGGCAATGATACTACATAGTGTTTTTAAGCATTACTCAGTATGTGATCACTGTGGTCCTGTGCCTAGAAAGTCGTTGTAGAGCCGAAGGTAGTGGGTTCATATCTGAGTATATGCTAATATTTATTTTTCTTCACTTTTGATTTTGTATCTCACTTTGGGAATTTCTTATTCACGTAACAGAAGTATGTTCTGCAATATTCTGTGTTATTTATACAGGTTGATTCAGCAGCAGCCGGCCGGTGTGGCCGAGCGGTTCTAGGCGCTTCAGTCTGGAACCGTGCGACCACTACGGTCGCAGGTTCGAATCCTGCCTCGGGCATGGATGTGTGTGATGTCCTTAGGTTAGTTAGCTTTAAGTAGTTCTACGTTCTAGGGGACTGATGACAGATGTTCAGTCCCATAGTGCTCAGACCCATTTTTAATTCAGCAGCCCCTACCTCTGGGTTTCATGCAGTCTACAATGCCTTCAAAAACTACGTGCATGATTATTGTGGTGTCACCGCCAGACACCACATTTGCTAGGTGGTAGCCTTTAAATCGGCCGCGGTCCGTTAGTATACGTCGGACCCGCGTGTCGCCACTATCAGTGATTGCAGACCGAGCGCCGCCACACGGCAGGTCTAGAGAGACTTCCTAGCACTCGCCCCAGTTGTACAACCGACTTTGCTAGCGATGGTTCACTGACAAAATACGCCCTCATTTGCCGAGACGATATTTAGCATAGCCTTCAGCTACGTCATTTGCTACGACCTAGCAAGGCGCCATGTTCAGTTACTATTGATATTGTGAATAATGTACAGTCAAGAGCGACGCTCATCATTAATGGATTAAAGTTAAGTATTCCACCAGCTACGTCCGTTTTTCTAAATTCTAATTTCCTTGTCCTGTTCCAGGCCTCACGCCAGCCTGCGTGAGCTAAAACGCGTGCCTTTCGGCTTCCTCTAATAATCACGGTGTTGGCTCTCTTGCCATCCCACAACAATTATCATATTCCCTTGCTCGCTATGCACGAACTATTAAACCTACAGAAAAAGTTGAGCAGCCTCTTTTTGTTGGAAATTTAATGTTGTTAAATTCTGTACCGGGATAAGTTTTCTCTGGAGCCCATGATTTTCGAGTTATTCAAGAAAACTCGTTTGAAGGTCATTTTTCTAAGTTTTTGTTGAATAATTTGAAAACTACAGCCTCTAGCGAAAAAGTATCCAAGTATACAAAATTTAACTACATTAAATTCCATACAGGAAAGCCCTGTTCATTATTTCTGTAGGACTAACAGTTTGTGCGTAGCGAGTGAGAGAATACGACAGTCTTGTGCGAGGTATTTGAAGGCGTTGCGGGTTGCATAAAACCCGTAGGTAGGGGCATGTGGATCACACTGTAAGAAAGACCGTTCTCTCCTAGTAATGACCTTGTTCCATTTTGTGACTTCAGTCTGGTTAAAGAACGAAACAACCAGCACTGACATTTGTATTCCTTCTGATCAGTCCGCAGCTCGTGGTGGTGCGGTAGCGTTCTCACTTCCCACGCCCGGGTTGCCGGGTTCGATTCCCGGCGGGGTCAGGGATTTTCTCTGCCTCGTGATGACTGGGTGTTGTGTGATGTCCTTAGGTTAGTTAGGTTTAAGTAGTTCTAAGTTCTAGGGGACTGATGACCGTAGATGTTAAGTCCCATAGTGCTCAGAGGCATTTGAACCTTCTCATCACCAATATTTGAACGTTTTTTCCGAATATGTTTTCGATTTCCGATGGTGCGGTTTGGCAGAAACCTATGAGTACAGCATAAATTGCTGCGAATAAAACGAGCAACAATCATAATTGTAGTCTTGCTTTTCAAAATATTTAGTTGCGGAGGACAAAGCTTTAGTAAATTTGTCGGTGAAGCAAAGATCGGACCACACGAGCGACGGGCGTCAAGTGACGGCTTTCCGATTTCAGCCGAATGTCAGACGCACCTGCGATTTTCAGTCACTCGTCACGGTTGCGCTGCGCCTACACCGGAAGCAGAGGGATCGTGCTGCCGCAGTGTGGTTCCGGAACTCACAGCTAGGCCTGCTCTGCTCTGTTCTGCTCTGGTCTGGCCAGCTTCCAGCTTCCCTGCTGCTGGCACCGCTCCACCGCCACAACCACGCCACGCCGGTCGATGCACCGGGCCTCGGTTGCCTCTGCAGTCCGCCGCCGCCACAAAAGCACGTGCACACCCGTCAACTGGACACACGACACGTTATTGTATCACCAGGCTTTATTTCTTAAGTGGCCATTTGCAAGTTCCTTAAAGCGCACACCGATACTGCACGCATGCATAGCCAAGCTGTCAGGGCGGTCGAGTGCTGAAAGGAAATCAGCATTTGCTATCTTTGTGGCCGCTGCGTTGTATGCCGTTGCAACATGGAAAGAATAAACCGGTCGTTATGACTGAAAAAAACGGACGAGGGCAGGAGAAGCTGCTTTGACTCTACGTATTATTGCTAACCTTGGAAACAAACGAATCACCCTCCTGAGACATTTTGCATATTATCACTCAGTAACGTCTTATGGAATAATTTCCTGGGGTAACTCATAACTTAGAATGAACGTATAGATAGCACGAAAGCGAGCAGCTCGAATAACGTGTGGTATTCACCCACTGACGTCGTGTAGGTACCTCTTCAAGGAGACAGGCACTTTAACTGCGCCATCAAAATACATATAGTCGGTAATGAAATTCGTAATAAATAATCTACCACAATTCGAGAAGAAGTGATGTCCATACCTACAACGCTAGAGGGAAAAATGGCCTTTCTTATCCATGGTTAGCCGCGCGGGATTAGCAGAGCGGTCTAGGGCGCTGCAGTCATTGACTGTGCGGCTGGTCCCGGCGGAGGTTCGAGTCCTCCCTCGTGCGTGGGTGTGTGTGTTTGTCCTTAGGATAATTTAGGTTAAGTAGTGTGTAAGCTTAGGGACTGATGACCTTAGCAGTTAAGTCCCATAAGATTTAACACACACACACACACACACACACACACACACACACACACACATGATTAAATCTTTCAGTTGCTCGGAAAAAAGTTCAATATGCGCAAAAGAAAAAAAATCTTTCTTTGCCCAGCAATATAAAATGTCTGACAGGTACCAAAGCAACTTTCAAATCTAACAGAAAATAATTTTTCAGTAACAACTCCTTCTGCCCTACTGACGAATTTCTACGTAAAAGCTAGTAGCCATTAAAAAAACCTTGTTTTTAAGTGTATGTTACATGAGCAAGACGAAAATAATAATCTGTTCATAAATGTTAATGCTAATCATTTATACATATCTTGTAAACTGACTCGTTCCACATCATTTAGATAAAAGAATTGTTCAAATGATCTATGGAATATGTAACTAACTAACAAACATGTGCCGTCTAAGGTGACGTGACAGGAAATCGTCATAATGTCTTTGAGAAGTAAAATCCCCGTACATTGATAGCTACGTAGATATGTCCTACTATTCCTAGTAATGCCATCTGCTGTCATCAGAGTGCGTCCCTCCTGTTGCTGTCTTTCATGTAGCTACAACTACAGAAACGTGCGGAGACCTGAGTGCTATGTGACCCACATAGTGAACATAATCCCATACATCGATTTCGTTACGGGATGGCTCCTTTGAAAGGGTAGGGCCGACTTCCTTTCCCATCCTTTCCTATTCCGATGGGGACCGATGACTTCGCTGTTTGATCACTTCCCCCAAATCAAACACCAACATTGTTGTCGTCCGACCATTCCCCAATTTACATTGTTTATCCTGTTATAATTGATGGTATTCGGGTTTGCCCTGTTATGTAACGAAACCTTCACTTTGCGGTCACTCATATCCTACAATGTGCTCTGCTAGTAGAAAAAAAACTTCTTTTACAATTACTGTTGCAAATATAGTGTAGTGTAGACTTTTCTTTAATTCATGTTACGTAAGTACAAATATTAGCTTAAAATCAAACTGAAAACATAAAAATTGCTTCGCAGTAACTACATACCAAGTTACTCACATGTTTAACTTTTATATTGCGCAAGCAACATCGCTCTGCCTTCTTATTTAAAGCACCACACAAGGAAAAGATATCACTTTGAGAATTAAATTAACTGTAGTTTCAGCCGTGTTCTTGCCGAACAAGTTACAAGTTTCGATATGTTTAGCAGCACGTCATGCTTCCTTTCCTTCTGGATCTTCATTTTCCTGATACTGACCTAAAGAATGCATTTTTTGCCAAGGAAATACCCTCCTCGAAAGACTAAAATCCAGTAAAAATGATTTTAATACACGAAGATGTGTCTGTTCTAAGACCCATCAAGGTCGTGCATCTGCAAAACTTGTGGACTGCTGGTCGCAAGTAATACCCAAATTTCGAAAATTATAGATTACTGGAGGATATGATCGGGGACCAGTGAAACACTTAAACATGCAATCCAAATGAAAGACTTAAGCGCACACTCATTAACGTGAAGGTACGTCTTCAGTGTGTGCCTCCCTATTTCTCGCCCCAGAGAGGTCCTCCTCCACCCCACCCGACACACACACACACACACACACACACACACACACACACAACGTTGCACGCTCGAGAGTGGAAACTCGTGCATAAAAATTGAATGGAAGCGTGCGATGAATGCATGTGCACTAAAGCATACATGCGTTGCCTCTGTTTTTGCAATATACATCAAAGGTTACTGAAAGATCTTGGAATTCTTCTTCGAAAACTGTCTGTGTGTAACGAGAAGATAAAGGTATGCGTAACACTTCTGTACCTGGAATTCTGCCATCATGCGCATGTCGAAGTGGCAGATACTGAGATAGCCAATCACGGAATGAAAAAGCAAATATAATCGTTTAGTAGTGGAAAGGTATGAGGCCTTTATGACCTCTAAGATTATGCGAAAGAATTTGCTCCGCTTCTAGCAGCAGTTTATCCTAGATCCCTGGGGCAACTGGTATCTAGTAACTGGAGAAAACTGCATGCCATTCCCGTTTGCAAGAAGGGTCGTAGCAAGGGGCACGTAATTATAGGCCTACATCGTTGACGTCAATCTTTTGTAGAATTCCATAACATCTTTTATGCTCAAGAATTATGACAATATCCTCTGAAATCAACGTGGATGCTGCAGACGGAGATATCCAAAACTCAGCTTTCTCTGTTCCTCTGTGAGATCCATAACGCTGTAGACAATGGCACTTAAGCCTGCCGGTGTGGCCGAACGGTTGTAGCGGCTTCAGTTTGGAACCTCGTGACCGCTAGGGTCGCAGGTTCGAATCCTGTCTCGGGCATGAATGTGTGTGATGTCCTTAGGTTAGTTAGAAATAGTTGTCAATGTAAATACATAATTTTTAATTGGTTGTGTATCACTCTCCTTGTTTCATACCTCTTGATGCAGCCTTGTCTAGTACTAATTTTATCTTATTTTATTAGTTTTGTTTATTAATAGAAACTTATGTAGGCATGCTATTCCTAGTTTGTGCTAAAGGTTTTCCTGTCAACTCCATTGGTATTTATGTACTGTTCAGTTTTTACTATTTCATTGCAAAGATGTTACTTACTGTATGTTTCTACTTCACTCTATATGTGTTACTTCTCTTCCAATGTTGTCTGCTAACATTTAACTTCTTTGGTGATAATACTCAGTAAATGTCTGAAGATGGCCTTGTAAGCCGAAAACCGGTTAGCAATAAAGTAATATTGTAGAACAAAAACAAACTGGTGCTTTTAATTTATTATTATAATGTTGTTCTACCAGGAACCGACGGAAGATTCTGTTAATATAATTTTGGAATTCATCAACCAGACGACTAATCGTCAATCGTCGATCACTTCGAAACTTTTGGTTCACTTGATCAACGATGTCGTCGGTCCCAATACTGTGCCTGCCATTCCGCTGTTCAGCGTGAACATTTGTGCGGCGTTCTGAAATTCTCGACACCTTTTTCGAAGTCTTTTTGTCACTCATTATTTCGCGTCCATACACTAGGCATAGTTCACTATGGACTATAGCAGCAGAATATCGTTTTGCTAGCAAAAATCTAACCACACTGCGCACTTTACAACCGGTGGGATCTGGGATTATTTCACGCATTGCGATCTACTCTCACCGACTGGCAAACGACTACTGAATCAAACCAACACTGCAGTAGTGTTCGAAAGGGCCAGTAGACAGCGCTGCATGCGTGAAACTTCATTCAGGCCTACCACCAGTTAGATATTGGTTCCGGGCCTTAGTTTCGGAATACGCCTCGTATTACCTTCACCGCATCTATAATTATTCTAGCTGCAACCAGTAATTCCTTCTCAGAATACTTAGCAGACCACCATTTCGAGCACTGCTAGAAGCGCCGAGCAGCTAATACACAAGCAAGTAGAGGAAGAACCATTAATCCACGGCTGCTTAGCATTTGCGCTCAGGATCGAATGAACAGGCCGAAGAGACGTGCATTAATGAAGACAGCTGGATTTATCGCCGTCACTTAATGAAGCGCAGCACGACCGTGGGACGTTCGGCGCCTGCCTCCGTGTCTCCAACAAGCCGAAGACGTGCACAGGCATGACTGACCGTCGCACTGGTTTATCTATGAATCACTCAACGGGGAAGGCTTCTGTGGCTATCACCCATTCAATAGGCGACGTCTTCACAAACGAGTAATAAATGAACTGAGCTACTAGTTTCGCATTTATGCAGAACAGTTAATTAATAGGTGAGTAGAACTGTGAGACGAAGAAAAAGGGATTGCGGAAAACACAAGCGTGGGAAAGTCAATTAAATGCAAACGTATCTCCAGCAGCTTCTCATGACGTTAACATGTCGCAACACACCTTGACGCTGCATAATGCGACATATGAAGCCTTTTACCATTTAAAATGTTCCGCATGACCTTCACACTAACGCTAGTGTGTTTGCTGGGAGAATCGCGTCAAAGCGCTCAGCTTCCCAACCTAAGTCGCAGTCTCTTGTGTTACTTGTCTCAACGACAGCCAGGTCTAATCAGCTTGTCTACGGACTGTATACGCCCTCTGTAGTGCTTCTACGCCGCTAAAAGTTCTGTGAATTAACCACATCATCTACTGATAATTTTTTAACGGTGCAAGTCGCAATTCAATCTCACGAGTACCTCACATGCGGCTGCGAGAAATTTCCATAGCTTGCCATTACAAGCGGCTGTGTAAAAGGTGCGGCTGTGTAAAAGGTGCCTTCCATATGATGATGGTTTAATGGACAGAGGTTGAAGTAAGAACTTTGTGACGTACTCACAATGGTACTCCCCCCCCCCCCCTCCCCACTTTGATCGACGTTTTAGACCTCAGCAGACAGTGTATAATGAATAGAATGTCCTTAAAATCAATAGTTTAACTTTGCACATGAATACCTACATTATACTCCGCAAGGCACCTGATAGTGTGTAGCGGAGGTACCAGTACCTGATACCTGATTTCCCCCCCCCCCCCCCCCTCCCTTCCATGATCCATTCATGAATGACGCGTGGGAAGAATGATTGTCGGTAAGCCTCTGTACTAGTTCTAATTTCTCGAATTTTCTCGTCATGGTCATTTCGCGAGATGTATGCGGGAGCAAGTAATATTTGTCCGGTTCTTCCCTCTCTAAATTTCATTAGTAAGCCTCTCTGTGGTGTCCAATGGCTCTCTTGTAGCCTCTGCCACTAGAGTTTATTGAGCACCTCTGTAACGCTCTTGCGCCGACTAACGACCTTGTCACGAATCGTGCCGCTCTTCGTTGGATCTTCCCCCTGTCTTCCATCACTCCTACCTGGTAAAATCCCACACTGACGAACAATACTCAAGAATCGGTCGAACAAGCGCCTTGTAAGCCTCTCCCTTCGTGAATGAGTTACATTTCCTTGAGATTCTTCCTATGGATCTCAGTCTGGCATATGCTTTTCCTACTATTTTTAATGTATGGTGTTAACACTTAAGGTCGCTCTGGATAGTTACTCCTCGATATTTTACGGCAGACCCTGTTTCCAGAAATTTTTCGTCACCAACGAAGTTGTAGAGAAGTGGATTTCTTTTCCTACGTAAGCGGTTTGTGTTACATTTATTTTCGTTAGGGTCTGCCGGCCGCTGTGGCCGAGCGGTTCTAGGCGCTTCAGTCTGGAACCGCGCTCCTGCTACGGTCGCAGGTTCGAATCCTGCTGCTTCGGGCATGGATGTGTGTGATGTCCTTGAGTTAGTTAGGTTTAAGTAGTTCTAAGTTCTAGGGGACTGATGACCTCAGATGTTAAGTTCCATAGTGCTTAGAGCCATTTGAAACATTGAACGTTCAGGGTCAATCTTCTGTCTTGCTACTTTCTTATAGACAACCACGTTATCCGCTAGCAGTCTTCAAGAACATACGACGCCTTCTACTAGACTATTTATATATATTGTAAACAGTAACGGTCCTTTTACACTTCCATGGGGTACTACGGACATTACGTTTTCACCGGTCAGTTATGTTCTATTTAGAGCGACGTGTTCGCTCCTGCCTACAAGGAAAGTTTTGAATCCAGTCGCAAATCAGGTCAGACACTCGGTAAGCTCGTATTTTTTTCACTCAACAGCAGTGAGGGACTTTGTCAATCAAGGAACACGGCATCAACGTAAGTCCCATTGTTCAAATGACTCTGAGCGCTATGGGACTTAACATCTGAGGTAACCAGTCCCCTAGAACTTAGAACTACTTAAACCTAACTAACCTTCGGCAGGAAGGGCATCCGGCGACCCCTTTACACTAACCTTGCCAAATCCGTTCCTAACAATGCCGACTCTGCGTCAATGCGGGACATGGCACCAGTGAAAGAAAGACTTCTATGTAGAATGGTTAAAGAAGCTGGTGCAGCGTCACAGAAAGTGTATAGATGAGAGTGGAGACTATTTGGGAAAGTAAATTATGTATGTAGTAAATATTACTCTCCATAAAAACCTTTCCTCGTGAGCTTATATTTTATGACCTAACGGACTTTAGTTTTGGAATAAGCCTCGTAATGTCGATGTAAAAGTATCTGCATCTTTGCAGTCCTTTTGTGACATTTCGTTACAGTGAATCTTTAAGTAATACTGGGAATAAGGTAGCCCGATGCGGAAGTAGGCAGTCACGAGCAAATTGTGTCTGAAGGAATCACGCGCTAGGGCAGAAAATACTGAAGTCATTCAGTTCAAATCCAGATTCTGTTATATTTTCCTTAGTTTAAATGGCTTAAGGCACTGTAGGATATGGTTCCTTTAAACATGACATTACCCATTTCCTTTCTCAGTTCTAGCTTGTTCTTCGTCTCTAATGACATCGATGGGACGTTAACGCCTAAGCTTCTTTATTTTTCCCCAGCTTCATCTATCTTACCATTGAACGACCTCTATCCACAGGCAGCAGAATAGAGTAACATTGTATAATGTTGGTGACACATTGTATAATGGTGCTGGCACAGAACCAGGATAGGTATCACTGAGATTCATACATACAGCTGTATGTAAATACTGTTATATTTTGTAACACGTTAATTGTTTTTTATTTAAACAGTGCTCTCCAACATTGAGCATGGACATGTAATTTAATGTAAACCTCCCGAAGACGAACAGGAGCCCGAAACGGGTCGTGCATCAAATTAAATCACTTTGTGTTGTGACTGTAGTGGCTATTATTCTACACGCTACACTGACTTGTATCTACAGACCGATAGCTGCCATCTGGCTCAGCCCGAACGGTTACTTCGTCTGTTCATCTCGGACACGTTTGTCGGCGAGTTAGGCCATGTCGAGGTCATCTTTCGCCAGAATGCGTATACTGATAGACAGATCAGACGTGCATTGCGCTATCCACCAACCGTGCGCCGGGTGAGTGATGATAATACTGAGTTGGTATGAAAATCTACGGCATTTTTGCCTTACTCTGGAAGGATTTCCAACAATATTGGTCGTATTTTGCGAAAATGTGGTGTGGAAGGTCAACGTCCTCTTAGAATCCGTAAAGGATAATCTCGGTTTGCGTAAAGCGGATGTCTGTCGTAACCTCGTAGTTGTGGCGTGTCAGACCAACAGGGCCGTGGAGGATTTGTACGCTTAGCATAAGCGTCACACACATTTACAACAGCCGAGCAAATCTACTATTGCAGAATATTGCCTTGGCATCGGTCATCCTATGGAATATGGGAACACTGAGAGTGCAGCATGCACTTTCAGCTATTGGGTTAGTGTCATTAAGGAAGCAGTTGAAATTAAATAAGCGAGTGACCTTACAAACAGGGTGAATTTATTTCTGTAAATTCTATGTGAAATCCTGCTCTCTTCCTTGTCAAAAAACACAGGGACAGAATTAATACTACCTCACCCTTTGGTTATTAATATTCAGTGTCGATAACCGGCCACTGTGGCCGAGCGGTTCTAGGCGCTTCAGTCCGGAACGACGCTGCTGCTACGGTCACAGGTTCGAATCCTGCCTCGGGCATAGATGTGTGTGATGTCCTTAGGTTAGTTAAGTTTAAGTAGTTCTAAGTTCTAGGGGGTTGATGACCTCAGATGTTGAGTCCCTTAGTACTCAGAGCCATTTGAACCATTTTTTCAGTGTTGATAACTTCTGACGTCGGTCATCTTTGGTTGTGCAGTGGCACTAGTCTTTACAGAGTTTGTGTTTGTGTGTGTGTGTGTGTGTGTGTGTGTGTGTGTGTGTGTATGCTCTGTATACCGAGGTTTTAAATTCCCTTGCACAGCGCTTCCTTACTGCATTTTTGTCTTAAAAATTACAGGGTATGCATCTGTCGAAATTGCGACATCAGCCGGCGCCATTTCCGTTAAGTTGTTTGAGTATGGAGAAGTCTAAGTAGCATCTGGATGTCTGTGGCGCGTCCGGTGGAGAATACATTGAGACCTGCGAAAGATAAGTAATTCAAATGGATCTGAGCACTATGTGACTTAACATCTATGGTCATCAGTCCCCTAGAACTTAGAACTACTTAAACCTAACTAACCTAAGGACATCACACAACACCCAGTCATCACGAGGCAGAGAAAATCCCTGACCCCGAGATAAGTAATTCATGCTGAACGTAATTTTAAACAGTACCGCAAGGATGTAAGTGCAAGCACGTAAAAATGCATTGATCAGTTGGATTGTTCTTTGTAGTCCTTCGTGTAAGTTAAAGTTCGCCCCAAGTTTCTATCTTCTTTCATTAGGGTCTTGTGAAGCCTGATGAGTCTAACCCTTGTCTCTCCCTTGCTGAGCCATTGTCTTGAATGTCTGTTACGTAGGACGCCCAGAACACGGTACCGACTTTGCCCTTGCCTCGCAGCCGACATGATTGCTCGCAATGGACGCGATGGCAGACGAGTCCACTTGCTCGGCGGATACAGCTGGTTCAGAAGCTGTGCTTTTTATTCGCCGCCGAGCAGCGCAGCCGGCGGAGGCGGAGGAAAGCCGTAATGAAGGAAGCGCACAGTTTCCCAGCCGCTAATGGTCAGCCTCGTGACTCACTTCCGGCCGGCAACAAGTGCGTCCCAGTGTCGTAACGCATCCTCAAGACCGCAAACTGCCACACTGTCTTGTCTCCGCTCTCTGACTGCCTCGAACAGCACCAATATCTCCACCTCCTTGCTTGAGGACTGGTGTCTTTGCTTAAAATGTGATCGTGGATTGTTAGGTTTCTTCCCTCCAAGTACATTATCTGATCAAAAGGATCCGAACCCCATTAGTTGACCTTACTGCTAGGTACGTCGATCTTCGCCTTTACGTTGGTTTGAACTCTGCTGGCGACACTTTCGATGAGTTGTCTGAATGTACGTGGATAAATGGCACCTCATTCTTACTCAAAGAATGAAGCCAGACAAGGTAGTGGTATTGAACGCTGGGGTCTGGAGCGAAGTCGACGCTCCAATTCGTCCCAAAGGTGTTCCATTCTGTTTCAAGTCGTGATTCTGGGCAGGTCAGTCCATGTCAGGAATGTTATTGACCACAAACCACGCAGATGTTGCTTTGGTAGGGTACATTGTCGTACTGATGCAAACAATCATCATCTCCGAACTCTTCCTCTACTGTACCCAGAACTCGATGCTGTGAAATGTGTTCATATCGTTCCTTATGCGCAATAACGGGACCACACCCTTACCACAGAGAAACCCCCATTCCGTACTACGCTGTTGGCACTACGCATGATCGCAGGTAACGTTGTACAGGCATTCTCCAACCTAAATCGTTCCACCGGTTGGCACAGGCTACAGCATGATTCATCAGTCCAAAGCACTCGTTTCCAGTCATCCATTCTGCAGGGGCGACGATCTTTACACCACCTCCAACACGTCACTCACCACTGGCTACAAATATGTTTACCTGATGGATCATAGACCCCACTCTTTCTACCTCCCTTTGTACACCCACAACAGCTGTAGTACCTGGACTACAGGTAGCACTTCAGAACTCATGAATGATTCCTTTCGCTGATTTCATGCGAATTTTTATAGCCACCCTCCGCAATACACGACAGTCCCTGTCCGTCGGTAAATGAAGTCTGCCTTATCTTTATTTGGCTTTAGCCTGCCGGTGTGGCCGAGCGGTTCTAGGCGCTTCAGTCTGGAACCGCGTGACCGCTACGGTCGGAGGTTCGAATTCTGCCTCGGGCATGGATGTGTGTGATGTCCTTAGGTTAGTTAGGTTTAAGTAGTTCTAAGTTCTAGGGGACTTATGACCTCAGATGTTAAGTCCCATAGTGCTCATAGCCATTTGAACCATTTATTTGGCTTTGTTTATTCCTTCACGTTTGTGCTTTATAATCACGTCACCAGCAGACGACCTGGTCATCTTTAGAAGGACTGAAACGTCTCTAATGGATCTGTTTTTCGGGTCACATCCAGTGACTAGTCCACGTAACTGAACTCTCGTGATCGATCTATTCTGGTGTTACTGCTTCGCTACTGACAACACTATACTCCCAGTTTCCTTTTATGCTGGCAGGAACCCCTCTTTTATGATCACGTGGTCTGTTCCGCATTACATAGAAGTGTCTGGACACCTTTGATCAGATAGTATATGTATTTGGTACTCTCTACAAGTCTTGGACACAAATCACTCTCTGGAAACATTATCCAATGTGCAGAATATTTGTTTGGATTGCAACGCCTGAAACTGCTTTATATATTGTGTCATTACACTGTCTGTCTGTTTGCTGTATCTTTCCTCCTGTTTAAAATCAAGAAAGAGGAGGTCACAGTTGTTCAAGGATAACCGCTGGAGGAAAACTTTGGGATGGTTGCTTCGAAAAAAAGGCATGCCCGATTACCCTTCCCACCCGGGGGAGAATGTAGAAAATTGGTCCTTGTATGAAGTGAGAATAGATAACTTCCAAATTGCTGTAAGCGCGGAAGTAGGAGCAGACGTAAGAAAAAATAATTACTTAAATGAAAATGAATTTTTAATGTACCATGTTTTTAAATAGGACTAAAAAGTATCAAATAATTTCGCTTACCCCCATAAAGATTCCTAACCCCATACAGATAGACTTGAAAATGTGTGATTGCGAATGTCCCTATCTATGAAAATACTTGACTCTTGCAATAGACCATAGTAAGGAGGTAAGCTACTCAGGCATCAGTTATGTACTGCATGCGCCCCATGTTTTTTGTTTTAAATCTTATAAGAATTTTTGTGGCTATTACAAATTCACTATCACAAATTCTCAGAGTTTTCTGTATGGGGCTAGGAGAAATTATTTTGTACTTTTTAGACCTATTTGAAACATATTATATTACAAATTCATTCTTATTTAAATAATTTTTCAAACATTTTCATGAGATTACACCAGAGACGTTTGGTAAATTTCAGGCTTATTTCAGTTTCTCTTCACCCAACTTAATCAGTATATCGCTTCCTCCTATATGTGCCTCACAAAACATCTCGAAGCTAAAAATTGTAGAGATTCGGCCTCACACGGCGGCTTACCGGCAATCTTTCTTCCCGCGACCCATTCTCGACTAGAACAGGGAAATGGTGGTACCATCCGCCTCACCCCAGACAAGAAAGCGAATTGATTTTTCACTGTCATCCGCTTCTGGGCTTCATTGTAAACATCAAATATTTAGCTCTTCGGGCACCGAACTGACAGATAAGAAGACGTCCTAATAAAAACATGGTAAAAAGTTACGACGAATAAGAAGGAAAAAAGCTTGCAGCAACATGAACGGAAAGTGGTACGTGTTTAATAGAAGTCACAATTTTATGGGTCGGGAGTAGTTTTAAGAGTCCTGTACATTCTCATTCATGTCAGGTACCAGAACGAAAAATGCTCCTGTCGAAGCGCAAATAAAGGCGAATATGTCCTGAAAAGAAGGGAACTAGCTTTTCGACTTAAAAGGCAGTTCCAAAGACGCCTTGGAATATTATCGCTTTTTTACGTGTTTGTGTTAGTACCCATGTCAAGTAATATATTGCATTGTGTCGAGTAAAGTAACGTGATACATGATGTGTCGTATAACATGACACATGCCTTCATGTCATCCAACATGAGATTTGTCATGTCGTGCAATACGACACAACGTGTTCTTAATTTTAAGACATAGAAGCACCTCTACTCTCTGATACTTCCTATTGTAGATGAATCCCACTCTCTAGAAGCACCTAAATTTGAGTCTATTTATTCTTACATCCCTTATCATACATGTAACAGGAGATGGATCTAAGAGAGCTCACTGAGTTGGGGAAGTAGGGTTAACTCGCAAAAAAGCGGGAATATGTCGAGACGTTTTGATTTAAACGTCTTTGAAGCTGCCAGAAAAGTCGAAAAGCTAGTTCCCTTCTTTTAGATTCCTAACTCCATCCAGGGCATATTCACCTTTTTCGTGCTACGATAGGAGCATTTTTCATTCTGGTTTCCAATTTTTACTGTATCATAATTTTAACGTTAGACTGCCACAGCTTGGCAAACGATGTACATTTCTGTTGAATCGGCGACGATTGATTAGGTATAGGTTTTGTTATTGTCTTTCGAACCATGTTACTTATATGGTGGCAATGGATACAGCTTTCACAAATCTACAGGATGACCATTAATTACATATGTATTCTACCTTGTTACAAAATTTGAACTGATTCCAACACGTTTGAAGTTTGAAACAGAGAAGAGGCGCGGCGCAAAAAAAAGTTGTTTGTTGCGACGAATGAAGCTAGATTTTTGAAAGCGAGTTTTCAGTTTAATCATAAGACTACACTTTTCATTTATTCCATTCACTTTAAACCGTTTCCACGCATTCAGTTCACGTAAGAACAAATTTTACGTGCTACATTTAGCTCGACTTCAAACCATTGTATTTCGACAACGGGTAAACATTATTGGATAAAAAAATTCGTTTCAGCTTCATCGATATATATCTAATCCCGCCCGGCAATCCGTGTGGTCTAACGAATTGCGGATTAGTGTCGAGGTCCGGTGTGCCGGCCACTCTGTGGATGATTTTGAGGCCGTTTTCCATCTGCCTCGACTAGTGCGGGCTGGTTCCCCTTACTCCGCCTCAGTTACACTATGTCGGCGATTGCTGCGCAAACACTTTCTCTACGTACGCGTACACCATAATTACTCTACCACGCAAATATTGGGGTTACACTCGTCTGGTGTGAGACGTTCCCGGGGGGAAGGGGGGGGGGTCCACTGGGGGCTGAACCGCACACCAACTATGGGTTCGGTGTGGGGCGGCGGTGGGGTGAGTGGATTGCTGTAGCCTGTTGTGGGGTTGTCAAGCACTGAGGGCTACGGCGGGGATGAAGCCTCTAAGTCGTTTCTAGTTCCATACAATACAATATTTATCTATCTTCAGGCAAAGTTAGGAACTTTTCGTAGAAGCATAAAGTTTAGAAGTGACGCACTTCAAAAAACCTCCTTACGCTTAAAATACAAACGAAGCAAGAGTTTTTTCAAACAGTTAAAAATTATCTTACATCAAGGTCCGATACACCAGTGGACCACATTTGAACCATCTGTCCGGAGTTATTCAAAGGTGACTATTGCTGCACGTAAAATCCGAAGGATGATGACTGTTTCTACACACAAGTGGTGCCATTAAAATATTTTGCAAAAGAAATTAATCGATTCGCACAGTTTTCCGGTTCGTCATTGAAACCTTGCTTAATATACTGTAACATAGCTACACTAAGGCAGATCTTCGAATGGCTATACAAATGGCCGTTAATCGGGCTGAACCAAAAGCGTTTTGCCACATGTTCCTAGCTGAAATAGAAACTGAGCACCATGCCCCCCCTCCCCCCCACTACTTCCACCCCGCCAAATCGAGATTCTGCGTGCGGCCTTTTCAGACATATTTGTCACAGCGCTTCCGCGCTGTAACAATATCGACCACTGCTCCTGTCGATTGTGCCCAAAGACCTTGTAAAAAATAACTAGACTCACTTATGGCGCTGCAGTCGCGGGATAATTTGAACCTTCGGCTGGACGCCATTATAGTGGTTGTAGTCTGATGTGTTGTGTAGTACTGTTGTTTATGAAGACCCTGATTCAACGTTGTATATTTGTTGGGGCGTACATACAGTATTTGTTACTCGTAATTCTACTGTCTGTACGTTCCAATCAAAAGAAGTTCAATGGTGAAGAGTTGTGCAGCGATTAATTGTACAAATAAATTCGAGAAAGAAACGAATATTACATTTCACAGGTATGTGGATATTTTAAGTTGTTTTGTATGTCAGTGCACTTGCTTAGTAAATGTTTTTGTAACACCGTATTAGCATAATGTCTGTGCATATATTTGCAGGTTTCCTTTCTCAAAACCACAGCTGTTACAAAAATGGTTACACGCTGTCAGGAGGCAAGATTTCCGACCGACAGAATACCATTTTATATGTTACGATCATTTTGAAGAAAGTTGTTTCCTTGAAAATTACGTAAATCGCAGAAAGCGGAAAGATGATGTTGTTCCATCCATTTTTCGTTTTCCACACCATATACAGCAGAAGATAAATTTTTCTTTGTGAACCACATTTTATTTTAACTGTAAAAGTTGAGTTGCAAGCAACACGAAATTTGAGTTAGCAGGCTTTTTATCGTTATAAAATGCAACTTAATGTGTGTAATTGTAATCTGATTTCACAACTTCTCTCGATGGAACAGTTGTTGAGTTTTATTTATTATATGAAAAAACCACACGTATAAACTGAAGTGTACATCTTCGAAAGTAAATATTGTGACTAATGCGATACTGGATACCTGCCTGAAGTCTTGTTTGTTGTAGCTGGCTGATCGGTAGTGTTTTCATGGTCTAAGTTAGGTTGAAACTTGATAATTTGGTCGTGAGTTGCCAAAGCACTACGCCATATATAACGCACTTTTCGTCATAAAGTCTAAAGCAACGTAGAGTCAGAAAATATCTATTAACATAGTGGGCAAATCTTCGAGTATTTTGATGCATTTTGCGTACATCTATCGTAAATGAACTACGAAAAATGCTAGGGGTCCAGTGCATAACTTTTAGCCACGGCAGATTCCATGTACTACGTAACATAAATTCATAAACAGTGACTAGTTGCTGTTTGTTCATAAATTAAAAACTATATTGTAGTAACGTATTTAAATGAGGCATTATGTTTGTGACCTAACTCTAGGGAAGGCATTTTATAACCAAAAGCGATGTATAAACATTCGAAATCCGCGCGTCAGTTTACCACTCTAATGGCCGCCGGCCAGCTATTCAATTTGTCCGCTCTTCACAGTCGACCACTCGTGCGGTTGTGGGGGCCTGATTGTGCCCTGCATCAGTCTGTATTGTGCACGAATGCAGAAATACGAGATTTTTGCTGATGTTAAGCCCAGACTGCCAAGTAGGTCGCGTGACGTAAACACAGCTGGCGGTCGTGGCAGTGCGGGGGCGAGCCGCAGACACAATGGCCAGCAGTACTGCTCGCATTTTGCCGACGAAAGCGACGGCGGGGAGTGCACGCACGCGTCTGCGGCGTCACGCGATACGCCGGCCATTCGACACTTCTGCACACATGAAGTGAGTCAGCCCGAGATAAAGTCGCCAACCGCCGCTGCCGGCGCCACAACGCCCCGCCAGGTCGCCTTCCGCGCGTCACCGCGCACCTCCCATTTTTATGTAAGGTGCCCCAGAGGTTCTGCACTACTGCTGCCACTGCAGACAACGGCGAAGGCACGGAGGAAGATCAGCGTGTAATCACCTCTCCTCCTACGGCACGCACAGTGTTCCTATGACATACATCTTGATGATTAAGTCTCGCACATGTATGCTTTTTGGGAATGGTCATATTTTCTGAAGAACTCGCCTTGTGGGGCAGCGTCAACTGTACAAGTACATTTTGTAAAATTATGAATCCGCAAAACAATTGCTTAATCAACGGTATTTTGTTGCATACATGTCCGATTTCAGAACACGTAGTTTCACTGTCTGGTGTAAATTGTAATCATGAAAATATCGTGCTACAAGGTAATGGGAGGGGCTTCTTACATTTGTAAAAAAGTCAGATAAGGAGCTATACAGGTAAAATTTTTGAAATAAAATGAAAGACAGAACAAGAACTTGTTTACAAATAAAGTCGCTCAACCGTCTGAGGCCATCCCCGCACCAATGTTGTCGTGGAATAAAAGTTCTGTCTCGAAAGAGTAAAAAGGGGGCACCTAGAAATATCCCAAAAACCAACATGACGACAAAACACCGAAAGTAACCAGAATCATAAAACATGTAAGATGCAATAAAGACAGGAAAACACTTATTGTGTAGAATTACTTACTTAAGCACCACAAAAACCCTTGCTGGCGCCACCCGACAGTGAACAATAACGGAAAGACTATTTACTACTAAATACGAGGGGTGTTTTTAAATAAGTACCGTTTTGAAATTAAAAAAAGACGTCCTAAGATATCCCAAAAATTTTATTTTTACATGAAAGCCTGTACCTTAATCTACTTTTCTACATAATTTCCGTCAATATTGAGGCACTTGTCATAACGTTCTACCAGTTTTTGAATACCCTCCTCATAGAAGTCTGCTGCCTGACTTGTTAACCACTGCATCACCACTGTTTTGACTTCGTCATCGTCTTGAAGACGCTGACCACCCAGGTGTTTCTTCAAGTGCAGGAACAGATGGTAGTCACTGGGCGCAAGATCGGGGCTGTACGGAGGATGATCTAGAGTTTCCCATCGAAAAGATGTGATGAGATCTCTGGTCTGATTCGCCACATGCGGACGGGCATTGTGTTGCAGCAAAACCGTGCCCTTGAACAACTTGCCACGTCTTTTTTCTGAATTGAGCGGCGCAGATTGTGCAATGTCTGCTGCACTGACAACAAAACGTGGCATTTGGTTTGACTTCCCGACGACACTTTGTAAGTGATCGTCGGTGGAATTTAAGTTGTCAGTAACTGTGATTCCTAGCTATTTAGTCAAATTAACAGTCTTTAAATTTGTGTGTTTTATCGCGTTACCGAAATTTAACGGATTTCTTTTTGTACTCACGTGGATAACCTCTCCGTTTTCCACATTCAGAGACAATTGTCATACAGATATCGTGTCCAAGTCATTTCGCAATTGGTTTTGATCTTCTGATGACTTTACTACACTGTAAATGACAGCATCGTCTGAGAGGGCTACTCAGATTGTCTCGTGTATGTAGATTAGGAATAGCAGAGGGCCTACAACACTTTCTTGGGGAACACTGGATATCGTTTCTGTTTTACTGTACGTATTGCGACCTTTCGGACAGGAAATCAAGAATCTAGTCGTGTAATTGAAGCGATACTCCTTAGGCATGCAATATTATTACAAATGTCTTGTGAGGAACGGTGTCAAAAGCGTACTGGTAGTATAGAAATTGGGAATCAATTCGAGATACCATGTCGATAGCACAGGATGTAAGTCGTATTATGAGATGAAGAGGTTGGCACAGGAGAGAAAATTGTGGCTGACCGCATCACACTAGTCAGAAAACTATTTACCCCAAAAAATGTGTAACCCTTGGAAGAAGCGCGCTCAATTTCATCGCCTGAGTATTCTCCGAATGCCAATTGCAGTCGGGGGTGGTCCCTATGAAAAGGGCACGGTCGATTTCCTCCCCTATCCTTCAAACGCTCCGAGCCTGTGCTACGTCTCTAATGACTTCGATCTTGGCGGCACATTTAACCTTGACCTTTGTCCCTTCTTCCTGATGCATTCCTAGCGCAGGCCTCCTGTACATAGGCGACACGCGCCGCTCCTCGGGACAATGAGGCGGGCAGGCTCGGCTCGTGACGAAGCGGCCGTTAAGCTCCGCGACCAAAGCCGTAGTAACGGCGTTCTCCTTGTAACGCGCGCACAATGAGCCGAAAATTGCTACGGAATAAATTAGCATCTACTGTTTCAGTCACTGTTCGTTAAAAAGCAAAGTTCCGTTACTTAGAGATCGGGCGGAAGTACTATTTAACAGACTATGGTTCTGCGTCGTATGTTGTTGACTCTTGTTAACTGTACATTAGCAGTTATTCAAAGCTGTGTACTTTATAATGGTAATTTTACTCCGTTAGTGTGTTCATTATTGTCGATCGTCTTCTCACTAGTTTATTGTGCTAGCTACCATCTGAACCTTTTTCTCAAAAAAATAAAAAAAATAAAACAATAAAAATAAAACGCTACCTAATAATAATAATAATAATAATAATAATAATAATACAAATTATACTGGAACAGAACCATTATAACAGATAAAACAACGCCACATAACAAACCTGACATCATACTCACCAATAAAAAGAAGAAATTAACACAACTAATCGAAATATCCATACCCAATACAACAAATATACAAAAGAAAACAGGAGAAAAAATTGAAAAATACATCCAACTGGCTGAGGAAGTCAGACATGTGGCATCAGGATAAAGTTGACATCATACCAATTATACTATCAACTACAGGAGTCATACCACACAATATCCACCAGTACATCAATGCAATACAGCTACATCCAAACATATATATATACAACTACAGAAATCCGTAATTATTGATACATGTTCAATTATCCGAAAGTTCCTAAATGCAATATAACACATACCGTACAGTTAAAAGGAAGTGACGCTTGATCAAGGTCCGCGTCACTCCATTTTTAACCGGACTTAACGTCTGAGAAAGTGAAGGAAATAATAATAATAATAATAATAATAAAAATTATTATTATTATTATTATTATTAGGAGACGACACGTTTGGTGCTGTTGTTTTAAAGCGTTTTATATGCAAATGAAAAATAGCAATCAGCTGTAGTTTGCAGCGCGTAAGTTGCACTGTAATTTAATTTGGGTGCGTCTGCTGCTATATTAATTTGCTCGCACGACAGGCTGGCACGGCTGCCGCTGTCCGAAATTTGAATTGTATTACTGCTTCAAGTTCTGTTAATCGTGCGAATCGTCGGGGGCTTGAAGTTGTTGGCGTTTGATCCTCGTATTAGCATCTCAAAAATTGTAGTTTCGATCGTTTTTAAGTGAACTGTTGACTTTTTATGACAGACCAAAGATGACTAATAACGGTGAAGTCATAATATGCAAATTTCTCTAAGTTCTGAACTGTTAAACTTCATATAAATACACATTTTGACTTATATTCCCATTACAATTAACTCTGTCTATGGTTAATTGCAAAAACTACTCACTTTTGTATAAACTCTGGAGGCGATCCTTCAGAAAATTCCTAAATATTCCAAATTGAATACCAGCAGTCGTAACTGTCACAAGTCAGAGATATATGTAACTTTTTACTTCAGCGTCGCAATTTCAAAAAATGGTTCAAATGGCTCTGAGCACTATGGGACTTAACATCTAAGGTCATCAGTCCTCTAGAACTGCTTAAACCTAACTAACCTAAGAACATCACACAGATCCATGCCCGAGCCAGGATTCGAATCTGCGACCGTAGCGGTCGCGCGGTTCCAGACTGAAGCGCCATAACTGCTAGGCCACAGAGGCCGGCTCGCAATTTCATATTAGCTTAGTTAACAGATCTTCTTAGTATAGGATTTCCAAAATCTCCATTTGAAGACGCCAACACCTTTATATGTTCCTCGGAACATTAAACACCTTATTACCCAGAGCTTATACACAAACTACTGCCTCGTCACTTAACTTTAATTTACTTAAGACGATATGAAAAGAAGCGTGCCTAGCTCAAAGCTGGCTGCAAGATATAATTTTTTCAACGTTCTTATTATTTATTCAACTGTTGTGATTGTAATCGCAGAGGGTGGCTGGTTGCTTTAGGCTTCATGGTAGTTGGCCATCGACTCGAGATCAACCGGCATCCGGCGACGATTTCTGCCATTGAACACTATCACTCTTCCTTCCTCCTCAGCCAGTCCCCCACGAGGAACATGAAAGGTGTAAACAAACGCACACCTTTTTGCAGTATCACGTATGAACATTAACAAAGCAGATAAATGTATTAATATTGTCCAATGTGATAACTTACCACGTATCGTCGGCGGGAAAGACTGAGGATGATACAGCCTTCTACAACTGTGTGCTATTATAAGTCTTTTTTTTATTAATCACCATTCGTTTCGCCCCCCCATGAACCATGGACCTTGCCGTTGGTGGGGAGGCTTGCGTGCCTCAGCGATACAGATAGCCGTACCGTAGGTGCAACCACAACGGAGGGGTATCTGTTGAGAGGCCAGACAAACGTGTGGTTCCTGAAGAGGGGCAGCAGCCTTTTCAGTAGTTGCAAGGGCAACAGTCTGGTTGATTGACTGATCTGGCCCTGTAACACTAACCAAAACGGCCTTGCTGTTGTGGTACTGCGAACGGCTGAAAGCAAGGGGAAACTACAGCCGTAATTTTTCCCGAGGGCATGCAGCTTTACTGTATGATTACATGATGATGGCGTCCTCTTGGGTAAAATATTCCGGAGGTAAAATAGTCCCCCATTCGGATCTCCGGGCGGGGACTACTCAAGAGGATGTCGTTATCAGGAGAAAGAAAACTGGCGTTCTACGGATCGGAGCGTGGAATGTCAGATCCCTTAATCGGGCAGGTAGGTTAGAAAATTTAAAAAGGGAAATGGATAGGTTGAAGTTAGATATAGTGGGAATTAGTGAAGTTCGGTGGCAGGAGGAACAAGACTTCTGGTCAGGTGACTACAGGGTTATAAACACAAAATCAAATAGGGGTAATGCAGGAGTAGGTTTAATAATGAATAGGAAAATAGGAATGCGGGTAAGCTACTACAAACAGCATAGTGAACGCATTATTGTGGCCAAGATAGATACGAAGCCCACGCCTACTACAGTAGTACAAGTTTATATGCCAACTAGCTCTGCAGATGACGAAGAAATTGAAGAAATGTATGATGAAATAAAAGAAATTATTCAGATTGTGAAGGGAGACGAAAATTTAATAGTCATGGGTGACTGGAATTCGAGTGTAGGAAAAGGGAGAGAAGGAAACATAGTAGGTGAATATGGATTGGGGGACAGAAATGAAAGAGGAAGCCGCCTGGTCGAATTTTGCACAGAGCACAACATAATCATAACTAACACTTGGTTTAAGAATCATGAAAGAAGGTTGTATACATGGAAGAACCCTGGAGATACTAAAAGGTATCAGATAGATTATATAATGGTAAGACAGAGATTTAGGAACCAGGTTTTAAATTGTAAGACATTTCCAGGGGCAGATGTGGACTCTGACCACAATCTATTGGTTATGACCTGTAGATTAAAACTGAAGAAACTGCAAAAAGGTGGGAATTTAAGGAGATGGGACCTGGATAAACTAAAAGAACCAGAGGTTGTACAGAGATTCAGGGAGAGCATAAGGGAGCAATTGACAGGAATGGGGGAAATAAATACAGTAGAAGAAGAATGGGTAGCTTTGAGGGATGAAGTAGTGAAGGCAGCAGAGGATCAAGTAGGTAAAAAGACGAGGGCTAGTAGAAATCCTTGGGTAACAGAAGAAATATTGAATTTAATTGATGAAAGGAGAAAATATAAAAATGCAGTAAGTGAAACAGGCAAAAAGGAATACAAACGTCTCAAAAATGAGATCGACAGGAAGTGCAAAATGGCTAAGCAGGGATGGCTAGAGGACAAATGTGAGGATGTAGAGGCCTATCTCACTAGGGGTAAGATAGATACCGCCTACAGGAAAATTAAAGAGACCTTTGGAGATAAGAGAACGACTTGTATGAATATCAAGAGCTCAGATGGAAACCCAGTTCTAAGCAAAGAAGGGAAAGCAGAAAGGTGGAAGGAGTATATAGAGGGTCTATACAAGGGCGATGTACTTAAGGACAATATTATGGAAATGGAAGAGGATGTAGATGAAGATGAAATGGGAGATAAGATACTGCGTGAAGAGTTTGACAGAGCACTGAAAGACCTGAGTCGAAACAAGGCCCCCGGAGTAGACAATATTCCATTGGAACTACTGACGGCCGTGGGAGAGCCAGTCCTGACAAAACTCTATCATCTGGTGAGCAAGATGTATGAAACAGGCGAAATACCCTCAGATTTCAAGAAGAATATAATAATTCCAATCCCAAAGAAAGCAGGTGTTGACAGATGTGAAAATTACCGAACTATCAGCTTAATAAGTCACAGCTGCAAAATACTAACACGAATTCTTTACAGACGAATGGAAAAACTAGTAGAAGCCAACCTCGGGGAAGATCAGTTTGGATTCCGTAGAAACACTGGAACACGTGAGGCAATACTGACCTTACGACTTATCTTAGAAGAAAGATTAAGGAAAGGCAAATCTACGTTTCTAGCATTTGTAGACTTAGAGAAAGCTTTTGACAATGTTGACTGGAATACTCTCTTTCAAATTCTAAAGGTGGCAGGGGTAAAATACAGGGAGCGAAAGGCTATTTACAATTTGTACAGAAACCAGATGGCAGTTATAAGAGTCGAGGGACATGAAAGGGTAGCAGTGGTTGGGAAGGGAGTAAGACAGGGTTGTAGCCTCTCCCCGATGTTGTTCAATCTGTATATTGAGCAAGCAATAAAGGAAACAAAAGAAAAATTCGGAGTAGGTATTAAAATTCATGGAGAAGAAATAAAAACTTTGAGGTTCGCCGATGACATTGTAATTCTGTCGGAGACAGCAAAGGACTTGGAAGAGCAGTTGAATGGAATGGACAGTGTCTTGAAAGGAGGATATAAGATGAACATCAACAAAAACAAAACAAGGATAATGGAATGTAGTCTAATTAAGTCGGGTGATGCTGAGGGAATTAGATTAGGAAATGAGACACTTAAAGTAGTAAAGGAGTTTTGCTATTTGGGGAGCAAAATAACTGATGATGGTCGAAGTAGAGAGGATATAAAATGTAGGCTGGCAAATGACAGGCAGTCTGTCCTCAAGAGTCGAAACTGCTGGGGTCTCCAGTGGAGCCGACGTTCTAACTCATCCCAGAGATAGGGACTCTGGACAGACCAGTCCGTTTCAACAATGTTATTGACCACAAACCAGAGCCTGCATTATGAGAGGGTGCAATGTCATGCTGATGCAGTCATCGTCATCAAAATGCTCCCGTACTGTACGCAGTACATGAAGCCGTAAAATGTGTTATTATTCTTCCGCATTCAGCGCGTCATTATAAGTGGACCACACCCTAACGACGAAAAACACCTCCAAACCGTAATACGAGCTCCTCCATACATCGCTGATGCTACTACATAAGATGGCAGCTAAACGAAATGACATGATTTCAGAGACTTTATTGGTCTCAAATAGATATGATTTTATGTATATAGACTGAAGCTCGATTCCCGGCGTAGGTACAAATTTTCGATCGTCACTTCAAGCACACGGTGGTAAAATTTGCTTAAAGGTTTTCTTTGTATATGTTTAATAAAGATCCTAACTGCATCAATTACGTACGCGTATCTCGAGGAATGGAACAGTGTGAAACAGAGTGAAGTACAAAACCATAACACAGCAAACAACAATGGCTACCTCGCACATTACCGTCAGCTAGCTACTGTTTGCTGTAATCAAAAAACAAATGACTGCCGACCGAAGCTTTCAGACTTCACCGGTTCAGGACTAGAGATCCGGCCGGCCATCTTGGTAACACACTGTTCAAATGGTTCAAATGGCTCTGAGCTCTATGGGACTTAACTTCTGAGGTCATCAGTCCCCTAGAACTTATAGCTACTTAAACCTAACTTATGGACATTACACACATCCATGCCCGAAGCAGGATTCGAACATGCGACCGTAGCGGTCGCGTTCCAGACTGTAGCGCCTAGAACCGCTCGGCCACTCTGGCCGGCGGTAACACACTGTCTCCAGCACGTCGATGTAGCGGCGAGTCGGTATCTGTTCTGCAGTTTGACCCCCAGTAGCTCTTTATCTACGGCTGGACAACTGACACGTGGAAGTTACTATTTTTTTTTTTTTTTTTTTTTTTTTTTTCAAATCAAATATAAAACAAAATGCAGTGTGACTATTGAATGTATTAACATGAGTGAATCTCTTTAATGTGTTTCCTTTCATGTGTTGTATCATTAGAGAATATTTTTAGATGCGATGATGATGATGATGATGATGATGATGATGATGATTATTATTATTATTATTATTATTATTATTATTATTATTATTATTATTATTATTGTTATTATTGGAGCACTAAATATTGTTGTATAATGGAAATGGGGGGCGTAGTTGCAGACCTGCTCACTATGAAATTCTTCTCAGTTCTGAGGAAAATGAGGCGACTATATAGGCAACAAGATTGGTAACATGGTTAAGACTTTTCCGGGAGAGCCTTCTTTGAACGGTCTTTGGGCAGATTCCCAGTTATATCTAGCACCCAACTTTTTAGATCAAAAAGAATATTTGCACATTGGCAGAAAAGTCAGGCAGCAGCTAATATTTTAAATTTCCCATTAGGAGAAATTCATTTCGCTGTCAGTGCCAATACGTTAAATCTTCGAAAATGTTTCTGTGTGAATTCCTGTGTGAGTCTATTGCTTGTTCTTTACTGTAGAAAACTTATTGAAAACATGGACTAAAATTAAAATTTATTTGCTCTTAGGGTCCGTATGAAATGTGAAAATTACAAATCATAAGTCACAAGAAGTAAAATTCAATCGCACTGAAATTGAAATCCATTTCAATTTTGATGAGACATCGGTTAATTCTTGCTTATATTTTCTTTTACATTATCAAGATGCGAGTGGCTCTTCAGTTAAGAAAATTTACATTTGAAAACTTAAACGTTTCAGAACGAATTATTTCTTATTACACGTAAGAGAATTTATACTTCATTTTCAGCGACGTCTTTTCAGTTTTCAATTCACTTCCACGGATAAATTTCGTCAATGCCGGTATAACAATAATAATAATAATAATAATAATAATAATAATAATAATGTTTCATCGGCAGTCCTCTTAATGCATTTACACTTCCCCATTATAAAAAGTGATAGGCAATCAATGAATTTACACACGATGCCACATTTTCGTGAAAAAAGAGGTGCACAGCTTCATGGGACGAAATGCATATTACAGTCGGCAAAGTTAATGTTCTTTGTTCCGCGCGTGTCAAAAGACATTAGTAGTGACGATATCAGTGTGCTGTTAACACGGCTCGCGCATGTGAAGATATTTTGATAGCAGCTCTTAGAGCGGAAATGAATGCGGATTCATAAGCTTTCCGAATAAATATGTAGGTATTGAATTACAGAGGGAACGCCTTCTTAAAGATACAATTTTTTGTTTTGTTTAGTTCCTAAACGTGTTTCACCACAGCTGTGGCATATTTAGTTGGTTTTTCCTTTTATTGTTTTGAAATACATACATATAAATTTTATGTATGTTAGGGACATGTTGACATTAGATTTTTGTTGTTTAGGTTACATATGTACTTCACCCCTTTTTACATTACGCGTGCCCTTTGGCTGCCAACGGAAATCAATCACTAGTCCATATTTGTTCAGCATGTCATCTGCAACACGGGGATGTTAGATCAACATCTGCATTGAAGTTTTGCTTATAACATAATTTCTGTACTATGAATTTGGTAAAATAGTGTCGTACGCCCTTTATTGCAGCTTGCCATTGCTATAGATGACCTATCTTGATCTGGAATTCATTATTATTTGCTTCATAAGCACGTTGTTGTAACTATTTTTATGTTTAGAAAGATGTGAGGCAATCTGTAAAATTTCGTGGGGATTTGCTATTTCGTATGATTTGCTATTTATATATAGGCCAATATAGCGGGCATATAATTCAAGAAGTAAGGTAAATCATCAGGTGAATAGTCATCCATCGATTCTACGACATATTTTAGGAGTATATGGAATTTTGTTCAGTTGAATAGAGTATTAAATCGCAATGTGTATCATAACAGTCAGTGTCGAACAAGAATTTATCTCACACAATCTCTGACTAGCTAAAATGATAGCTGGACCACTTTGTCAAGGTTTCGGAAAAGCGTGATAAGAAAACGATAATGAAGGCCGACTGCCTTGTTTCTGATAAACCTCTCCACGTTCTTGCCGACAGTTCAAAGTGATGCCGATATCACAAATCAGTAACTTCGTTGTCGAAACCTCTCACCAAGAGGAAATTTTCAGTCATGGGTCACGGGTTTCTCGCTTTCTTTCTCTCTGGAGAGATACTTCCATATCTAGAAGTGATACATCAAGTTAGAACCAAGGAAAAATGTGTTTGGGACTAGACGAGTCCACCAAGTGTGATAAAAAATAAATAATAATAATAATAAGAAGAAGAAGAAGAAGAAGAAGAAGAAGAAGAAGAAGAAAGTGTAGGAGAAAGAGGAGGGGGGAAGAAAGATAAACCAATATTTCTTCGCGATTGTTGGGTACATAGAAAGTAGCGATCGTGAGACTGGATTTCGTGGTTGCTGCTCCTACCTGTAAAATAATATGGTTCGAATGGCATACGTCTCTCTCTAATAGGTATTTCTGGGCTTCTTTGATTGTGTATACGAAAAACCATGTTGTTAGGGAGCTTGAATGAACGGTGTTGTGGCCTGAACTAGCACGCGTGTACCGCATAATAATATCTCTTCTTAAAAGTACTGTTGGAGAAATTATATGAGAATGCGCAGCTTCCAGCATATTTCGGCTTCATTGAAACGTGAGATAACGTAAAGACACCCGCTGTTCTTTTAAGCAACTTTCTTCCGCGAACTATGTTCCACTAATTAGAAGTGAGCATAAAAAGTTGACGGCATAATCACGACTTGCGGTAATACTGTATGAATAATTTTCCCGTTTAGGTACGTGGCATTTCGCCCATTCTTGTCTAGGATTATGATCACATCGTGGCGAAAACTCTCTCTTTAAGCATAAGCTGATAAACTTAGCGATGTTAAGCTGTTGATGATTGTAACGTCGATTGGCGCTCGTACTTCATGTGGAACGCGGTTAGGGTGTTGACATGATGGAACGATAGAAGTACTGGCGAAGAAGCTCCTGTGGACACAAGGATGTGCAACCCGTTAATCACGCACGGTGAGCGGGGTTACGCACGTTCTCAGGCGCTAGTCTGCTTACAGGGTAATACGGGCAGAAAATTTAACTATACGGTACCCATACAATTGACAATTGTTAACGCCATCTGTGATGGTTTGAAAAGGAAAAAAAAAAATCACTCATTATAAATTCTATTGTCTACTGGGAACTCTTCAGGGGATACTGAAAGACGCAAATGGTCATCATAGTTTTTAATACACCCTTTTTTGGAATTGCCGAAAGAAAAACAAATAGAAGAATACGGATATAGTTAGTTATTTTCATGATCGTATTGCCGCAGCGGCTGACTTACAAATGTAATACACTTTTTCTGAAAATGTGGCTTCACGAAGAGCGTTTGCACGAACAGGTATAAGGGTTGCACAAAAACACGGACACACCGTGAGAAACGCATGCCTGAACATAAATCCAGATTTTAGCCAAACCTACAGGTTGTGCTGTTGTATTTGCCGACGAACGGCTGCTTCCGTAACCAAGGTAGCCGAAATGTTTGGTGTTCCAAGAGGCACCTATCGAAGACTATATCGCTTATCCTCTAAATCGTTACGCGCACGAAAATGTATGTTGTCTGATCCTGACAGACGGCCATTGAAGAGGATTGTGATGAAAAATATGAGGGCCACAGCTGCAAAAGCCACAGCAGAACCGATCGTCGCGCTCTCGAACCACCTCAGCACCAAAGCAACACGAAGGGAGCTCCATAAGCTGGAAATTGCAGAGTGAGCTAGAATATAAAAACCCTGGCCGTGAGGTTCTCGACGCTACAGTCTGGAACCGCGCGACCGCTACGGTTGCAGGTTCGAATCCTGCCTCGGTCATGGATGTATGTGGTGTCCTTAGGTTAGTTAGGTTTAAGTAGTTCTAAGTTCTAGGGGACTGATGACTTCAGATGTTAAGTCCCATAGTGCTCAGAGCCATTTTAACCATCTGAACCTGAACTTGCTGCTATGTGGCAGGAAGAATGGTATAAGATTGCCTTGAAAACCATACAGGACCTCTATTTATCCATTCTGGGATGACTGGCAGCTGTTTTGAATGTCAACATTTTCCCTACACCGTGTTAGGCACGGTAATATCTTGTGTTCGTACGGCTACCATATTTTTGTCGATCCTGTATATGTAATTCTCTCTCTCTCTCTCTCTCTCTCTCTCATACACACACACACACGCACGCGCGCACGCACGCACGCACGCACACGCACGTACGCGCGCGCGTGGTCGTATTGCTGGGGACTTATTCGAAATCTGTTCGTAATTGTTTTTTTACTATGCTGCGGATGATCTCCCACGTACTTAATAATGTTTAGTACCTGTTCCTTGCACAACGACGGTTCCCATACCGTGTTTTACTGGAGACTAAATTTGCGGCTCCCTGTCCGACAAGGACGATTAAACAACACGGTTCGACGCGTGTTTCAATATCAGATTCACTTGTTAAGCACGTATTGTCGTCATTGTACTCCTCAAGTCCATTGTCCACCCAGTCGAGCGTGTAAGACACCACATATCCACTGACTAATCTTGCAGAAACGCTAATACACTCCTGGAAATGGAAAAAAGAACACATTGACACCGGTGTGTCAGACCCACCATACTTGCTCCGGACACTGCGAGAGGGCTGTACAAGCAATGATCACACGCACGGCACAGCGGACACACCATGAACCGCGGTGTTGGCCGTCGAATGGCGCTAGCTGCGCAGCATTTGTGCACCGCCGCCGTCAGTGTCAGCCAGTTTGCCGTGGCATACGGAGCTCCATCGCAGTCTTTAACACTGGTAGCATGCCGCGACAGCGTGGACGTGAACCGTATGTGCAGTTGCACGGATGCACGCCAAGACCGTAGGATCCTACGCAGTGCCGTAGGGGACCGCACCGCCACTTCCCAGCAAATTAGGGACACTGTTGCTCCTGGGGTATCGGCGAGGACCATTCGCAACCGTCTCCATGAAGCTGGGCTACGGTCCCGCACACCGTTGGGCCGTCTTCCGCTCACGCCCCAACATCGTACAGCCCGCCTCCAGTGGTGTCGCGACAGGCGTGAATGGAGGGACGAATGGAGACGTGTCGTCTTCAGCGATGAGAGTCGCTTCTGCCTTGGTGCCAATGATGGTCGTACGCGTGTTTGGCGCCGTGCAGGTGAGCGCCACAATCAGGACTGCATACGACCGAGGCACACAGGGCCAACACCCGGCATCATGGTGTGGGGAGCGATCTCCTACACTGGCCGTACACCACTGGTGATCGTCGAGGGGACACTGAATAGTGCACGGTACATCCAAACCGTCATCGAACCCATCGTTCTACCATTCCTAGACCGGCAAGGGAACTTGCTGTTCCAACAGGACAATGCACGTCCGCATGTATCCCGTGTCACCCAACGTGCTCTAGAAGGTGTAAGTCAACTACCCTGGCCAGCAAGATCTCCGGATCTGTCCCCCATTGAGCATGTTTGGGACTGGATGAAGCGTCGTCTCACGCGGTCTGCACGTCCAGCACGAACGCTGGTCCAACTGAGGCGCCAGGTGGAAATGGCATGGCAAGCCGTTCCACAGGACTACATCCAGCATCTCTACGATCGTCTCCATGGGAGAATAGCAGCCTGCATTGCTGCGAAAGGTGGATATACACTGTACTAGTGCCGACATTATGCATGCTCTGTTGCCTGTGTCTATGTGCCTGTGGTTCTGTCAGTGTGATCATGTGATGTATCTGACCCCAGGAATGTGTCAATAAAGTTTCCCCTTCCTGGGACAATGAATTCACGGTGTTCTTATTTCAATTTCCAGGAGTGTATATCATCTGCCACTTCTCTCTCGCCGTGCGAAACTTCTTGGGTTCCTTTCTGATGAAATGCCAACTTCAGCAACTGTTATTGTAGATATAATGCAATGTTTGCTTTGTTTATCGTTGCCATGCTCCCCTTTGTATCAACAGTAATAGCACTGTAGCGCTATTCTGAGTTACTCGTCGACTAAGCAATTCAACCACACTCCGTACCCTCATGCTGTCCTCACCATTGAATACTTCCCTGTTGCCATTACCAATCAACATTATAGTTACGCGTGGAGCGTCGAATGCCGTGAATATCATTGTCCTTTCGCGACCTCGCACTCAAGGGTTTCCTTGTGAGACAAGAAAGGCTTGAGCTCGTACAGACAGTCGTTATTTCCCTCGCTTATTAGGCGAACACACTAGTACCCCGCTCCACCCCCCCCCCCCCTCCCCCGTGCATTGCGGCATATACAGGGTGATTCACAAGGATGGACACAATTTCATTTGTCTGTATTTCTTGCGCTGTACATTTTACTGCAGTTCTGCGAAGTAAATTTCAAAAAGGAGAAGGCTCTGAACTCATTAGGCAAATTCAATCTAAGCTTCATTAAGGACGATCTGTTGAATTTTGGTTTGTCTTCCTTTGTACATAATGCAATGATAGCTAAATCATTAAAATGTTTAAACAATCTAACTAGCCATTTGTTTGTTCTGATATTTGACCTCCTTTTTGTGGGAGTACCTTGTGGCTGACTTCCACCACAGGCGTACAACAGAATAACAGACTGAAATTACTCTCTTCCAGCGTGCGAAATGTTTCATCATCGTTGATAACTGAAAATAACAACAAATTAAGCGTTGTTGTTCTAACAATTTGTTTCCCAACAGTCATGCAGCAAAAGCATTATATATATATATATATATATATATATATATATATATATATATATATAAAAAAAACTTCAATCATGTGTGCGTTGCTTATGCACTTGACACGTTGCACATCATAACGGTTACCATGATATATCAACATGAAACTAACTAACTAATTGCAGGGTTTTCCTCACTAATAGTAAATAATCTACTACTTGACTGTACTGTACACGCAATACAGAAAAAGCTTTGAGGATGTAGCCTGAATTTGGATGTCTACTGTAGTCAAAATAAGAAATAACTGAAGTAAAAACATGTATTAATCAAATGTATGACATTTTTCATGTATTAAAAGCAACAAATGAAGTAAGCCTAAGGTATAGAATAACGCATTATTTCCAAATATCCTCAGATGCGCGCTGTATCTTCGAAAAGTCGGAAGTGCACTGTAAGCTGTGTGTAGCGCGATCTAGCAGCACAAACTGAAAGTAAGCAACCTACACGAACGCGTCACACAGGTCTTCAGTTGGTAAAAACCGTTTATTAATTTTGCAGAGTGAAAACTCTAAGTACATATATGTGTACCGTCGAACTGAATAGAGTGAGGTACGCACTGTAGAACCCACGTGTGGTAGACTTTTTTGCTTCCAATGATCGTTCTTGTCATATCAGTATTGCCCTTTCCTCTCGGAACACCCTGTAGATTGTCCGTTTTCCGTTGTATTTGTTGATCATAAAAATTAAGCTGTGCCAATCTTTTTTTTAACAACCCTGTATGCTGTGCTTCATGTTTCGATCGCCTCTTGAAGTAAGCGTAATCACTCTCGGCATGTGTGGCCGTTAGCCGCAGGTGTTCAGAGAGCGGTTGGAATACGTGGCAGGCAGCTGAGACGAACCGAGAAAGGAAGACGGACGGCGGCGCGCTGTCAGATGCGACCCGACTGGCGACGCTGTGTAGGGCCCACGCTGCGACAGATGCGCCTCGGGGCAGGGTCGCTGACGAGGGGGGCGGCTGACAAAGCCCGCGGGACCGCAGCCCGCGTGACGTACCGCCAGCGCGGCGCGGCCGCTTCCTCGGCTGGCGCGCCTCTTGCTCTCTTTGGACGCTGACGGGCGATCTGGAGAGGAACGGAATCCAGCGGCGGCGCGCGTGCTGGAATGTCGGTCCCTCCGGCGCTGTCGTGCCACCGGGCCGACTATTTCTGGACGAACACTCTACGCGGGCGACGTCTACTACGGGCCGACCACTCTGTGTTCCCACATTTCAATTTTTCTCTTCTTTTTCAAATGAATAAAATTCCCCGAATTGAAATAAATATATTGGCGAGGATCAAATCAGTGAAGGCATATCTACATAAAATTACACTCAGTGCGAACTTCAGATGCGCTGATCTTGCAATCTAATGAATAAGTCGTGACAATTCAAAATTTCTACCAAACCGGGACTCGAAGCCAGTCTCCTGCGTTTCTTAACCCCTATACTACACTACTGGCCATTAAAATTGCTACACCACGAAGATGACGTGCTACAGACGCGAAATTTAACCGACAGGAAGAAGATGCTATGATATGCAAATGATTAGCTTTTCAGAGTGTTCACACAAGGTTGGCGCCGGTGGCAACACCTACAACGTGCTGACATGAGGAAAGTTTCCAACCGATTTCTCATACACAAACAGCAGTTGACCGGCGTTGCCTGGTGAAACGTTGTTGTGATGCCTCGTGTAAGGAGGAGAAATGCGTACCATCACGTTTCCGACTTTGATAAAGGTCAGATTGTAGCCTATCGCGATTGCGGTTTATCGCATCGCGACATTGCTGCTCGCGTTGGTCGATATCCAATGACTGTTAGCAGAATATGGAATCGGTGGGTTCAGGAGGGTAATACGGAACGCCGTGCTGGATACCAACGGCCTCGTATCACTAGCAGTCGAGATGACAGGCATTTTATCCGCATGGCTGCAACGGATCGTACAGCCACATCTCGATCCCTGAGTCAACAGATGGGGACGTCTGCAACACAACAATCATCTCCACGAACAGTTCGACGTCGTTTGCAGCAGCATGGACTATCAGCTCAGAGACCGTGGCTGCGGTTACCCTTGACGCTGCATCACAGACATGAGCGCCTGCGATGGTGTACTCAACGACGAACCTGGGTGCACGAATGGCAAAACGTCATTTTTTCGGATGAATCCAGGTTCTGTTTACAGCATCATGATGGTCGCATCCGTGTTTGGCGACATCGCGGTGAACGCACATTGGAAGCGAGTATTCGTCATCGCCATACTGGCGTATCACCCGGCGTGATGGTGTGGGGTGCCATTGGTTACACGTC
Organism: Schistocerca americana; assembly: GCF_021461395.2. NCBI lineage: Eukaryota > Metazoa > Arthropoda > Insecta > Orthoptera > Acrididae > Schistocerca > Schistocerca americana. Next base: position 365,389,141 of record NC_060124.1, on the reverse strand, counting down.
TCGGTCACCTCTTGTTCGTACTGACTGCACTCTGAACAGTGGACGTTACATTTCAGATGTGTTACGACCAGTGGCTCTACCCTTCATTCGATCCCTGCGAAACCCTACATTTCAGCGGGATAATGCACGACCGCATGTTGCAGGTCCTGTACGGGCCTTTCTGGATACAAAAAATGTTCAACTGTTGCCCTGGCCAGCACATTCTCCAGGTCTCTCACCAATTGAAAACGTCTGGTCAATGGTGGCCGAGCAACTGGCTCGTCACAATACGCCAGTCACTACTCTTGATGAACTGTGGTATCGTGTTGAAGCTGCATGGGCAGCTGTACATGTACATGCCATCCAAGCTCTGTTTGACTCAATGCCCAGGCGTATCAATGCCGTCATTACGGCTATTGGTGGTTGTTCTGATTTACTGATTTCTCAGGATCTATGCACCCAAATTGCGTGAAAATGTAATCACATGTCAGTTCTAGTATAATATATTTATCCAATGAATACCCGTTTATCATCTGCATTTCTTCTTGATGTTGCAATTTTAATCGCCAGTAGTGTATGTTACCACAGCTCGATAAAGGCCCCAAACTGTCATTATAATTTAAAGTTTTAGTTAGGATTCGAATTTGAAAAATTAATTTATGTAATTTAAAAAAGCAAAACACAGGATGTTTTAGTATTGTGGGTACTAACGAAAATGGTTAGTATTGGGCAACGAAACAAACAAATAATCCTAATAACTATAATACTGATAATCAGTTTTCCCGTGTACGACACAGTACAACTGAGTATGTCAACAGCTTTTACCAAGAGTCACTCAGGATCCAAATTTTAGATAGGCACATGAGGAAAAACACATTACAACATGTGTTCCACATGGCCACGTCATAGCCACGTCTCCTCATCGAAGCCTGAGCGTACACTTTCAGAAATACCCAAAATGTGAAACTTCCTGGCAGATTAAAACTGTGTGCCCGACCGAGACTCGAACTCGGGACCTTTGCCTTTCGCGGGCAAGTGCTCTACCAACTGAGCTACAGAAGCACGACTCACGCCCGGTACTCACAGCTTTACTTCTGCCAGTACCTCGTCTCCTACCTTCCAAACTTTGCAGAAGCTCTCCTGCGAACCTTGCAGAACTAGCACTCCTGAAAGAAAGGATATTGCGGAGACATGGCTTAGCCACAGCCTGGGGGATGTTTCCAGAATGAGATTTTCACTCTGCAGCGGAGTGTGCGCTGATATGAAACTTCCTGGCAGATTAAAACTGTGTGCCCGACCGAGACTCGAACTCGGGACCTTTGCCTTTCGCGGGCAAGTGCTCTACCAACTGAGCTACCGAAGCACGACTCACGCCCGGTACTCACAGCTTTACTTCTGCCAGTACCTCGTCTCCTACCTTCCAAACTTTGCAGAAGCTCTCCTGCGAACCTTGCAGAACTAGCACTCCTGAAAGAAAGGATATTGCGGAGACATGGCTTAGCCACAGCCTGGGGGATGTTTCCAGAATGAGATTTTCACTCTGCAGCGGAGTGTGCGCTGATATGAAACTTCCTGGCAGATTAAAACTGTGTGCCCGACCGAGACTCGAACTCGGGACCTTTGCCTTTCGCGGGCAAGTGCTCTACCAACTGAGCTACCGAAGCACGACTCACGCCCGGTACTCACAGCTTTACTTCTGCCAGTACCTCGTCTCCTACCTTCCAAACTTTGCAGAAGCTCTCCTGCGAACCTTGCAGAACTAGCACTCCTGAAAGAAAGGATATTGCGGAGATATGGCTTAGCCACAGCCTGGGGGATGTTTCCAGAATGAGATTTTCACTCTGCAGCGGAGTGTGCGCTGGTATGAAACTTCCTGGCAGATTAAAACTGTGTGCCCGACCGAGACTCGAACTCGGGACCTTTGCCTTTCGCGGGCAAGTGCTCTACCAACTGAGCTACCGAAGCACGACTCACGCCCGGTACTCACAGCTTTACTTCTGCCAGTACCTCGTCTCCTACCTTCCAAACTTTGCAGAAGCTCTCCTGCGAACCTTGCAGAACTAGCACTCCTGAAAGAAAGGATATTGCGGAGACATGGCTTAGCCACAGCCTGGGGGATGTTTCCAGAATGAGATTTTCACTCTGCAGCGGAGTGTGCGCTGATATGAAACTTCCTGGCAGATTAAAACTGTGTGCCCGACCGAGACTCGAACTCGGGACCTTTGCCTTTCGCGGGCAAGTGCTCTACCAACTGAGCTACCGAAGCACGACTCACGCCCGGTACTCACAGCTTTACTTCTGCCAGTACCTCGTCTCCTACCTTCCAAACTTTGCAGAAGCTCGCCTGCGAACCTTGCAGAACTAGCACTCCTGAAAGAAAGGATATTGCGGAGACATGGCTTAGCCACAGCCTGGGGGATGTTTCCAGAATGAGATTTTCACTCTGCAGCGGAGTGTGCGCTGATATGAAACTTCCTGGCAGATTAAAACTGTGTGCCCGACCGAGACTCGAACTCGGTTCGCAGGAGAGCTTCTGCAAAGTTTGGAAGGTAGGAGACGAGGTACTGGCAGAAGTAAAGCTGTGAGTACCGGGCGTGAGTCGTGCTTCGGTAGCTCAGTTGGTAGAGCACTTGCCCGCGAAAGGCAAAGGTCCCGAGTTCGAGTCTCGGTCGGGCACACAGTTTTAATCTGCCAGGAAGTTTCATATCAGCGCACACTCCGTTGCAGAGTGAAAATCTCATTCTGGTACCCAAAATGTGTTCCCTGAGTTCAACGATAGAATCAACAGGACTGGAATACACCAAAGCTTTTGATCACCCCCTCAAAAAATAGTCTAACGAGTTCAAGCCAGAGGACCTGGAAGGCCATGGTCCTGGTGAACCACGATCGATGCACTCGTCGAAGATACGTGCTACGCGTTGCCGAAAAGCCACATTGAAGTGTGATGATGCAGCGTCATGCAAGTACCACAAACCTCCTGCTTTCACAATAAAAAGAGTCATCCAAAACGTATTAACAGTGTTCCAACATTGCGATGGCCGCATACGTCTTATAGGAGAAATGATGTTTATTAGGATTAATAGCTTGTTTGATTCTCATCTACTTGTCCTTTTCCTTTGTATCTACATTGGGCAAATCCTTATATATAAAATTCTCGTGTCACAGTGTTAGTTGCCATAGTCCTCCGAAACGGCTCGATGGATTCTGATGAAATTTTACATGTATATTCGGTAGGTCTGAGAATCGGTCGTAATCTATTTTTCATACCCCTAAGTGATAAGGGTGGTCCACCCCAAAGTTTTGTTTCTTATTTTTTGGACAGAACTTTTTATTTTTTTTAATGATGTGGCATTACAAAATACACACAACTCTAAATTTTCACCCTTCTATCACCAACCCCTATTTTTAATAGCGATTTTAGTAACTTAATTATTTTCAATCCCAGTCGATAACTGATCAGTTATCACTTGATCAATTATCCCCACCAGGTGTCTACCGGTGATAGTCTTTCACTATTCGGTAGATAGGTAATTGAAGAAAACATACCAAAAGCGACAACTCGAATATCCCTCTTTCAATCGACGTAACTAGTCCGAGAAGTTTAACGAGGTAGTACGCGTCGTTCGCCAAACCGACATTTAGGCCTAGCGCACACCCATCGATTTTTATCGTACGATCAAATTCTTTTAGTGGAAGAAAGAAGTTTCTATGCTCTCCTTTGTTCCTCTAAAAGAACTTAATCCTACAATAATTTTACGTACGATAAAAATCGACGCGTGTGCTCTTGGCCTTCTTCATAATGCTGGCGAACACGTTTCGACACGAAATTGCCGCTACGTTTGTATGCTCAATGACGAGCCGTGTATCGGCTGCAGTTGCTAAATCCGCGCGATCTACCGTAGAACTAATAGTGGCCGATACTGCCGGACTTCCCCCTAACCTTTTGTCACTCCCTACACAGTTTTCGGCCATTGTTAATGTTTGTATCAAGAGTTCCCGCCAACAACGGCTATTGTGTTACACGTATACATTATTCTTATAGACTATAGATAATTTATATGGCAAAACAACGTTTGCAGGGTCAGCTATAACATATAAAGATTTTCAGAGCGGAACGAAATTCGCCGGGTATACATTGTGTTACACGTGTACATTATTCTCATAGACTAGAGAGAGTTTATATGGCAAAACAACGTTTGCCGGGTCAGCTGTAACATATAAAGATTTTCAGAAGCGGAACAAAGTTCGCCAGGTGTAGCTAATACTCTGTATAATTATGAGACTTTTTTATTGTCATGCAAAGGAGCAAAAAATGTTGCATGAAGTGTGATCCAAACTCAAGGTGCGCAAGTTGAGAGTTATCCATCTACATCAACACTGTCCATTACTGTAACCACGTGCCACAAGCCTGAATAACCGCTGCGAGACGTTCTGGAAAGTACTGGCGGGGATGTGGAACCATGTCAGCTCCAATCCCGTGGCCAGCTGCGCTAGGTTTCTCGGCTGAGGATCTTTGGTGCGAACAACCTGATCGTTGTGGTCCCACATATCCTCGTTTGGGTTTAAATCGGGGGGGGGGGGGGGGGGGGGAGGGGTCTAGCTGGTGGCCAGCTGTGTGACACGTTGTATTGCCCTGTTGGTAGATGCCATCGTGCCGAGGAAGAAGCAACAGCATGCAGGGTGGACTTGTTTCCCAAGGATAGATGCTGACTTATATTGATCCCTTATTGCCTTCCAAAATGACTAGATCACCCACGGAATGCCACGAAAACATTTCCCTGACCACGACGCTCCCCCCTCCATCCTGGATCCTTCCGACGATTGTTGCAGGGTGTTTGCTTTCACACGTTTTACCGCGTAAACGCGAACGGCGAACTGTCAGATGCAGCATAAAACGTGGTTTATCTGAAAAGGCCAGTTGCGGTATTGTTGTAAAAATTCCAGCTTTCGTCGCCGATGAACAGCAGTCAGCATGGGTGCATGAAGCAGGCACCAGCTGCAGGGACCATAGGCAGCAACGTTCGCTGAACGATCGTCGAGAAGCCAGGAGCCCCTTGGTCCATCTCGGCGATCAGTTGCTCGACAGTTGCACGTCTATTCGCCCGCGCACATCTCCGCAGCCGTCGTTCGCGCCTGTCATCAATGACCACTGGTCCACCACAGTTTCTGCTCAGATTCGCTCAGCTCTCTCCTCAGTCTCCAAGCTCTCTACCCTGTGCACCCTCTGGTCCACCGGATTCAGGACTGCCTCCACTTGCTCCACTTGGGGGGCGTCTCTGTGGCGTTCCTCTGGATCCCAGGACATGTTGGTATCTGTGGAAATGAGGCGGCCGATATAGCGGCCCAAGGCTGCAGTCTCTCTTCTTCAGCCAGCTATTCGCATGATTCCCTTCGGCGATCTACGGAGTGTTTTAAGTCGTCATGTTGCTCTTTTATGGCACGCACATTGGTCGACACTTCCCAATAATAAATTGCGGGACGTGAAAGCTCTTCCCCGTGCTTGGACCTCTTCCTCCCAAACTCGTCGTCGGGAGGAGGTAATTTTAACTAGACCCCAGATAGGGCACTGTCTTTTTAGCCATCGACATCTTTTAAGTGGCGATCCTCCCCCACTCTGTCCCCACTGCTCTCAACTGTGGACGGTGAGACACCTTTTAATTGAGTGCCCCTATTTTACTCCGTTACACGGCCGTCTACAGCTGTCGCCTGATATATCTTCCATTTTAGCAGATGACACGCGCTCAGCCGATCGCGTTCTCGAGTTTATTAGTGCCAGTGAGATGACGTCAGTCATTTGAAGCTCTTTTTGGGGACAAACAACTCCTCTTCTATAGTGGTTTTTTAAGCTTTCTGTTTTTGGTTTCCCCACTTTTTTGAGTTTCGCTCCCATTGCTGCTGGTTTCCACTTTTGTTTTTTTTACCTTTTCCTAAGTCACAGACCGGGCGCTAATGACCGTAGCAGTTTTGCGCCCTAAAACCATAACAAAAAACAAAAGTTTCCTAGCCGCTGGTTTTCGATAGCGCCATTTTGCCATACATTGTATTCTTTAATCACGGCGGCACGTGAACAGTTTACAAATTTGGCAAATTTGCAAATGCTTCCACCCTTGGCTCGAAAGCCAATGATCATGACCTTTTTTACACGTCAGATAAATCGCTCCGTTTCCGCATTACGACAATGACTGCAGTGTTATTCGCGTCCCCCAGACAATGCTTCCACCCTTGGCCCGAAAGCCAATGATCATGACCTTTCGCACGTCAGATAAATCGCTCCGTTTCCGCATTACGACAACGATCTCACTTCTTTCCGCGTCCCCTCGACACGCTTCATTTACCCTCCACTTCTATTTCTGCCACCTGCCGTCTGTGAGTGGTCATTGCACGTTGACGTCGAACACAGGTGGTGGTCACCTTAATGTGACTGGACCGTGTACATTCTGCAATCCGTTGTGAAGTGCATAGCGGAGAGAACTTGGTACCAATAATATTGATTTTCTTTCGTATTCTATTCGCGTACTGAACAAGGGAATAATTACTGTCTACTTGCCTTTTGTACCCACCCTGATCTTTTTCTCACGATCTCGACGCGAGATTTGCGATGGTCGCGCAGTTCTCCTCAAATCCAAACAGGTTTTCGCGAGAACTAAGTAATATTTCTCCGAAACATTCCAATTTAAGTTCCCTCGACATTTCTTTTTCACCTTCGTATTGACTACACCGCCGCGTTACGATCCTAGCACCATATCCCTGAATTCATTCGATGTGTCTTGTCATTCCTACTTCATACGGGCTCCGAACACCGAAACAATACTCTAGAATTTATCGCATTAGCGTCTCGTATGGGATTTCCTTGTCAGATGGACTGTACTTTCTCACACTTCCTCAGGTACTTGCACGAAATCAAAGTCTACTATTACCCACGCGTAATACAAATTTTACGTATTCGTTCCATTTCATGTCGCTTCTTAGTACTACCCCTAAATACTTGAACGACGTGACGTTCTCGAAGCCCACACCACTGATCTTGTAAACAGATACTACAGCGCTCTTTCTCTTTGTTAAAGGTATTACCTTGCATTTATACACACTTAGCGTGGGCTGCTACTATTACAGCAAGTGGAAATTTTATCCATGTGCTTTCTTACGGAGTCCGTCTGATAAATCGTCTGTGTCTAATGAGAGCATTAGAGGTCCCCTTACGCTTCCTTACGGCACATCCGTCTTATTTTCATTTATTTGTAACATCCATTGGCCACACAGGATCGTCATATTAATGTTACTTTTATAAAAACAACCTATGGAACACCTACCGTTGGGCAAACAATGTTTGAGAAGACCAAAAAGATGCGGAACGTTGAATTGGAGCAGTCCTCAGGACTAATCCGTGAAATAAATGACTCCTACGGTATGGAAATGAGCGTTTGGCGTCTGTGGCCGGGAGGCCCCTTGCGGGGCAGGTCCAGCCGCCTTGGTGCAGGTCTTATTACATTCGACGCCACATTGGGCGACCTACGCGCTGGATGGGGATGAAATGATGATGAAGACAACACAACATTCAGTCACTGAGCGGAGAAAATCCGGGAATCGAACCCGGGCCCCTTAGGACGGCAGTCCGTCACGCTGACCACTCAGCTATCGGGGCGAACACCCCTACCGTCATTAGACGGGAGTTGGGTAGTATCGGAAACACAAGGTTTTTCGAAATTAAAATATTTTTCGAAGGATATGATACGTTATGTAAAAAGAACACTCGATGTAAGAAGAATATAAGTTCGTTGTGTTTTAATATTTTTTCGCCATTTGCATTTTGGTCGTATATATTTACGTAATGTATAAAAAAGTCAGTTTTATTGCAAAAAAGTTTTAATTGAATCGTAAGCGACCATAAACAGGAACTTATCAAAAAGGGTACCTAGTCTGTCAAAGAATCTGTCAAGTTGTTCCTTGCTGAAACCTGCTCTTCGCTGCCAACTTGTGGCATCAGCTGTTCTCAGCGTTTAAGTCTTCATGTTTTTTCACGAAGTCATAGTAAAATCTTCAGCCACTGTCACTTTTGTCTTGTCGAACCGATTCTTTGTTGTCAGTAGCTACACATAATTGTACTCTAGAGAGAGCTCATCTACACTCAAAGCGATAATCTGTAAGTTCAAATTTTTAAGATGGCCGTATAGCACTGTTGCCGGCTTCATTGAATGTTTTCGGAAAAATCTTATTATTTTCTAAAACAGTTTCCATGCCCTCCTGTTTGCTTTCCCGTTATTCTTTAAGCCAACCACGTATTGTACTTCTTGAAACTCACTTCCCTGATTCTCATTTCAAAAAGTCCGATTGTTTTATATCTTTCTTCATCTTTACTTTTACATCCTATTTATGTACCGACTTCTTTATTTTTTCCTGATACAGAAAAAACTGAAAAAAGTTAAGTTTTTATACCACTTGTTTTGCTCAGTGCAACCGAAGTTGCTTTGTCCAATACAAACCGAACGTACTGCTGTGGCAGTTAACATTCCAGTTGTTATTACTTGGGCTAGACATCGCCACGGCTTACAGTACAGAGAGAAAAATGTAAGAAGAGGGGGAGGTGGAGTAAAGGGCCACTCTAAAAGGATAGGAAACTGAATTTTCACCAGACCTAGGCTATAGATAGAAGCTTGCCACTTACACATTATGAATCTAGATATTATAAAGTATCGCACCATATATTATTAGAAGAAAAAAATTATAAACTATATGTATTTTTCTGAAGGGTTACATGGTGACTACTTTTCCCTACATAACGGTTTAATGTGGCCAGTGTCATCACAACAGAATCTCATGTCTGTTGTTCTCATTTCTGTACATTTTTTCGCCCGTTGCTACTCGAGCCTTCCTTACAGTATAGGAGACGAGCCTTAAATCTGCGGCTGATTACAAAACTCGTTACGACAGAACGAACGTCTGCGCTGCGGTTCACTTAATGCTGTTATTTGCTTGATTTTGAAATCTTCATTGCGACCTGTGCGCCACATTTACAGTTGCAGTATGGAGTGGTGCAATTACGGTGGTTATATTGAAGAGTCGCCTTGGAAATAATGTGCCCGTTCACTGAGTGCTAAGAAGCAACGGTGTTACGGCATAATCGTTCTGTAATAGGAGATGGCACGCTAAAACGCCAAGAAAGTTTTATTCATGGCGAAAAGTTTGTCCCAGTGGTGGAGCTTGTAAGTGTTCTCAAGTTACTCTAGGCCTGAGGGTGTTTGTGCTACCGCACAATCAATACTTTGTTGTTCTATCAGGGTCTTCGACAGCGTTTTCGTGCTCTAGGTTCCAGGGGCAAAGTAATTATATAGCATACTGTTGTTTTTATCGTTTTAGGTGTTTATTGCTCGTTTAACTTAGATATTTATAGCTCATTAAAGTGACAGATTTGAGTCTGATGCATAAAACTGAACCATATGTTGTAGAATGTTCTGTTTATGATAGTGCTGATGAAAATTCCTTAGCTCAGAATTGGGGGTTTAAAGTAAAGTTTAAAGTAAAATATTAATCCGTGGGAGTACTGTGAATGTGCTTTTTTTAGATTAAAGTATTTAGTAATAACAAATGGTCTCCAGTCATGGTATGAGTTTGTTATTATTATTATTTCGATTATTGATTTGTTAAATTTTGAGTCCTACAGGTAAATGCCAGTACCGTATGGCAGTCCCAATGCGGCAATGAAGTATTGGGTGGGATGTGTGATTTCTCGCAGGATTAGCTCCTCTAGTTTCACTATAAATCCTTACTTATCCCGTACGATGGTCGATATTTTTTATATTTTCAAGGATTGTACCAGTTGTGAGTTTGTATCTGGTTTCAGCCCCTGTCACCAAAGCTTGCTTTGCTTTTCTGTTTCTGTTTTCCCATGCCTCCAAATATCGTTTCACACATACACTCCCCTTTTAAGTCAGTCCACACGAAACAAAAAAATTGTGCAAATACAACAGAGGAACACATGCACCAAATACATACCCAACCAGTCAGATGGATGCCTCTAGCTACTTTGATTCAGTTTGGAAACTTGGGCGCGCATTTAGAGAAATTTGGATGTGCCTGAAGTATTTAGACACACCTGTAAACCATTTTTGGGGAAAATTCTGTTCCGTGTAACGCCTGTCGAAAACGCTGTGTCTAGTCATTATTCTCGCTGCTTGTCGCAGTACCAACAAGCTGTTATAAATATACATTTGCACATATCTGGCAATTCGTATACTGATCTTCTTCCTTTGTTTCAGGTGAGTGCTGCAGTTGCTTGGCATCGAAAATGAACGGACTATTGTGCTGATTCTGGAATAACAGTGGTGTTGCGAGACTCGAGCTGTTCACGGTACGTACCGCAAAGACGTCCCTGTTCACAAATTTGAACATTTTATGAAACGCAGTTCAGAGCAAAGCGTAGTTGACGCCATTTTCTTTTGAAGGAAACAAGGTACACAAGTGCAAGGTAACTGTAAGCAACACGCATAGAACTGGTAACTTTGGTTCTTCTCTTGATTGGTTATGCTATAACTGCAATTCAGAAAGGTCGCTAGCCTATGCGTCGCCGGGGTGCGACACTGCCCCAGTTGTTGTTGAAGTTAGGTTGAGTGATTAATCCAGCCCTAGAATTCAAAAATTATTTGGACTATATTATTGTTGTTTTAGGATTCACATAGAAACACACTTTGCGCAATCTTCATTTATAATCACACATACAACACTAAAACAAAGAATCATTCAGTTTTAAAAATCACGAAAAGTATTCACAGAAAATCAACTTTGTAGGCACTGTCACTAATTTCAGCTGAATTTAATGGACGAATAAATCAGATGTGTGCGTCACAGGTGTTTAGAGGCGTGTCACCCAGGTCTTCAAAAATGGCTCTGAGCACTATGGGACTTAACTTCTGAGGTCATCAGTCCCCTAGAACTTAGAACTACTTAAACCCAACTAACCTAAGGACATCACACACATCCATGCCTGAGGCAGGATTCGAACCTGCGACCGTAGCAGTCGCGCGGTTCCGGACTGAAGCGCCTAGAATATATGGCCGGCTCACCCAGGTCTGTTGCTGTGTTTTTCGTAATGTAAAATTAGTAATATAGTGTATATATATATATATATATATATATATATATATATATATATATATATCGAAGCGCTAATTGTGTCCTACACATCCTGCAATGTAAATAAAGTCGCTGAAGTGGAAGCTCGTATGATCTTCTTGTACGCTATTCTTTTATACTATATTACTAATTTTACGTTAAGAGTTACGTCTCCAACCGTTTTCGAGAAACTCGAATTTGTAAAGTTTTAGGCGTGCGTATGTACTTTACATTGTCGCTTGTCCTCAAAGAGTCCGCAGCCGAGCGAGTAAGCATTAAGTTTCTTAAGCACAAGTTCTGTGTATCGAAACTCGGTATAGACACTTCTTTTTCATTCCCACGTATTTCCAACAACTGATTTATTATTACTGTGTAAATTATCAGTACTTAATGATTCATTTATTATTTTCATAATCTTTAACCTGAAGAAAGGAGAAAAAAATTTTCGTGTAGAAATTGGAAATAAAGAATGTTGTACGAGAACTTTAAATCAAATCAGTATCATCATTTTATTTACATTATTGTATCTCTACATTTGTGGGAAGTGTAATGTGTAACTTGGGGAGCATAGCACGAACAAGGATGATACTGATCGTAGAAACATGGAAAACAATAACTATTGCGACATACAACACGCCCCCATTCTGCATGTGCATGGGTTTTGCAATACGTTTATTGCAAAACAAATGGCCCTGAGCACTATGGGACTTAACATCTGAGGTCATCAGTCCCCTAGAACTTAGAACTACTTAACCCATTACTGGCCAAAACTCTATCGGATCATTTTTTGCAAACTTTTATACATAAATACGTTACATTGAGTGATTAATTGAATAAAAAGTTGTTTTGAAAGTTTTCAGTTTATTAGAACAAAAACTACAGACCGTCCCATTTTTGGGACATTGGCCAAATGTGCTATCCAAATTCACAACCTTACTCTCCATGCATAATATTGTAAGAAACAACACAAACAATAAATAAAGAATGTTTTAATATTATTGAATGTCTATTCAGTATGAAATGAAGCAAAACAATTGTCGTGCACACCAGCATTGCACCTATCACAAATTTTTGTTGTTTTTTTTCTTGCAGTAAGCACATCTCTTCTGTGTTTTACTTGACACAATGAAATGATTTCCTGGATCTAGTCGTACATCTGTGCTCACCCGTCCTCCCATCAATTTGCTTCCTTGTGGCCCTCTGCGGTTTGGTACTGATTCTGTTTTCTTTGATAGGTAAAGCATCACTATTCTCTGTCGGACATCCGAAAGTGACAGCTTCTGTCTAAAGTACCGGCTACATCTTGTACAACAGACTCATTGTTCAATACATTTTTGTCAATGTCTTTTTCATCTGTTATTACATCTGCATATCGGGTGGGATAGTCGCCAATTCTACGTCATCATCTTCATCGTCACTCTCTTGATGGTTCGCTAGTTCTGCTAGAATTTCTTCAAGTGTAAGTCCACGTGGCATGTTTTTATCCTGTTGGAATCTTAAAATTCGAATAGAACATGAAAAAAAGCAGATATAAAGAACGTAAAATGCAATTCTCCTCTGTATAATACGTGTATACAAGACTAGGGCACATCAACAATAAATGATAGTGTAACATGCCATTGTCCCATTATTGGGACGCATAAAATATATCGATATTGCACTTACTTGAAAAAATTTGAAGAATACTTAATCTTAAATGGACATCCATATGTTCATAACAAACACGCCTAGACAACTAAATCACAGCTCATTGTCGTCCAGGAACTACCAGTAGACATACAGTGCTGCCAAGTGCGAGAACAAAAAATCGGCAACTTTATAATTTTCCTGACGTGAAGTACTCAGAAAAAAGTTATTTCTTTTACATTTACAGACATTATAGCATTTAGTTAAACCTACAGGTGCAACAATAAAAGCTAAAAGCCCCATTCCTTACGTAGAAATAAGTAAAATATACGCGTCCCAAAAAAGGGACAATGGCCAGTAATGGGTTAAATCTAACTAACCTAAGGACATCACACACATCCATGCCCGAGGCAGGATTCGAACCTGCGACCGTAGCGGTCCCAGACTGTAGCGCCTAGAACCACTCGGCCCCCACGGCCGGCTATTGCAAAACAAACTTGGTTGACATTGATATATGGTTCTCGCTCATCACACAATTTCGCATTGTACCAGCCATAATGAAGCATGTCATCGAATGTTTGTGTAGACAGCTGATTTTGTACGGGTGATTCTTCTCTAACAGGTATCCCTCTATTCTGCTCGAAGATGTAGTCGTTCAGTAAGGTTATTCACCTGCCCCTGAAAATAAACGTCCTAAGGCTGCACGAACGGAGTCAGTTTTGGACGAATTACTTTAATACTGCACTCTGGCGAACCCTCTCCGTTCTAAAAAGTTTCGTAGTCAAAATCCGTGTTCTTTTGCCCTTCTCACAAGTATGTCATCAAAATGTCGGTTACAAAATTCTTGTTTAATACTGTTGTGAGTTTTCCGGACTTTGAAGACGTTATCGTAACATTTTTGAATTTGCGTGCGTACTCAACTGATATTTTTTTCACACTTTCTACCAATCAGCCAGAGGCATCTTGCAAGTAACTACTCCGATAAAGAGAATGAAAATAATAAATGAATCTTTAAATACTGATTATTTACACAGTCATAACACATCTGTTGCTTGTATTACGTGACAATGACAAAAACGCAGTAGCAGAGAGATCCGCTCCAGACACTTAACAAACTGAGCGCTTTGTCGCTCGACTGCCTCCTGCCGACTGCTTGGCGATTAGGTGGGAAATACGATTAGTGGATATCTGGAAAAATAAAAGACGACAGAAAATATTGATGAAGAATTGGGGGGGGGGGGGGGGGGGGCGGTGTAGCCAACCTTCGGCAAAGCTGTCACCTAATTCCGCTTTCTAATTCAAAGCCACGTTCGCTATTACGCCGAGAAATTCTTTCATTTCCCCTGAGGAAACATCTTTCCAGGAAGGCATCACTGGATGTTTTCCTAGTGGGGTCGTCTCCAGTATTTTACTTGCTATATCTGTCGTAATCAATTGCGCGACAGTAAAAAGATCTGCGAATAGTCGAATTCCACGGTTGGCCGGGCACTTGGAGGAATCGTAAATCGTTGCTGTCGAAAAGAATAAGGGAACTTGGTATGATCTCTCGATAAACATAAACCTACCAGTCTGAAGATTGTCGGTACCGTCTTCTGCGTAACTAACTTCATATTCAAAGGGACTCACATGACGGTGCTGACATTCTCCTTGCTCAAATGATTCAAATGGCTCTGAGCAATATGGGACTTAACATCTGAGGTCATCAGTCCCTTAGAATTTAGAACTACTTAAACTAACTAACCTAAGAACATCACATACATCCATGCCCGAGGCAGGATTCGAACCTGCGACCAGAGCGGTCACGCGGTTCCAGACTGAAGCGCCTAGAACCGCTCGGCCTCACCGGCCGGCTCTCCTTGCTCACTCCCAACAGTAAACTGTCCTTAATCCTCAGTATCTCCCAAAAGTCACTTCGCATTATAGTTGTCATTTATTATGCCTCCTGCCTACAGTCTGCAAAGCAGCAAAAAACCCAGGAAAATGGCACATCCTTTGCACACATCTAAGAATAAAGTCTACTGTTACGCAGAACAGATAACTTCCGCTATGTTAGTGTCGACACTACAGGTTATGGATTTTCTGCGATAGCCGACATAGGGAGAGAAAGTTAACAAAAACAGCGTATCGTACATCACCCAACATTGGAGCCGAATCGGAAAAGATCGATATGTCAGAACCGGTAGCACACTGGAGCATAAACGATTAAACAAAAGAATATAGTAAGACTGTACTGACCTTTCTTCAGTTTGGAATGTTTTTGACGTGGCAGCACGCAGCATAGTAGACCCTTATTTACGCTAGTGCTGTTTTACCCACATGCAGAAACAGGTGGAGAGAATCAGTGTATCATTGGACTTAAGGTTAGGAACATCCGTCGCCAGCGGCAGTGTGGCGAGGAATAGATGGGTTTATTTCTCTGTTGATAACTGGCACTGGCTCAGATACAACAAACAATCGTATCCTGTTCCAATTTCACGGGCTCTAAATGCGAAGCTTGTAGTTACGGCTTACGGCTTTCATCTATTGAGTTTCTACAGGGTGATTCGGTGATAATTTTACAAACTTTCGGGGATGAAGGACAAGGTTAAATGTATCAATTTGAGGTAAAGGACCCTGGTCCGGAAGCAACCGAGTCGAAAGTTATACGCGAAAATTGTTGATACCTCCGCCAGAGGAATACGCGTACCGAAAGCGTTGTTTTTAAGATTGTAGGGTAGGCAACAGACCGAAACAAGACAAAAAAGACCAGTAAACATGGGCCCTAAAATGCGTGCCTTAAGCTATGAGCACTCTTTCATCTTCGCTACTGCCGAGCACATCTCTCCTACTGAACAAGTGTCCATAGTTCTTACTGGATACATTTTAGAACTGGTATTACTAAACTTTTGTTGTTGTTTGTATTCATTCTACCTTGTCCAAAAATATGGAAACCAAAGACCTTGTAGTGGAAAAGTTATGTTCCACAATACCGAAGGTGAACAAATCCTGAGAGCTCCTATGGGTATGCATTTTAGAGCCCATGTTTTTCGTTTTGATCCACAATAACACCTCTGAAAGTTGCCTACCCTACAAACTTGGCAACACCTGTATCGGTGTGTGTATTCCACTGTCAGAGGTATGAGAACGATTTTCGCTTATAACTTTGGACTCGGTAGCTTCCGGACCAGGGTTTCTCACCTCAAACTGATTCATTTACCGTTCCCCTTTGTCCATAAAAGTTCCTAGCTTTGTCCGGACTCACCCTGTATAAATGTTAGATTGCGTATACAGTACGAGAACACGTCGATATTTCTGAAAAACACGGACGTGACGTTAGTGATCAACTTAATTTGTATTGTGATGAGCGTGCCGTCGCTATGCCGACAATCAACATATCCAAAATTACTAGGTACTCCATGCGACTGTGCTAATGAGCAATTTATTACTCTTGTACAGCCTAGATTTCCGGTTGTAAGCGCATTTTCCAGTACACAACTGAGTCCAAAGATGACAACTAAGGGAGGCCAAACACATGTCAATTACTTAATGTAACAATTCTCGACTTAAATTGCAAAAGTTTTTTCTGTAGACCATTTTGACAAAGTTACTTTAGTATTATACAAATTTTTGACGTACGTTACGACAGAATTTACTTTACGAACAAGTGTAATGAGCATTTGTGTAATAACCTATTTATGAACCAAGACACCGAGGTTTTTGCCTCTACAGGAGAAGCAACATTGTGTAAATCGGACGCATTACTGAACAAAGATTGCTCCTTCGATAGTAAATCTGGGGTTGCACACACATCCTTTTTTTAAATTTCTAATATTTCTTATTGAGTCAACTTGGCACCCTTTCCTTCTACATGTAGGTCTGTTACATCTGTTCCCTGTTCGTGGCTGTAGTTCGTCAATGCTCAGCAAAAGCTTCTTTAATCTCCAGCTTGTACGGTATTCTCTGAGCGTAGTACAGATTAATGTCCCAAATGTCTCATATACCAGGACTGACACATCTTGACACATTACTTTATAAACCCCATTTTTGATGATGGCAGGCTGTTTACATCGTTTGAACAGAAGGAACATCTACCTAATATCTGTGGGACACAGAAGAGCAGAGAGAAACTTCTTGCTCTTAAAATGCTGTTTACCATATTAGAAATCTATAGGTGCCATAAATGGGTTATTTTAAATGGTTCAAATGGCTCTGAGCGCTATGGGACTTAACATCTATGGTCATCAGTCCCCTAGAACTTAGAACTACTTAAACCTAACTAACATAAGGACAGCACACAACACCCAGTCATCACGAGGCAGAGAAAATCCCTGACCCCGCCGGGAATCGAACCCGGGAACCCGGGGGGTTATTTTAACCACATTGTATCTTGCGATTAATCTTCTATCTCACACACACACACACACACACACACACACACACACACACACACACAGCCGGCTGAATTGGCCGTGCGGTTAAAGGCCCTGCAGTCTGGAACCGCAAGGCCGCTACGGTCGCAGGTTCGAATCCTGCCTCGGGCATGGATGTTTGTGATGTCCTTAGGTTAGTTAGGTTTAACTAGTTTTAAGTTCTACGGGACTAATGACCTCAGCAGTTGAGTCCCATAGTGCTCAGAGCCATTTTTTTGAACACACACACACACACACACACACACACACACACACACACACTATATCCACAGGACATATTTTAACCAAGCGTGGAACGCACACCTCTTATTGTCAGGTAACATTCGCTGTCGGTAAAGAACCAGCTACCTATCATAATTCTTCAGGAGTTATGGCGTCATAAACAATGAAAACCCAGAAAAACTGCCGCATCATGCACTACGTTTAAATTCGTCACTCCTTTGCTACTGGCTCTTCGCACCACATTCTGCAGACAGTATCCACATACGCAGTGAATGTAACTGAAAAATTATATCACTGTACGACACACATATCATGAGATATGACGTCACTAACACTGAGATGCTCGAAAAATTGTGACATCGTGCACGAAGCTTTAATACAGTTTTTACTTACTACTAAGACACCACTACACTCGAGTCAACTTACGGAAATCCCCGACACCTGGCAGCGCTTTTGACCGCTTTCAACTGCAGAGCGCAAACAGCTGTGGGCGAAAACAGTAGCCGTCCGTAGTAGACACATGAAAAGGTGTTGCCATAGAGACGTTTACAAACTCGCGTTATAGACACGTGAAGCAGCTAGACTTACACATTTGTATATTATGCATTAATTTTTTGTAAGACTGTTTCATAATTTCAAAGGTTTTTTCAAGAATACATGGAAATAAAATTTTTTGATAATACACTACCAACACAGTTAATATTTTGTTTCCGTTCTCATAGAACCTTGACAAAATGAATACCCGGCCAACGTCGAGTTTGCCAGCTAGGCTTACCCATAAAAGACAAACTTCACCGTTTTCTTTTCCCACTGTATGTTGTTCTTTGAATACAGCACGGATCTGGCTTGCTTCTTCAGTTTTTTTTATTGAGAATGTTATCAATAATATCGGGCTGAAATTCATTATTAGTAGCTTCTGTTTTTATTGAATTAAGTTCCTCGTCATGGGGATAAAAAAATGGCTCTGAGCACTATGGGACTTAACGTCTGAGGTCATCAGTCCCCTAGAACTTAGAACTACTGAAACCTAACTAACCTAAGGACATCGGAGACGTCCATGCCCGAGGCAGGATACGAACCTGCGACCGTAGCAGTCGCGCGGTTCCAGACTGAAGCGCCTAGAACCGATCGGCCACCGTGGCCGGCCGTCATGGTGATAGAAAGGAGTCTGTGGATCATGTGATGGAATGATGAATTTTTGTAAGCCGTTGGGTGTAGAAAGGAAGTGGGATGAACTGACAAGGGGACAGTACGAACTTTACCTCTCCGATTTGATTCACTGTGACATGGTGTGTAGGGCACAAGTAGGACTTCAACATAATAAACAGGAAGACGCAACTCTCAAGCATTTTCGAGAAAACCGATTTTGAAAACTTTTAGGTACTTTTATATAAGCATATTCTGCTCATTTTTGGAACACAACCTACGACCAGCTTAGAGTCAGAAGCTATAACACTTTCTGCAGGACCTGACCATCATTTTGCAGGACAATGCTCAAGCACGTACAGTGCAAGCTGTTACTGATTTGTTTGACTGATGGGGCTGCTAAGTGCTATACCACCTATTGCACTCCTCTGGCTTAAGCCCTCGTAAGTTCAACTCGATTTCTAAACTGAAGGAAACACTTCACGGTATTCGCTTCAGAACTGCTACATATTCGTCGGGCAATACTCCTCGCCGCTCGAACTGTCAACACAACTGGCTCTGCTAAGAGTATCCTACGACTTCCGTATCGCTGGCAACGGGTTATACACAAAGCTGGTGACTACTTTGGAGGTCAGCAAAACTTTGAAACACGTATCTATTTTGTACGAGCTGTAAATAAAGTTGCCACTATTAAAGTTCCAACCGTCGTACATTTTTAGGTACTCTTGCCCAGACTACGTTGTTGAATGACTCGTTCACATTTTGTGTTTTCCCTGTCAGACATTTCTTCAACTGATCTGGTTTTGCCAAGTCTCTATAAAGAGCAGAAGCCTCAGGTAAATTTTTCTAAAGCTAGAGCTGATTCAGCAAATTTATATTTATACTGCGCGCGTGAACGAAGGTTGTGGATCTACTTTTCATTTTTTGGTATTTTATGGAAAAATGTTGTCTACACAGCCCTTTTCATACATATAGGTTAATTTCGTTGCTTCTAATGGCTTGACTACAGTATTCTGATAGCTGATTTGATGGTACTGTGTGGCAGACCGTTCCCAATAGTCTTGCCGTCAGACAGTGCTGTCTACAACAGACCTCCATCCTCCGTTACACCAAGAAAATCGCAAGCACAACGCAAACAAAAATCATAACTTATGCCAGTCCTACCAACTATGCAGCAAGGTTTCCACTAGAATTAAAATCATACCACAGCATTCTAGATCTTACAGTTCTTGGTATGTCAGTTGTTAACCTGAGCACTGGTTCACGAAGTGCTGAAAGTGTCGTATGCAATTAATTAAATTATACTTCCAGTCAATCAAATTTAATGAAGTGCACGTCAAATTAATCGGCGAATGCCAAATAAAGTTTCTGTTTGAAAAGACAAAAATTAAAATTTTTTCACGAAATTGCCATTTCTACTCCCCTTAATGCGTAATGTATGGCTGTGAATTAGCGTGGAAACCCGCAGATCATGCAGTACTTGTGGGAGGCAACTTTAACCTGCCGAGTATAGACTGGGATGTCTATGGATTCATTGCAGTGGGCACAGACAGACAGTCATGCGAAATACTTTTGAACACGTTTTCTGAAAATTGTCTTCAACAGCTAGCTCGGCAGCCCACATGCAATGAAAATATCTTAGACCTTGTACCTACGAAAAGGTCGGACCTTACCGACAATGTTAGTGCACAGACTATGATTACGAAGGTTAAAAAAATCAGTCAAGATGGTTAGAAGAGTGTTTCTGCTAGAAAGAGCAGACAAACCGGTATTAATATCTCAGTTAGACAGTGAATTGGCATCACTTAGTTCCAGTAAGATGAATGTAGAGGAATTATGGGCAAAGTTTAAGCAGACTGCAAATCGTGATCTGGAGAGTTGTGTGTCTAGTAAGCGGATAAAGGATGGAAAAACACACTATGCTTTAATAATGAAATTTGGTGGATGCTGAGGAAGCAGAGTCTGTTGCACTCTCGGTTCAAAAAGGAAAGCATAAATGACGACAAGCGAATGTTAGTGGAGATTCGTGCGTCTGTGAAAACATCTATGCGCGAAGCATACAGATACCACCACCGTCACACCTTAGCAGAATATCTGGCAAAGAACCCGAGAAAATTCTGGTCGTACGTGAAATCGCAAAGCGGGTCTAAGGTTTCAATTCAGTCCCTTGTTGACCAGTCTGGTGTGGAATTTAAGATAGCAAAACGAAAGCTGACGATTTAAATTTCACCTTCAAGAAATCGTTCACACCGGAGAATCGTACAAAAGTACCGTCATTTGACCATCGCACAGACTCTCGTATGGACGACATAGTAATAATAGTACCTGGTGTAGACAAACACCTGTAGAATTTGAAAACAAATAAATCACCAGGTCCAGATGGACTTCCAGTGCGATTTTACAAATACTCTACGGCATTGGCCCCTTACTTAAGCTGTATTTACCGTGAATCACTCGCGGAGCGCAAAGTCCCAAGCGTTTGAAAAAAGGCGCAGTGACTCCAGTATATAAGAAAGGTAACTCGCGAAATCACAGACCAATATCCCTAACTTCTGTTTGCTGCAAAATCCTTGAACATATTCTCAGTTCTAATATAATAAACTTTCTTCAGACTGAGAAGCTTATGTACACAGATCAGCTTGGTTTTAGAAAGCATCGCTCGTGCGAAACCCAGCTTGCCCTTTTCTCATGTAATATACTGAGAACTATGGTTGAAGGACAACAAGCAGAGTCCATATTTCTAGATTCCCAGAAAGCATTTGACACGAAGCCCCACTGCAAGCTATTAATAACGTTGGAGTAAGTTCACAGATATGTTAGTGGCTCGAAAACTTCTTAAATATGTCGACGGCGAGTGTTCATCAGAGACGAGGGTATCGTCAGGAGTGCCCCAGGGAAGTGTGACAGGACCGTTGTTGTTCTCTGTATATGTAAATGATTTGGCTGACAGGGTGGGCAGCAATCTGCGGTTGTCTTTTGACGATGCCGTGGTGTACGGTAAGGTATCGAAGTTGCGTGGCTGTACGAAGATACAAGACGAATTTGACAAAATTTACAGTTGGTGTGATGAATGGTAGCTAAATGTGGAAAAACGTAAGTTAATGTGGAGGAGTAGGAAGATCAAACCTGTAATGTTAGGACACAGTGTCCTGCGTGACACAGTCAACTCGTTTAAACATCTGGGCATAGCGTCGAAAAGCGATATGAGGTAGAACGAACATGTGTGAACTTGTATTCTACCCCCTCCTTCCTACTTGCAGCTATTGTCCACATTAGTCTTTTATGAAGACTTAAGAGGAGCGAAGATAACAATAATCTTTCTAGTTTACTCATCTTTTCACGTAGAGCTGGCTCCAGATCTTCTTGTCTAGGGATCTGATTCTACATTTTAGGTCCTCGTGGTTGAATTGATCTAAATGAATTTCAAGATTGTTGTTGCAGAATTTTTGTTTTACGCTTTTGTCACATTCTAGTATATCATGCAGTCTTTTGATTTTCCACATTAACGTAGCCGATATTACATTGTTCGCGCAAAATACGAAAATACGTCCGATCACATCAAAGGCATGCTTACTACTGTCTCACTCAGCGGAAAAAACAATATTCCAAAGAGTTTACAATTTTTCTTGACAAATGAATTTGTTAGTTTCGATTATTATTTCATAAATGAATCCAGAAATATACATAATAAACAGTACTAGTAATCATCTTGAGGTTGAAACTCTTTTGTCCGAGTCTCTTTTAACAATACATGTGTTTTTAGATGGGGTCCGCCTTTAGCAAAACACAATTTTGTTAATTATCACTGTCCGCCATCTTGTTTTTACAGCTGGTAAACAGTGAAACAGTGACAGCTCAGTATACAGAACTCCACAGTGATGAAGATGAGGAAAAATGAAAACGTAAGTGAAACATAATGTAAATACACACACACACACACACACACACACACACACACACACACACACATAGAATTAATTATTTTCAGGCGTAGTCATAACAGGTCCCATATCGTAATTTTTTCTTAAATAATTTGTCTACATTAAGTTGTATATGACTGCAGATGACAAACTGTGAAAGAAAACAGGCACTATAAAAACATAATACATCAGGAAAACCACACCACAGGTATGAATAAATAATGTGTTCTTCAAAAGTCTGTAATTACGATTCTAAAAACTAATATTTACATGTATACAAACAGTACGGAACATTCTTCATGTTTAACAGCCATAAAATACAAGCTCACTGCTGATGCTGCAACTGCAGTGAAACATGTTCCGGATAAAAGAAAAAACTGTGTTTTGCTAAAGGCGGACCCCGTCCAAAAAATATGTAAACAGTACTAGACTGGGTAATTAATAATAGAAATTTAAAGTGTGCCAAATAATTCGTAATTTAAATGTTTCTAAAAAAAATTATTTTAACTGTTCATTCAGAACTAGTACTTATCGATTATAACTTCCAAAATAAAGTAATTCCTTTCAAAAATTTTGGCTCGAAATGTAACATACTGCTGTTGGGGGAAAAGTAATGCTAGAGGAGGATATCCCGTTTCAAACTGTGGTCGGGAAGGCGAATGGTCGACTTCGGTTTATTGGAAGAATTTTAGGAAAGAGCGGTTCACCTGTAAAGGAGACCGCATATAGGATGCTAGTGCGATGTATTCTTTACTGTTAGAGTGTTTGGGATACATAGCAGGTGGAACTGAAGTTAGACATCGAAGCAATTCAGAGACGGGCTGCTAGATTTGTTAGTGATAGGTTCGAACAATACGCTAGTGTTACGGAGCTGCGTCGAAAACTCAAATGGGAATCACTGGAGGGAAGGTGACGTTCTTTTCGAGAAACATTATTGGGAAAATTTAGAAAACCGGCATCTGAAGCTGACTGCCGAACAATTCTACTGCCGCCAGCATACATGCGCGTAGGGTTGGTTTGGTTGATTCGGGGGAGGCCACCAAACAGCGATGTCATAGGCCCCATCGGATTAGGAAAGGATTTGAAAGGAAGTCGGCGGTGCCGTTTCAAAGGAATTGTGCCGGAATTCGCCTGAGGCGGTTTAAGGAAATAACGGAAAACATAAATCAGGATGGCCGGACGCGGGTTTGATCCGTCGTCCTCCCGAATGCGAGTCCAGCGTGGTAGCCACCTCGCTCGGTCGTTGCGCTTAATTGCTAATTGCCCGCGCGTAATTGCTAATTGCCCGGGGTATTTTGTTTTTGGCCTTGAAAGTACTTTCTATATTTGTAGAAATAAATTGTGTGAAATAAATTGTAATAAAACTATTATTCACTAAACATAAGTGGCAAAACAACGATACAAACAACGAACGCCATGTCGTAAAACTTTCCGTTAATGAAAATTCCTGGCAAACAAATCAAACACGTTCTGTGATTGAGAGACATGTCAAATAGCACCTCACACTATCAAATGTTTGGCAAACGTAGTAAAATTTGCCCAATTTTTTGATCGTGTACGAGGTCCTTTAGTGTGATAGTAAGATGGACGGGCACTGCTTGGTGAAAACGCGGTTGTTTAAGCTTGCAGCTGCGCCTGGCTATTCGCGGACAGCGTCGTACGCCACACGCGGACTCGTCGTATGGGGCAGCGGCCGAGTTACGGTAAACAAACAGAGGCGGAGTAACTGGAGGCGGCAGGCAGGCCAGAGCGGATAAGACGAGGCGGAGCAGGAGTGGAGAGGAGCGGAGAGGAGGCAGAAGGGAACTGGTAAACAAGGCGAGCGCTGTAACGGGCCGGGTGCTCCGGCAACGTTTCCGGCTTCCTGTAGCTCCCTCTGCCCCGCTGACACACGACCCGGGCAGACTCCGCCCGGGTTCGCCTGCTTTCCTGCTACCCGCTGTGCCGCCTTGTAGCATTCCTATCAAACAAGCGGCCGGCCGCAGCATAACCAAACACCTCCTTGAAACTACGCAGTCGCTTCAAGTTTTATTCCCTGGCGAGAGAGCAACAACTCTGCTGGTTTTCAAAGAGCTCTGCATACAATTTCTGGTAGAAATATTTGCAGCTGAACTGTTCCCTGTTCTCGCCAACTTGTTTCAGACGTAATGCGACGCTCTCTACACAATAACAACAAGGGTAGAAAAAGAAAACTTTTTTTGGCGAACACACATCCTCCACATCCACTACTGCGGTCAGTAAATTGTTTAGAGATCCAATAGCTTCGCTCTGACTGACGAGACAAGAGTTAATTAGCCTCTACAGCGCCTAATCCCACATTACTGGTTTCTGCCCTCTTGCGATCTCACTGCACTCAGAGAAGATAAGAGAGCACATTTCTTTTCAGCCTCCGGTCGCTCATAAGAAGAAAAACACAGTGAAAATAAAAATTGTTTTATTTGCAACATGTACCTACACCTTGCAGCTATTTCTCTACATAGTCGCCGCCCCGACTTGGACATTTGTCGTAACGTGGTTCCCCTGTCTTACCGCCATTTCCCTACGCTGGTCTGCAACTCGTTGCTCGTATATGCCAAAATGATGTCCTCATAGCCAGTAGTTCATATTAGCGAGCCGGCCGCTGTGGGCGAGTGATTCTAGGCGCTTCAGTCTGGAACCGCACTGCTGCCCCGGTCGCAGGTTCGAATCCTGCCTCGGGCATGGATGTGTGTTATGTCCTTAGGTTAGTTATGTTTAAGTAGTTCTAAGTTCTAGGGGACTGATGACATCAGATGTTAAGTCCCATAATGCTTAGAGCGAATCGAGCTACTTTTCGTATTAGCGAAGAGATGGAAACCAAAGGAACCAAGTCCGGGCTGTGTAATGGGTGACCAAACACTTCCCATCTAATAGGGGACGTCTATTTTTTTACGTTAGGAGCATTCTTTATAAACCTTAAAGACTGGTGGACTTTTAATATTATCTTTATAATAATATATGCCCTTACATGAACATAAATTCCACTTTATATGAACATAAATTCCAATGATGCAGTCTGGACAATGAGGACTAAGTATGGCCACATCAAAAGAGTTGACAAGTTCAAGTACCTAGGAAAAATTTTGACTCCAGACAACAATGAAAAGGCAGCAATTGAAGAACATGCAAGAAAAATGGAAATAGCATTCAGATGGTGTCAGAACACATACAAATCTAAATCACTCTCATACCAGGCCAAATTCCAACACTAAGGCACAGTCGTCAAACCTGGATGTTTATATGCATCTGAGACAAGAGCCAGGAAGGGACTTTCAGACTTGGAAAAGAAAGAAAGCAAATTCCTTAGAAAGATTCAAAAATGGTTCAAATCGCTCTAAGCACTATGGGACTTAATATCTGAGATCATCAGTCCCCTAGACTTAGAAACTACTTAAACCTAACTAGCCTAAGGACATCACACACATCCATGTCCGAGGCAGGATTCGAACCTGCGACCGTAGCAGGCGCGCAGTTCCTGACTGAAGCGTTAGAACCGCTCGGCCACAGCGGCCAGCTAGAAAGATTCTTGTGCCCAGAAAAATATGTAATGAATTTACGTTCCGTCTAAAATCACGACAAGAACTTTATCAACGATTTGAAAATATCACCACCACAATGAAGAAAAGAAGACAGTCTTTCTATGGATATATTAAAAGAATGGAATCAGAGAGGCTCGCCAACAACATTCTTCTCTTCCAGGAGAACAGGAAGACACAAGTTCCACGGGCGAAAGAAGTGCACTGGGATTTAGAAAAATGCGGGATTGCGGTAGAAGAAATTGTGAACAGGCAGATCTTTAGGAAAAAGATTGCGGAAGTGAAGGATTTCTTCGAGGAGAAAACGAGGAAGAATAGAGTATTCTCGGCAGAAGAATGTGCACGAGTGAGCCAACGGATGAAGGAGTGCTGGCGAAAGAGGAAGGAAGTTGTGTAAACGTAGCCCATAGATGGATGTAACGAAAATAAATAAAATATATGCTCTCTGAATTAAAAATTTGACATGAGATTTTCATGCCCCCCCCCCCCCCCCCCCCCCGTTTTCAAATGATTGTCGGCGAGATTTTGCCGGACATCCCTCCCCTATTTTGAACTAGTGTAATTAATGGACGTCCACATAACTTGCAGGAGCGTGTTCGCTGCACCTGTAGTGTGCGGCCGAGAACTGTCATGGTGAAGGAAACACATGACAGTTATGTCATATGGAGTGCATGAAATACGGCGACACCCCTCAATAGGCACTTCACACTGGGCAGTAGACACTGTTTTCGAAGCATCTTTACGTGCTCACTGGGCGCTGAGAACCGTGAAGTGCGACGTGACGCAATCGACGCATACGAGAGAGACAGCGCAACGCATCTGCGCAAATATTTGACTGTGATTTTAATTTCACGACCGTATTAGAGGTTGAGAAAAAGCTCTCGTAACATCAAAAACTATTACTAATGGATGTAAAACGTGTGTGTTACAGTTACATAGTCTATTTATAAAATCTACTACGTTAGTTGTTGGAGAAGAGAGAGCGTGGTCGAGGGAACACGATTCTAATTTATTCTGTCATTACATCAAAAGCTCCTGAATTAACAGTGATACCTCTGTCATGTAATTGCAGAAAGCTCGAACGTAAGCCACTCAATGATCTTGAGTTTCGAGGGTTCTTTCATTTGACAGTAATCAGTATAATAGATATATACTCAAATTTGTTTACTTCAAAGTAATTTGTTGTGCTGCTCCTTTTCAATAAAAAGGAACGCGAAAGCTTGTGCTTCTTCACTCCCTTCCCACCCGATGGAAGGAAGTCAAGAATTTCTCGCTTTCCTCACAGCACCAGTTAAATAACAAAGTAACTGGTTAAACAGCTGGGCAGATAGAGGCCAATTAATACAGCAATTAAAGAAACTGTAGACCAATGATTTCTCTAATGCGGGCACTCAGACGGATAGTCGTGATCCTCCTTTGATAGTTTGCTTAAAAAAAAACAAACCGAAGGAACACTCTCCGCAAGCGAGCGGAAGACGACTGCGTGCTGTTTTCTCGCACAGGCCTGCTGTATATGTTTCATATTCTGTATTTTAGGCTTAGGGATACATTTTTCAACTAGTACTGTGGGCCAGTAATCATCAGTAGGTGGACACTTTTGAGTGCAAGCGTATAAGCACCGTTCAGTGTGTGCTTAAAGTGAGTCCAAAAAGTATTCGTCTAGCTGCATATCTTTTAGAAAACAAAGTCTGTGTAACATGAAAAGAAATGTATACAAAATCTAAAGAGACAGTGGTGTAAGAAGTACCTCGGTAAGTAGTTTTTCTTGAAAAGCAAGGAAAGCAATACATCCAAATCGACAGCAAGGTTAACAAAATAGAAAATTTAATACAAGAGCTAGTTCATAAAGTATTCGTCCACCATGTGAACATGCGAAAATTCTGCGCGCAGTGATTAAACCATAACGCTGACCCACGGTACACACTAGAGTCAACTGTGCGCGGCCCCACTCTATCGCCTTTTGTGGTTCTGAACGTCGCCGATACACTGCAATTAGCGCCATGGGCCGTAAGGGTAGTGAGACGACGCTGATCGAAAGGAAACTTATTCTGCGCTTATTATTATACAAATTTGGCCGTTAAAGACCGTGAAAACAGTTATTTCTTGCGCTTCTGGGAAGTCTTCTTTCTCTCAGTCCACACTTCTTTCATTCTTGCGCTGAAGGCGGCTTTTCTCTCTTCAGACCATTTAATTCCACAAGTCTTCTTAATTTTCACACCGAAACCCGTGAATGAATTCAGTTTTTTTCTAAAAAGGTTTCTGTTAAATATTGTTTCCTGATCTATGTCCATTTCTTTTAGATCTCTTTCTGTGTTGATAAACCATAAATTTTTATTTTTTAGATTTGCGATGTACGAAAATATTTGTTTTGTAAGCCTATTCGGGTTCATCCTCATGATGTGAGCATAAAAGGAGCATCTTCTTTTTCTAATTTCGTCTGTAATTTTGCTGCACTTCGTATACACTTCTTTGTTGCTTTTTAGTCTGTTTACAGGCTTGCCTTGATCATCTGTTATTTTCCTGTGTCCAAGAATTGTCCTCACAATTCTTCTTTCACGATTTTCTATCTGTTCTGCGTATGTAAAATTTGCCAGTGTTTCTGATGCATATAGTATCTGCGGTCTGATGACAGTCTGGTAGTGTCTGAGTTTAATGTTTTTGGATATACATTTTTTTGAATACATTTGCCTGCAGTAGTGAGTTGCTGTCTCTAGGTTTTGTATTCTAGCCCTGCAGGCTGGATGACCTTTTGCCACAGGCTGAATTAGTTCACCAAGGTATTTAAAATGTTTAGATACCTGTATTTTCCCGTATTTCGTAGTTATTTTCTTTGGTGGATTTTTGATATTTGTAATGATTTCTGTCTTTTCAAATGAAATTTGCAAGCCTGCTTTTTCAGCAGTTTCTTTAAGTAATTCTATTTGTTTTATTGTGTCTTTTTGTGTGTAAGCTAAACAGGCGAGATCGTCAGCGAAGGGAAAACAGTTGATTTCAATGGCTTTGTAGCACTTCCCTCCAATTTGGACTTTCTCAACTGCATGTGTTTGCGTGAGTTTTCTCCATTCTGCTATGACTTTATCCAGAACACAGTTGAAGAATACCGGGGACAGCGCATCTCCTTGTCTGACGCCGGTTTTGACCTCGAAATGCCGTGAAATTTCTCCTTGGAATTTTACTTTTGATGTTGTATTTGTTAATGTTTCTTTGATTATGGTGATTGTTGTTTCATCTATTTCATATTCTCGAAGTGTTTTGATGAGTGTGTCCCTATCGATTGAGTCATAAGCTTTTTTGAAATCAATGAATGTTATGAAATATTTCTTGCTCCTTGGAGATAAATAGTTCATTGTTGTTTTGAGGTTAAAAATTTGTTCGGCGCAGGATCTTCCTGGTCTGAAGCCAGCTTGATATTCTCCAAGTTTTCCCTCTATAATTGGTGATACACGATTGAGCAGGGCTTTTGATAGAATTTTGTATGGGACTGGGAGAAGCGATATTCCACGATAGTTGTTAACATCCCTTTTGTCACCTTTTTTAAACAAAGGGTGAATTAGGGCAGTTTTCCAGTGACTTGGGATTTTCTTGGTTTCCCATACTTGTTCAAGTTCTTTGTGTAGTGCTTCTACTGATGTTTCTCCCCCAAGCTTGAGCATTTCTGCTGTAATTGTGTCTTCTCCACATGCTTTCCTGTTTTTGAGATTTTTGATTATGTTTGTGATTTCCTCTCGTGTCGGAGGTGTTGAATGTGTTGGTAATGTTTCTGGTTGCGTAAAACTGAGAGTCTGGATGGGTGTTTGGCAGTTTAGGAGTGTCTCAAAATATTCAGACAGGATTTCACAGTTTTCAGTATTGTTGGTGGCAAGAGTCTTATTATTTCTCATAAGGTTTAGGCAAGGGGACTGGTATCCTCGGAGTTTCTGGTTGAATGTTTTGTACCAAGCTGCCGTGTTGCATTTCTTGAAATTCTCTTCGATTGAGTCCAGTTGTTGTTTTTCATATTGTCTCTTGGTGTTGCGAATAGCTTTTGAGGCAATCTTTCTGGCTTGCTTAAATTCATCAAAGTTGTTTTCAGTTTTATGTGAGTTCCACTTTTTCCAGGCTTTAAGTCTTTCATGCAGAACTTCATTACAGTTGCTGTCCCACCACGG
Source organism: Schistocerca americana (assembly GCF_021461395.2). Lineage (NCBI taxonomy): Eukaryota > Metazoa > Arthropoda > Insecta > Orthoptera > Acrididae > Schistocerca > Schistocerca americana. Next base: position 365,359,031 of record NC_060124.1, on the reverse strand, counting down.
GTGTCTCGGTTTGCTCTTTTTTGGAAAGGTTGTTTCTGTTGCCTCAATCAAGTTGTTCTGAAATTCTTGGAGGTTTTGTGAAGGGGAGAATGTCTTTAGTTTTTTTCTGAAAATCCTTGAGGTTAGAGTTGGACTTAAGGTTGTAATTTCTCAGTGTTGTAAGATCAAAATTTATTTTATTTCTGTTTTTATATTCACCGTTTCTGCTTTTCTGTTTGTTTTGTGGGATCAGTTTAGTTTTTATTTTCGTGAGATAGTGATCGGAGTCGAGGTTTAGAGATTTTCGGACACGTGTGTTCAATATTTCTTTTTCACATTTGGAGGAGATGGCAACGTGGTCTATTTGAAATTCTCCGATACTCTTTATCGGAGATACTCAGGTTTTTTGTTTTCTGGGAAGATGTTTAAAACGTGTTGACATTAGCTTGAGTTTAAACTGCTTGTAGAGCATAATTAACCTTTCTCCATTTTTGTTGGTTCGTTTGTGTGCGGGAAAGTTGCCGACAATATCGCGGAATTTCTTTTCTTTTCCAATCTGAGCGTTAAAATCTCCTAGGAGTATTTTTGCATTGTTTTCTGGGATTTCTGATATATGATTCTTAAGGTTTTCCCAGAATTAATCTGTTTCTTCCCTATTTTTAGCATTATTTTTGTCATTTGTGGGAGCGTGAACATTGATTAATGTGTATTTTTTATTTGCACATCGAAAAGTGAGGAAAGATGTTCTCGATGATGTTGACCAAAAATGTTCGACAGAGTTCAGAATTTTTGTGTTTACAGCGAAAGCTGTGCCAAGCTGAGGGCATTTCTTCATTACAATTTTTCCAGGTTTTCCTTTAAATATTCTGAATTTGTTTGATTCAAATGTGTTTTCATCAGTGAAGCGAGTTTCTTGTAGCGCCACAATTTGTATGTCTTCCGTGTGTAACTGGTCTGTAAGGTGCTTAAGTTTTCCCACTTTGAGAAGGGAGTTTATGTTGAGAGTTGCTATGTTGAAGATTTTTCTGGGTTTAATCTTGTTGGATTTGCATGGTGTTGCAGGCTCCCCAGAATCCATGGGTCTGCTTGCGTCGTTGCCGACGGTGGATTGGCCACCTGGGGTAGTTTCGTTATTGAAAGACATTTCCATCATGCGTTAAGATTGTAACTGTTGAAATTCTTCAAAGTTGGGGAGATTACTTGCGTAACCTACCAGGAATACGACTAACGTTGTTAGCGTTAGAAGGTTTTCTTGAAACAGCCGCCTCTAACATGTGGAACAGACGCTGCCCACAAGCCGCTCAATCTGGGTACAGACTTTTGCAGTTATAGATTTTTGGTTCCTCCGCTCTCTCAGCCGTTGGGAGTTAAAAATTCCTCATCCGCCTATGAGACCGTTGACCGGTTTTCACCCGTAACCCTAGGCAGGGGCCCCCACAGGGTGCTACCATCCGGAGCCAGATGGACCCAGGTTTTTTTACGAGGTTGTTACTCCTCCCCCTCCTCCTCCCTCATCACTTGTAAGATGAGGATCCGGGCTTGGGACCGGCAATGGAGGAGTTTATTCTGCGCTTATATAATGAGTGCAAATCTTCCTACGAGATTGCTAAACTAGTCGGTAGACCTAGATCGACGGTTCAGACGATAATAGATCCATTTTGCGCAACAAAATCATTAAGAAACGAACCACGTATCGGACGCCCTCACACTTTGACTGATGCAAACGTGAAATTTATCAAGAGGGAAATGAAGAAGAAACCTAAAAGCAGAGCTCCTAAGTTGGCTGGGGAGTTAAAGAGTCCAGGGGAAGGAAGGTATGTGCCAACACAATCAGAAATACCTTCAAAACCTACGGGTATCACGGCCGAGTAGCTTTGAAACATCCCCTTAGAAGAATTCTGAATGACTGTGCTGGTAAACCTCTTACGTTATTTGATTTTCAAACAGCTGCGCAAAACAGAACGTACTCAGACATTTCTTTCTTTACTTATTCTGATCAATAGTAAACTGACACACAATATTTTTTTTTTTTTTTTTTTTTAGCGCAACACAATCTGACTTTCAATAATCCCTACCAAAGAATGGTCCCGACTAACAATAACCTACACCTTTCATGAATCATTTACCTTACAAAAATCTTCGTTACTCAAACTACTGCAATACAGCGAGCACCAATACTGCCAACTAAATGAAAGATTCTAACTACTGAAGGGACTAACTACTGATAGGCATAGTTAGCAAATGAAATGTTTTGATGGAGAACAAACAATGTATTTACGATAGGTTTGTTTATAAATAACTAAATCTTCTGCTACCAGTCACGATTTTTTCTTTATTTTACTATTCGCACGACGCGTTTCGAGAAATAATTCCCATTTTCAAGTGCGGTTTTTGGTGTGTATTAAGCCATTTCTTTTGATGTTGTCAGTGTGTGTGCCTGCTTCATTTTGTTGACTTTTACTGTAATACATAAGATGTTTCTATAATATTCTTAAATAAAAATAGTAAAACATAGAAATAAGCACAATTGTAAAATCAATATAAGTAATTCATGAGCCAAATTGTTGAGATAAATAACCTCTGTACAAAAGCATATCACAATCTGTGAAAGACCTATAATGTTATCTCTGTGGACTACCTGTAAGAAGATCTTTGTAACTGTTTTGTTTATATAAGATATTTTCGATGTGTAAAGTGTACAACAAGTTGTGTGTGATGTTAAGTGTGTGTGGGAGTCTATACAAATGGACCATTAGAAAACTGTAAGTACAAATTCTTCTAAATTTTAGCCACTAACCTCACAAAAAGAATTGATACCCAACAAAAAAATCGCTTGTTTCTTATGTATTACAGTAAAAGTCAAGAAAATGAAGCACACACACACACACACACACACACTGACAACATTAAAAGAAATGGCGTAATACACACCAAAAACCGCACTTGAAAATGCGAATTATTTCTCGTAACGCGTCGTGCGAATAGTAAAATAAAGAAAAAAAATCATGACTGGTAGCAGCAGATTTATTTATTTATAAACAAACCTATTGTATCTATAGTCGCAGGCTTTCAAAAACCATTTATAATGGATCAAATCAATGTATTTACCTTAATAGTGTTCAAAAGTCTATATATATATATATATATATATATATATATATATATATATATATATATATATATATATATATATATATATATAAAATCATTTCATGCCATCCAGTCCTACAAATTTCCTTTTTCTGACGGATACACGTGCAGATCGTCCGCTCTCAAAACCCTGCCATCTCTCTCCCCACATCCACAACTGCTGGCGGCTCACTTCCAACTGCACAACGCTACGCGCTGTTCACATCCAACTGTCAACATCAAATAGCAAATATTCCAACAATGCAAACCAGCCACAGACTGCACATAGCACAGTCAGTGATTTTCATACAGAGCGCTACGTGGCGTTACCAACATAACAACCTAAACAGCCTACTTACAGCGTGCAAGAAATTTTGGGTCAGTGAACAGAATCGAAAGAAACGTCTTCATTTCACGGTGGAACATAGATTCAAAAAGGAAGACTTATGGAATAGAGTAATAATTTCTGATAGGAGTAAATATAACGTATTCTGGTCGGATGGCAGCCGGCGAATGGTGTGGCGTAAGAAGAATCAGGAGGTGTTGCCACGCAATCTTGTGCAAACGGTTAAACACAGTGTTGGCTCCCTGATGGTGTGGGGCTGTATGAGTGCTGCAAGCGTTGGAAAATTACATTCATACAAGGTACAACGGATCACCATATGTATATCAACATTTTAAAGGACAATCTGAATCCTAACGTCGAAAAATTAGGTCTGCAAGGAAATTACATTTTTCAACAAGATAATGGCCTGAAGCATACGGTTCTAAATGCAGGGCTGTGGCTCCTGTACAATGCCCCAAAACAACTTAACACCCTTCCTCAGAGCCCAGACATTAATCCTACTGAACACCTTTGGAAAGTACTGGAAGGTAGCATCAGGAGAAGACATTTATAACAAGAGAGACCTAGAAGAGGCACTTCAAGACGTTTGGGACAAAATTCCAGCCTCTCTGACGGCAAACTGGGTCATGTCGATGCCCAGACGACTACAAACAGTAATGTATGAATGCAGAGTCACGCGGCGATAACACTGAATAAAATGTTCTCGGGTTTCCAATCGCGTCAGTTACTTAAAACTACACGAGTTTTCGGCCAAGCACTCCTTGGCCATTGTCAAGCGGTATGACTGCCAGTGGGCTGTTGGTGCGCCCTTATATACGCTATCTCCCGGCTGTGACGTCACTGGTGCCCGTGACATTGCCATATATGGGCATGTCTTGAGTCGGCGTTCGATGTGCCGTTTTCAACCGCGCGATCGCTGGATCCCACACAGCGCTGAGCTGGAAGCCACCGTCTCTATTCAGGGTGTTTGCGGTAATTTTTATTTCAACAGCTTCCTTTATTAAACTGTCCCAGAAGCCGTTAGTGTGAGCCACGACAGCCACGACGCACTATCGGCTTCTGGGACAGTTTAATAAAGGAAGCTGTTGAAATAAAAATTACCGCAAACACCCTGAATAGAGACGGTAGCTTGCAGCTCAATGCTGCGTGCGATCCAGCGATCGCGCGATTGAAGAGGGCACATCGGACGCTGACTCAAAACATGCCCATATATGGCAATGTCACGGACACTAGTGACGTCATAGCCGGCAGCTGGCGTATATAAGGGCGCACCAACAGCCCACTGGCAGTCATAACACTTGACAATGGCCAAGGAGTGCTTGGCCGAAAGCTCGCATAGTTTTAAACAATTTACGCGGTTGGAAACCCGAGAACATCTTATACAAGCAGTAATAGCTGCAAAGGGAAACCCCACTAAATATTAATTTTTTGTAATTGAAATCATATTTTCAGATTGTAAATTTAAAAAAAAGTATGAGTGGACGAATACTTTTTCAAGTAGCCCTTGAATAAATTCTCCATTTTGTCAAATTTGTTATCGCTATGGATGTATTTATTCCCTTGTCCATCAATAAAAATGACTTACCAAGGTTCTTTGCATATGACTGGATGTTCACATTTTATGTTCCCTTCCTTTCAAGTGACATATACTTAGCTTTTTAATAAAAATGACAACTAGACGAATACTTTTTGGACACACTCTATATTTCCGTGGAAGCCGCGTCGTCCCGGCGCTGGTGGGAGGGGGCCAGGTGCGGCTGGCTGGTGGGGTGAGTAAGCCTGCCGGCACGCCGACAGGCTGAGTCACGACTCGTCCCGTCTGGCTGAGCTACCAGCCGCCTAACCTCCTGCCATTCGCTCAGCACAGGCATCAGATACCAGCCAACGCTCCTTCGCGTCACGCAAGGATTTCCTCAAATCCACGAACATTTGTACAACAAATCATTTACGAGTTTGTAAGGTCGATGGTTCAGAGGAGTAACTGTTCAATTTGGATTTGAATTAGGCAAGGAGGTTCTTGTTAATCTGAATGCGGATGGCCTCGACGTGGACATGGATGTCTCCGAACCAACTGCCGGTGACCGCTGTTTCCAGTTTACTGTTTACTGCAGTACCAACCTTTTCGTTTCAGAGTAGCAGTATAATAATATGCGTGTGACGAGGGCCTCCCGTCGGGCAGACCGCTCGCCTGGTGCAAGTCTTCCGATTTGACACCACTTCGGCGACTTGCGCGTCGATGGGGATGGAATGATGATGATTAGGACAACACAACACCCAGTCCCTGAGAGGAGAAAATCTCTGACCCAGCCGGGAATAGAACCCGGGCCCGTAGGATTGACAGTCTGTCGCGCTGACCACCTTTTTTTTTTGTTGGTATTCTATTTGGATACAAAATTAGGCAGTTCACAAACACTAAATGAAATGCATACTCTGTAAAAAACAAAAACAAAAATCCTTGTTAAACAAATCACAAATTTAAAGGATCAGGGATGTTGTTTTGTATTATTTATTTATTTTCAATAAAGATCTCTCTGTTAAAAGGAACATGTAGATCATTTCATGGTATAGTATGTGCATTACATATTGAGTGGTGAGAGAAGCGTGAGGTTCATTATCAGCTGTGAAATGTGCACACCGACTGCACCCGGCACATCCCGACTGCGTGGGGGTTCGATGAAGACTGCCTGAAGATAGTTGGCAAAGGTTTTCCGATAGTGTGACCATCTATGAACCTCATTGTGGGCTTGCTGCAAGAAATACCAAAAGTCAAGTCGCGACTTGGCAGCATCCCCATTGAGGTACGCGATCGTCCAACCTTTGACCCAGATGATCGACTGTGATTTAGTCGCCGGAAAGTAGTCACTCTCCGGATGTAAGAAGGAAACAGGTGTAATATGTTGCGGGGTCACACGGAGGTAGCAAGCTACCATCTGTCTTCCTAGGAGCCAGATGTCCTCCACCGCGATACAAGTTAAGCTGTGATGGTCGTCATCCACTTGGCGACATTTCGGGCATAGTGGAGTGTCCACTAGTCAAATTGCATGGAGCCGTTGGATGGTGTTGAACTTGCTACAGGGGACAGAGAACCACAGTGCCCGAACGAAGGTAGGAAGGAAATTTTGGTGCACATGTCTCCAAATCTTCGGCCAATGCTACCTGGGGTGTTCGAGTTCAATGAAATTACGACTTATCCGTCGTAGCAGCCAAACATAAAAATCCTTCGACCACTCAGCTACCGGGGGCGGACAGAGTAGCAGTTACGCCCGACGTGATCAGTTACTCGCGAAATGAGACCGTTTGGACTTGCGTTGGAGACCGGTGGCCACTGTATCGGATTAGATTGTAAAAGGATTGGCTGAGCGCCTACGTGATACTGTTGTAATTTTCCCTTCCTTAACGATTCTGCTGAGAACCACCTCATTTCTTATCTTATTAGACCATTTAATTTGCAGCATTCTTCTCTAACACCGTCTCAGATGCTTACATTTTCTTCATTTCCGGTTTTCCTACAATCCACAGTGCGCGAAACGTACGTTCTTCCAATTTTGTACCGCAAATTAAGGGCTATGTTTGGTATTAGTAGACTGTTTTCGGCCAGGAATTCTCTCTTTGACTGTGCTACTTTGCTTTTTATGTCCTCCTTGCTTGATGCGTCATTCGTTATTTTGGTTCCAAGGTAGGCCGGCCGGGGTGGCCGATCGGTTCTAGGCGCTACAGTCTGGAACCGCGCGATCGCTACGGTCGCATATTCGAATCCTGCCTCGGGCATGGGCGTGTGTGATGTCTTTAAGTTAGTTAGGTTTAAGTAGTTCTAAGTTCTAGGGGACTGATGACCTCAGAAGTTGAGTCCCATAGTGCTCACAGCCATTTGAACCATTTGTTCCAAGGTAACAGAATTACTGCTCTTGTCTACTTTGTGGTATGTCGTACTGCAGAACAATGCTCAAGAATCGATGGATAGGTTTGATAACTAATTGAGAAGTACCGAATCGAACTCAGGGGAAAGAATTATGGCGCAAGCTGACTAAAAGAAGCGACATCTCTTGAGTTATGAAGGAATCATCAATTTGGCATGGAGGGATGCTTGGTGGACGTTAAGTCGTCGAGGGAGACCAAGTGGTGAATACAGTGAGCTGGTTGAAACAGGTGGAGGATGCAGCAGTTATTCGGAGATGAACAGTATTACACAGGATAGAGTAGCGTCGAGGTTGCACGGTAGTTACTTCTTTAAATCGCCGCACGAACGACAAAGTGACAGATATCGAAATAAGTGTCTTAAGGGACAGGAAAACATGTGAAATCATGCAACAGAGGAAAGGCGACTGGAGTTTACGAGATACCATTTGCATTTAACGCTGAATATGCGAAAGAACTTGCCTCTCTTCTAGTAGTAGCGTGCCGTAGACCTCTGAGGAGCGAAGCGTTCGTAATGATTGGATAAAGTAAAGGCCATACCCGTCGGTCGCAGGTTCGAATCCTGCTTGGGGCATGAACGTGTCTGATGTCCTTAGGTTAGTTAGGTTTAAGTAGTTCTAAGTTCTAGGGGACTCATAACCTCAGATGTTAAGTCCCATAGTGCTTAGAGCCAATTGAACCATTTTGAAGCCATATCCATAATCAAGAATCGTCTTCCAACAGTTGCACACAACGATAAGACGGGTGTCTCTGATGCCGGTCTGCTGTAGAATTTTGGACCATATTTTATGCTCGCATATTATGACATTTCTGGAGAGCGAAAATATTTGCAGGAACCATCACGTGATGCTAAAAACAGCGTTCCTGTGAAACCCATCTCTCTGTTCGTCCACGACACCCAAAAGGCAGTGGATATCGACACCCAGGTACATCCCGTGTCCCTTGACTTCAGGAAGGCCTTGACACAGTTCCGCTTGGCGCCTAATAAACAAAATTCGAGCGTCCAGTATATCAGACCAGCTGTGTGACTGGATTGAAAAGTTTTTAGCAAACAGAACACAGCATGCCATTATGAAAGGAGAGAAGTATCAGACGTAAAAGCAGACTCAGGCGGAACTCCGGGGGAGCATTGCTTTTCACTTTATGAGTAAGTGACCTGTAGATAACGTCGGAAGCTTGATGAGGCTTTTCGGGGATGACGCTGTGTGTACAGGGAAGCTGTGACGCTAGGAAATGGGTTAAATGCTGGAAGACCTGCAGAGGATCGGCAATTGGTGCAGGGAGTGTAAGCGGACCTTCAGTATAAACAGGTGTAACGTATAGTGACAGACAGAAAGACCCTTGACTGCTTCGTTAGAAAATTGCATAACAACCAATGGAAGCAGTTACTTCGGTAAGGAGTAGGAATTAAAATCTATGGAGAAGAAATGAAAGCTTTTTGGTTCGCTGACGATATTGTAATTCTGTCGGAGACAGCAAGGGATCTGGAAGAGCAGCTGAACGGAATGTACGTTGTCTTGAAAGGAGGATATAAGATGAACATCAACAAAAGCAAAACGAAGATAATGGAATGTAGTCGAATTAAATCGGGTGATGCTGAGGGAATTACTTTAGGAAATGAGACGCTTAAAGTAGTAAATGAGTTTTGCTATTTGGGGAGCAAATAACTGATGATGGATAAAATGTAGACTGGCAATGGCAAGGAAAACGTTTCTGAAGAACGGAAATTTGTTAACATCGAGTATAGATTTAAGTGTCAGGAAGTCGTTTCTGAAAGTATTTGTATGGAGTGTAGCCATGTATGGAAGTGAAACATGGACGATAAATAGTTTAGACAAAAAGAGAATAGAAGCTTTCGAAATGTGTTGCTACAGAAGGATGCTGAAGATTAGATGGGTAGATCACATAACTAATGGGGAGGTATTGAATAGAATTGGGGAGAAGAGAAATTTGTGGCACAACTTGACTAGAAGAAGGGATCGCTTGGTAGGACATGTTCTGAGGCATCAAGGGATCACTAATTTAGTATTGGAGTCCAGGGTGGAGGGTAAAAATCGTAGATGAATACACTAAACAGATTCAGAAGGATGTAGGTTGCAGTAGGTACTGGGAGATGAAGAAGCTTGCACAGGATAGAGTAGCATGGAGAGCTGCAACAAACCAGTCTCTGGACTGAAGTCCACAACAACAGCAACATGCGTACAGAGCGATTTAAAGTTGAAATTAATCGCGAGTAAGTCAGATGCTAAGCTGAAGCATTGGAAGAATCTTTATGAAACGCACGCCATCAACAAAGGGAAGTAGCTTACAAAACACTTGTTCGAACAATACTTGAACATTGCTCGTCACTATGGTATTCCTACTAAATGGGACTGATAGCGGAAATGGAGAACAGAAAAAAATTAAAAAACGTGAGTTCGTTTGTGGGTTCATTTAGTAAGTGCGAAAGCATCACGGAGATGTTCGGCCAACACCAGTGGCAGACCGTTGTAACCTCCCCACAAAATATATTATAAATATTATTGATATTTATTCTGGTTTTAGTGTAACCTCAAAACAAAATTCTTTCACAGTGTAACCTCCCCACAAAATTCATTTAAATTTATAACCTCCCTGCAAAATTCTTTTCACATTAACCTCCACACAAAATCCTTTCTGATTTAATCTAAGCTCAAAATTCATTCACATTTAGCGCAACCTCACAACAGAAAAATTCCTAAACCTCTCAACAGTAAAAATTATAATTATGTCGTTCACATTCAGTGTAACGTCACAATAAAAAAAATTCAGTAACCTGGTAATAAAACAATTTAACTAACCTCCCAATTAAATTGTCGCTCACTTATGACTTTTCAATAATTCACTGTGAATTTAACCTGGTAAATTTTGGACGACAGCAGTGCTGCGTCATGGCCCTGAAAGATCATTCTGAATAAAAAAAGGAAAAATTCTTACCTCAATGAAGTCGCCGGATATATCTGCTCTTACAATAAATTTTTCCGGCACAGCTCTGTGCAATGCTGGCCGACCTATCTGTCATTTATGAAAGGGAGCAACTGATTTTTCTATTGCAATAATCGGGATGATCATGGATGGGAGAAATTAGTAAATTCTTTAAATTGAAATGAATGGTTGTTAAAAGTTACTTTTTATGAGGAAGATTATTATTACGAGAGTTTTAAAACATTTACATACGACTTGAGATAACATTACTACATATGCGCGAGGCTGCTTTTTACCTTATACAATAATACACAGGCTCCGGCATAGCCAACACGATACACCATACCAGACCAGAGCAGACTCCAGACTAGCAACAACTTACTGCTACAGCTACACAGTTCCTACTGAGTCAACACTGCTCTCTGGTCAGAGACCTTGCATATCGCAGGCAGCGCATGAGCAATACATCGAAATTACATCTGCTCGGACCTCTTAAACCGTGCAAGAGAGGCATTCAGCATAAAGTAATGGTCCACTGTTTAAGTTCCAACGGCGTACATTATTTCTGGGAGAGTCAACCGATATATTGCTTCCTACTACGTATATCTCGCGAAGAGACCGTAGATACAAAATTAGAGCGAGTCGAGCCTACACGGAGGTTTACCAGCAATCGTCTTTCCTGATAACCACACGCGGGTGAAACAAGAAAAGTGGAAAGTGACACTCAGACACAAAGTACCCTCCACCACACCCCATGTTGAGGCTTGCGGAGTATATATGAGGGTTGTCCAGAAAGTAAATTCCGATCGGTCGCGAAATGGACACCACAGTGAAAACCCGATGAAGCTTTGCATAGATGTGTTGGGTAGAGTGTCTAGTACGACCGTCGATCGCATCAAGACTCTCTTTTCATTTGTGATCGAGTAAAGGTGCCTAGAACAACCATGTCTCCCGCCAAGTTGGAGGACCCGCTGAGAGGTTTCGCCTTAATGAATGCAGCCCACCTGACACAACTGCCACGCACTTCCTTCTTCATGGCAGTTCTCAGCCGTACTCTTCAGGGGCAGTGAAGACGCACCTGCAGCCATTTCGGTGGGAAGTTTTCGATCACCCACAACACAGCCCTAATTGGCTAGTCCTGAGTATCATCTCTGTTCACATGAAACGCTGTATACGAAGACAACACTTGGGCGCAGGCTACGTGCTATAGACCAGCTAGAGAATTATCGGAATGCACAGGCGGCTGCCTTCTATGACGATCGTGTTGGAAATTTGGTATAACGCACCGACAAATGTCTAAGTCGGAGTGGCGACTACGTAGAGAAGTATCTGGAAAGTGTAGCTAACTCTTGCAAATAAAATGTTGATGATTTTCACTGTGGTTTCCATTTAGCGGCCGATTGGAACTTACTTTCTGGACAACCGTCGTATGTAGATGTAGATGTAGAGAGGTGCATCAAACCAGCCTTCTAACTGCAGACAAGAATAACAACAGTAATAACGATGATGAAGACTTTAAGATCTAACGCTACAAAATACGACCTCTGAAAGTGAAGTGGAGGGTGTCGTCAGGACGTGCCCCTGTGTGTAACAAAGAAAGCGCGAAGTGCGGGCACACAGTGCCTTTGTTATGGTGCGTTGCGGAATGTCGGGAATGGCCGGCATTCGCCCGCCGCGCGCAGCCTTTGAACACGCCTGGTGCCTTAAGAGCATTCCAGCGTCTCTCTCCACAGGCCTTCTTTCTGCTGGCGGCCGGTCGCGCCCGCACACGTCTTTCCGCAGTTTTAAGGCAGGCGCACATTGGGAGGGCACGACCAGTGGGCTCACTACTTAACTGGAGGGACTGCTCATAGGCGTCTTTGCGTAGACAACCATGAGGGACCCAGGTGGGGCGGCCAGTAACACAGGGACATTCCTAGTTCTTTGTAGTTTATCTGCTTGCAAGTATACAGAGATCCTGTGTATTATACTAATGGTTAACCGGTAGTTAGTTGCTTAGTTGTATGGGAATTTTCGGCGAATCTCTCTGATGCAATTTACTCGGGTTTCAAATGGTAGTGGTGCCGGGGTCCGGGAACAGATTATCGACTTGTTTAAAAGCGCCAATAGATAAACCAGGTACTATCAACAGCAAAATAATTTAAAGGTGCAATAAGTAAAACAGAAACTGTAAACATCCAAAAAGTTGAAACTTCCTGGCAGATTAAAACAGTGTGCCGGACCGAGACTCGAACTTGGGACCTTTGCCTTTCGCGGGCAAGTGCTCTACCAACTGAGCTACCCAAGCACGACTCACGCCCCGTCCTCACAGCATTATTTCTGCCAGTACCTCGTCTCCTACCTTCCAAACTTTGCCCAGGCTGTGGCAAAGCCATGTCTCCGCAATATCCTTTCTTTCAGGAGTGCTAGTTCTGCAAGTTTCGCAGGAGGGCTTCTGTAAAGTTTGGAACGTAGGAGACGAGGTACTGGCAGAAATAAAGCTGTGAGGACGGGGCGTGAATCGTGCTTGGGTAGCTCAGTTGGTAGAGCACTTGCCCGCGAAAGGCAAAGGTCCCGAGTTTGATTCTCGGTCCGGCACACATTTTTAATCTGCCAGGAAGTTTCATATCAGCGCACACTCCGCTGCAGAGTGAAAATCTCATTCTGGATCCAAAAAGTTATTTAAAAGCTCCATTACATAAATCAGACTCTAAATATCGAAATGGTTTTAAAAAGCGCAAATAAGTAGAACAGATAATATAAATACCCAAAAACTTTCCTTTAAAAGTATCTTAAACTTAGTAATTGACACAATAACAATAACAAGAGTGAAGTAACAACCCACAAGTTATTTACAATTCTAAACAGCCGGCATATAACTGACGAAGGATTCAACTTCCCTCAGAAGGTAGTATAAGCATGATACTGTATTTACATTCGGGCACAGGTCCCAGCAAGCCGTCTCGCGACATGCAAGCAGTTAAAATAAATCAGTTGGGTTTTACAGCTCTAAAGCAGAAAAAAATATTACTCCACATGCCATAATATCTTGAAACAAGTACTGCCGCGTCTTAGTTTATCTGTAGTTGTCCGCGTTTTTACTTCGCAGTCATATCACCAACAGTCAAACTGGGCAGCTTCAGAATGGCTGGTATGTCCCTGATGGATTTTGTTATTCAGGTGACACCCCTTGATTAGTCCACGTACGAAGTCACCGAGCTCGCCTGATCGGTCCAGCTTGCTGTTACTGCTTCTCTACTGACACCATTTTTTTAAATTTTTTAAAAATCTTTTCGTTCTCTCCGCTGAGGGGGTCAGGAGGCTGCTTGAGTGCATCTTCGTCGTCTATTGAGCCTTAGGGTTTTGCCATATTTGTTTGGCTGTAGTTTATTTGATAAAATTCCAATATACACATACATATCATTTCTTCCAGGAGTGCTAGTTCTGCAAGGCTCGCAGGAAAGCTTCTGCGAAGTTTGGAAAGTAGGAGACGAGGTACTGGCGGATTTAAAGCTGCGAGGACGGGGCGTGAGTCGTGCTTGGATAGCTCAGTTGTCGCCGGCACGGTAGCTCAGCGTCTTCGGTCAGTGGGTTAGCTACCCTTTGTAATAAAAAAAAAACTGAGTGAACGGGTCAGCGAACAACCTGAACGGGTGTCAGGAGACGTCCGCCCCGAACATATACAACGAACAAAATAGAACAAAATGAGATCAACAAAGAATTTTAAAAAAAAGTTGGTAGAGCACTTCCCGTGAAAGGCAAAGGTCCCGAGTTCGAGTCTCGGTTCGGCACACAGTTTTAATCTGCCAGGAACTTTCATATATATACAAAAAAAGAAATGGTTCAATGGCTCTGGGCACTAAGGGACTTAACATCTGAGGTCATCAGTCTCCTAGAACTTAGAACTACTTAAACCTAACTAACCTAAGGCCATCACACACATCCATGCCCGAGGCAGGATTCGAACCTGTCGCGCGGTTCGGGACTGAAGCGCCTAGAACCGCTCGGCCACCGCGGCCGGCCTCATATACATACATATTTTAATTATTTTATTAGAGTTAATGTCATGTTAAATTTAAATTTAAATCAAAAGTAAGTATTAACTTTGTCTGTGATTCTTATGCTTATAATTGTAAATGTTTCTTACAGATTTCACAGCTGAGTGCAGAGTACACTATTTTTGTTGTTGTTTGTTCCTTGTTCTTTCGTTGTTGTGTTCTTTTCGTGGGTCTTGTTACCTTTCATCCAGGTGTGCTGGTGTTTCTTCATATTCTGTGAGCAGAAGCATGGTGAATGACAGGCCTGGGAAGAGCGTCGTCGTATTCTGTGCTGCTGTCCTGTTCGGTGTAGTGTGTACATAAATTTGGGTTTTCTTGTTTTGATTATTTTTGTTCTTAGCATGTGTTGTAAGTCAGGCGTGTTTTGAGTGATTCGTTTCCCATTCACTGCTCTCGAATGGCTAGCGATGTTTGCAGTGTGTTTATTCCAGCCCCTACGTACACTTCGTTGCGTTGTTTTGTATTGTGCATTCTTAGGAAGCATCTTCTCTCAGTTGCGTACACTTTTTTGCCCACCGTTGCAGGCATTCCCCATACGCCGCGAGTACGTGCTCAAACGGCGGTCTTATAAAAATTTTATAAGTGTGCACATTCCATTAGAACTACTGACAGCCGTTGGAGAGCCAGGCCTAACAAAACTCTACCATCCATTGAGAAAGATGTATGAGACAGGCAAAATACCCTCAGACTTCAAGAAGAATATAATAATTCCAATCCCAAAGAAAGCAGGTGTAGACAGATGTGAAAATTACCAAACTATCAGTTTAAGAAGCCTTGGTTGCAAAATACTAACGCGAATTCTTTAACGACGAATGGAAAAACTGGTAGAAGCCGACCTCGGGGAAGTCACTTTGGATTCCGTAGAAATGTTGGAACACGTGAGGCAATACTGACCCTACTGGATTCCGTAGAAATGTTGGAACACGTGAGGCAATATTGACCCTACGACTTATCTTAGAAGAAAGATTAAGGAAAGGCAAACCTACGTTTCTAGCATTTGCAGACTTAGAGAAAGCTTTTGACAATGTTGACTGGAATACTCTCTTTCAAATTCTGAAGGTGGCAGGGATAAAATACAGGGAGCGAAAGGCTATTTACAATTTGTACAGAAACCAAATGGCAGTTATAAGAGTCGAGGGGCATGAAAGGGAAGCAGTGGTTGGGAAGGGAGTGAGACAGGGTTGTAGCCTCTCCCCGATGTTGTTCAATCTGTATATTGAGCAAGCAGTAAAGGAAACAAAAGAAAAATACGGAGTAGGAATTAAAATCCATGGAGAAAAAATAAAAACTTTGAGGTTCGCCGACGACATTGTAATTGTGTCAGAGACAGCAAAGGACCTGGAAAAGCAGCTGAACGGAATGGACAGTATCTTTAAAACGAGGATATAAGATGAACATCAACAAAAGCAAAACGAGGATAATGGAAT